>NC_071403.1:95380164-95685477 GCF_017976375.1 Cuculus canorus | reverse complement strand
TGAGGATTCCAGAACTGGACACAGTATTCCAGATGAGGTCTCACAAGAGAGGAATAGAGGGGCAGAATCCCCTCCCTCATCCTGCTGGCCACACTTCTTTTGATGCAGCCCAGGACACGGTTGGCCTTCTGGGCTGCGAGCGCACATTGCTGGCTCATGTAGAGCCTCTCATCAACCAGCACCCCCAAGCCCTTCTCTGCAGGGCTGCTCTCAAGCACGTCATCCCCCATCCTGTACTGAAAACAGGGATTGCCCCGACCCAGGTGTAAGACCTTCCTCTTGGCTTTATTGAACCTCATGAGGTTCCCAGAGGCCCATGTCTCCAGTCTATCCAGGTCCCTCTGGATGACATCCCATCCTTCCAGTTTGGCAACTACACCACTCAGCTTGGTGTCATCCACAAACTTGCTGAGGGTGCACTCAATCTCACTGTCAATACCCTCAATAAAGATATTGAACAGCACTGGTCCCAATATGGACCACTGAGGGACACCACTTGTCATGGATCTCCATCTGGACTTTGAGTCATTGATCACTACTCTTTGAATACAATCCATGAGCCAAATATATATATATGTGTGTGTGTGTGTATACACATATATGTGTATATATATACACATACATATATGTGTATATATATGTGTATATATATACGTGTGTATATATGTCTATATACATATATGTCTATATACATATATGTATATACATATATATATACACACACACACATATATATATAAAAAAAGAAAAATTCCTCTAAAGAAAACAAATACAATTTAAGTTACCTGGGTTACAGTAGAGTTACAGGCTAGTTTGGGATGAAAGTGGAAAACAGCATTTGACAAATTTACTTGACTCCAAAGGATTTATTTTGTATATGGGATTACCCACATGTAGAACTAGAATAGCTCACTCAAAACTTTCCTGGATACGCAGAAGACACATTTTTCTGTGATGTAAGAACAAATGTTCCTTGCATACCTTTATCCAAACAACTACGGCAGTCAAAATTCTCAATCCATTGATAATTCCTTGTTTAAGAGTTAAGATCAGAACAAGAGAAATCAGTTGGGGAAAACTGTCTCTATAAAATTACGTTCACTGAATGGAGTGCAGCTAAAACAGGGATCATTTCTCACTTGGCTTGGATAAGCACAGCCCTCTGATGCTGGCACGATGAGAACTTCTCTCCTGTTTTAAACTACTATAACCATCAAAACTGAATCACACTGGTCTTGTAAATCCCACATTTGTAATTAAGCCATGTGGTTCTATCACATGTTTTTGAAGCCTCAGATCTGTAACATATGTGATGGAGTGAGAACCTCGTTCCTTATGACTGTAGGGAAAGTCTTAGAAAAATCATACAATGGATTAGGTTGGAAGGGGCCTTAAAGATAATCCAGTTCCAACCCCCCTGCCATGGGCAGGGACACGTCCCACCAGGCTGCTCAAAGCCCCATCCAGCCTGGCCTTGAACATCCCCAGGGATGGGGCATCCACAACTTCCCTGGGCAATCTGTGCCAGTGCCTCACCACCCTTACAGGAAAAAAATCTTTCTAATACCTAATCTAAATCCCCCCCTCTTTCAGTTTAAATCCTTTACCTCTCGATTCTGTCACTGCGCTCTCTGATAAGCAGCCTCTCCCCACCTTTCCAGTAGCCCCCTTCAGGTACTGGAAGGCTGCTGTAAGGTTCCCCCGGTGCCTTCTCTTCTCCAGGCTGAACAACCCCAACTCTTTCAGCCTATCCTCATGTGGGAGGTGCTCCAGCCCTCTGATCATCTTCGCGGCCTTCCCCTGGACTTGCTCAACAGGTCCACGTCCTTCCTGCACTGAGGACTCCAGAACTGAGTCCAGTACTTAGGCGGGAGTCTCACAGGAACAGAGTAGAGGGGAAGAATCCCCTCCCTCACCCTGATGGTCACACTTCTTTTGATGCAGCTCAAGATGTGGTTGGATTTCTGGGCTGCAAACACACATTGTCGAATCACGTTGAGCTTCTTATAAACTAACATCTCCAAATCCTTCTCCCAAGGGCTGCTCTCAATCTATTCTGTGTCCAGTCTTGCCCTGGGATTGCCCTAACCCAGGTGCAGGACCTTGCACCTGGCCTTGTTAAACTTCATGACGTTTACACAGGTCCAGTTCTCAAGCCTGTCAAGATCCCTCTGAATGGCATTCCTTCTTTCCAGCATGTCGACTGTGCCACACAGTGTCATCAGCAAACTTGTTGACTCAGCAAAATTGTCAATCCTGCCGTTCATGTTGCCAACAAAGATGTTGAACAGCACCAGTCCCACTACAGACCCCTAAGCAATACCACTCATCACCGGTCTCCACTTGGGCATTGAGCTGTTGACCACCACTCTTTGAGTGTGACCATACAGCCAATTCCTTATCCACTGAGACATCCATCTGTCAAATCCATGTCTCTCCAATTTAGAGACAAGAATGTTGTGTGGAACAGTGTCAAATGCTTTGCACAAGTCCAGGTAGGTGACGCCAGATGCTTTTCCCTTATCCACCCATGCTGTAACCCAGTCGTAGAAGACCACCAAATTTGTTCAGGTACGATTTGCCCTTAGTGAAGCTGAGCCAATCACCTCCTTACTTTCCATGTGTCTTAGTATACTCAGTACTACTTGTGTAAGAAGTTCATATACGGAGAGAAAATAAATGAAATCTAATGCATTAGACTGTAAACATTTCATGTTTAGAAACAAATGTGCCAGTTTGTTTGTTTGTGCATGGTCAGTCTTTTTCAAATAGGATTTTTTAATGCCTGGGTTTGGCCATATTACATTCTTCTGCTGACAGCAAAACCATCTGTGGACAGAGGGAAGGGTGACTAGAGAAACCAGTTATCAGTGCTGATTCTGAAGTGTTATCAACATTAGGTCCAAAGAAAAAGTCCTTAAAATTAATAGCAAGAAAAAGGAGAGATTATTAAAAAAAAAAAAATCTGCCTTTCAAGTAATACCATGCCCCTTTGAATCTAGTGAAAAGCAGTGAGAAGCACTTGTTTTACATTTATCTGTTGTTGCTTTTATCTGAATTTCTTCAAAACTTATGACCCTTCTACCCCTCTGTGCACTGACCTTTCCCTTCCTGTCTTTCTAGAAGCTGTTACTCAAATGAACAGAATGTTCCGAAGCTGGTTTATAGCATACAGCATAATAGTTCCCTTAAAGAGAAGGGAAACTATTCTACAGGAAGCTAAAGCAAATATTAAATTGCACAAATATGTATTCAAAAGCAGGAAATACCATTGTTGAGAGTGCAAGCAGAAGTTCAGCTTTGCTATCTTACACATGAATGATGAAATATCTTCTAATTGTGTGACTAAGTATTTTGAAATAAGATGAAATATCACATTTGTCCTCTGCATGTGCAGTAACTTGCGCTGTTCTGGGTGTAATGCAAACAGAATCTTTTATGAAAATGCCTACGCACAATGCACCACAAATAGACTTGGGATCATGGAATCATAGAACCATAGAACAGTTTAGATTGGAAGGGACCATGAAGGTCATCTAGTCCAACCCTACGCACATAAGTTCAAAGATGGTCTCATTTAGGAACTATTTACTGAAGAAAACTACAGTTCCGAACTCAGATGAACAGGTATCCCCATATCTAGGGTTCCAAAAGATTTGTAAGGGACTACAATAAACCCAGAAGTCCGTGCAGCTCAAACGCACCACACATTGATAATTATATGGTAAACAAGTGCCTAAATTACAAAAGGTGTCATGGATGCCTTTAGAGAAACGAATGCTTTCACTGGTAATGATTTCAATCCGTGAGAGCTTATGTGGTTTTTCGCAAGACATGTCCAAGTCCTCTTCAGCACAGGAAAGAATTCTATAGAAACATTTGAGAGAGAATACAGTAATCTTGCTTAGGCCAGAATAGGTCACTACTGCAGAAACCATAGAAGAGAAGAAGGTAACAATATACTGAAAGAACTGCAACTTCTTTCCAATAAGCATTTCTAGCTCATCAAGTCCTCCTGGACACTGTACCCACAGCGGCAAAAGCAGCTAGCACAAGTTAAGACGATGACTGCTTCTAGCCCTCTAGCTCTGAAATGAGATAGAAAACTACTACTGAGCAGTATCAGCTCTTAACTTCAAGTACCTCTGTAGAGGAGACCTTCACATGTACTCAGTCAGCCCTTAACCATTCCAGACTGAGGCAGGAACAGCAGATTTCTTTTGCTGTGTCACTGAATCCCAGGCTCTACAAACTGCAGGCACCCATTCCCAGGGTGTGTCTGGAAACCAAAGGTATCATAGGTGTCAGGTGTCATTTCAGACAGATGATTATCAAGCCTCACAAAGCCTACTTGGAGGAAGAACAAACTCAACAAACAAATGTTTTCTGGGACAGAGGGACACAGTAGGGAGTAGGTACAATCCTACACTTGCTTAAGGTATCAGTGTACCCAAGGCCATGTTTGAGGGGCAAAAGCACCCGTGAAATGAAAAAAACCCAAACATATAAGAGATTTGCATGGTTGCAAAGGATCTAGGGTCTAGGCAGGGGGATAGATTTGAATCAACTGCTTGTTTAGGTTCTCATCTTTCTCTCACCTAGAAACTTCAGACTAGTGACTATGGCGCATGTGACACATACTTAAATTCCAGAGTAACAATAATACTTTCCATGGTCAGCAATAAGTGTATCAGTGAATAAGGTCATAGGACATGGTCAGAAAGCCATTTTCTATCTCTTCCCAAAAATATAATACCACTTTTTAAAGACATTTCAAGTATTCTTTTTTTTTTTTCCAGGCACTTTAAGATGCACTTAATTGTCTTATGATCCAAATTACTCACACAGTGCCCTACCAGCATTCATGATTGTTGAAACAGTTGTTTAGTGACAATTTTCTAAAGCACAGAGAAGCTCATTCTGGACACTGAAGCTCAGAAACAGCAATGCAATTATTATATCCTGAAAACTGGATTCCCTCTAAAAGCTGACCTGTCACAAGTGAAAGCCGAAAAAAATAATTCTTCCATAACCAACTCCTTCACTCTGAATGTTCATAGACACCAAATACACTCTAGGATCCTATTCTCCTTGTCAAGCCTCTAGTTCTACTGCTCACAGACATATCAGTGTCCGAGCTGCTGAGAGGCTATTCAGTTATGTCTGGCATTTCAGACTGCTCCTTAAGAAGGAAAGCATTAGTGTACTACCCCTCTGCATGTGAATGAAAGGATATGGATGTTGCAAGGACTGGACAGGGCATAGTACCGAAAAAAACCTGCTAGAGTTGATAAAGAAACCTGTGGTTTTAAAGAGGAATTTCAAAGTTCACAGCCCAGGCTCTCACGCACACCATCTGCACAGTCATCATGGAAAAACCATTTGAGTATGAATTTCTTAAGCAAGCTTTCTAAATACACACATAGCTCCCAAATGTGTGTGCACTTAGAAGGAATGCCACATGAGATCCTGACAGCCAGACAGGCAAATCCCCACACAGAGCATATTGCTAGAGCTACATGTCTGTGCAACCACACAGAGTGAAGATACAGTTGATGAGTCCTGATGTTTGTGCATGCCCAGAAGAATAGAAATTTAGGGTTAAGCAGCACAGAGATGGAATTATAGTGACTTTAATGGCGCTTAAATCCTTTTGGGGATTTAAGCGCCATTAAGGTGCTTTAGTTCTTGAACAGAAATTCAAGCCCTAAAGAGTATTTCTAAGTATGGATAAGCATATGCATTAGTAAGGGAACAGAAGGTAATGTCCAGTTTCCTTTAAAAAGAATTCTGTATAAAACACTCAGTTAATGTTTTTAGGTCACCCTGGTAACATGACCAACATTACCATAGCAGCATCTTATATGGAAAGAGAGATCACTCCAACCTCATGAAAAGGTAATTCTACTTCTCTGACTCATGGTAATAAATCCACACTTGTGGATTGAAATGGACAGTCACCAACCATCCTCAGCTTCCTATGATGTCAGGTTAGTCGACTATTCAATATGTCTAAATTTGAAAAGAACACACAGTAAATGTCATACTTAAATTTATAATCCCCTAAAGTTCAGCCTGTTCTGAGCAATTAGCACAAAATTACTGTCAGGGCTGTGATATATTAGAATAAATAGCACTTTAAAAAGATACAGATGTTAAATGTGTATGTGCCTTTCAAGAGGCATGCTAAATGTTTAAAAATAACCTCGATGCTTATTGGTTTGTTAGGTTTTATAAGACCTAGGACTGGCAGAGGTCTCTGTGGTTCTTGTTCTGTACCATACCACATGCATGATCTGGATTAAATTTCAGAGGGAGGTCCCTTTTTGTCCCTTCCAGACTTTTACTTACTAAGAGTGCAGTGAGCTATATTCAGAAACAGAGTAGGCATATGCATCTCTAAAAACTTTATGGGTCAAATTTAACAGTGACTAAGTAGTGGTACAAACTATAATCCTGGTGTCTAAAAGAAGCAAATAATTGGTTTCAGTGGTTATTCTTCAGAGCTTGTAAGATGAGAATCAATGTACAGGTAATATAAACTGTTCACAGATGGGTGCTGAGCAAAGTGACCTGCAAAACGTAACATGTACTGCCTTGTAAAATGAATGTAGTATTTACTATCTGCCTTAAGGCAGAAAGCAGCAGTGTTGATGGCAGGAGAAGTCTCAGTTACAAGCATTGAGATAACGGGTTATAAGTTCTTCCCACCGAGCCCTCAGGTATACGTCTACCCTTCTCAGCAGGTAAGCTACAGTTTTAAACCAAAAAAACAAATACTTTCTCATCCCAAAAGTGTCACAAAAACTATTCTGGCAGGGAAAACTGAAGGCTAAGAGGGAAAGAAATAATTTTGCTTGCATTCTGTCTTTCTGGATGTACAGAACTTGAAGATGTTACAGTAGAGGGTAAAAGAAGTTAGAAAACTACAGTTTTCCCTCTCTGGCTCTTTTTCAGTTCTAGCTTCATTCTAGCCTCCCCTCTGGGCTGCCATCACCCTGCTCAATACACAAGCCATCAGCACATCTATCAACAGATTCTCTTTCCTGCAGCTCCTGAGATTCCCTGCTCAACCCAGCACATTACCAGTTCCTTCAAATTCAGCCATACTTCCCATTCCTGCTGCACTCAGCATATGCCTCAGAGATCCTGCAGAATGACTGAGTGCTTCATTAATGGCAATTATTCCAATGGCATCTACTGCCCAGCCTGTGTTGACTTGAATAACTGAAAGGAGAGTTTAAGATTGAACAGTTCTCACCAAATATATAGGTTATCTTCCCATACATATTCAACACCTCTGTTATGCTTGTTTTGCATGCTTGCTGAGTGCTGAATTAGCTCTAGTTACTGCCTTTTACCACATACTCCTCTTTTAGAAATAATCTACATACAATAAGGAACTTACACCATTATTTAAGTGGGTGTTAATCTTGTCTCAGCGTACATTGTAATAAGCAGTGCTTGGAGACCACACATGTATTTGTGGCTTTCTTGAGCCACCAAACATCAGACAAATACGAAATACTGGACAATTCTTCAAAGTGCTAAAATCCAACCTAGGAAAAGACAGGCAGGGCAGAAAGTTGTTTCAATTACTGATTTATGAGTGGGGATGAGGGAGGCTTGATCACAACATGGATTTCTTATTTTAAATGGGTGGGAAGCCCTGGTCATAAAACCTGTTGGGAGAGTTATACTATTCCATGTATTCTCATTTAGTGGACCATTTCATTACTAAGAATGAAAACTGATTTGTTTTTTAATAGAAAAATAAAATCCTTTATAAAAAGGTCATGAGAAAAAAAAAGCATTTCAAACTCTTGGCACTAAAAACCCACCACCTACTGCTATTATTTTACAATGCCAGTTTTAATTTTCAGTAAATTTTGACCACTACATGAATGTTCCCACCAGACATGGGCAAACAAACCCCTGTAATGTAAGGCTTTGCAAGAAGTCAGCAGCACACTGAGCCTGAGGTCAGTTTCTTAAGCCTTGGAACAAATAGAAAGCTCCTTATTACCTCATCTTGCATCAATCTGCTAAGAAACACACCAAGGCGAAGTTATGCCCTTCAGCCTTTCAAACAATTTCTGTCCAGATTAAAGTCCAGATGGGTGAGTCCATGTTTTAGTTCATCTCCCAGAGGTAAGTGTAATTTTCTTGCTAATAAATATCAGAAACTTTCTCCTGCCTGTAAGCGTTTAGATGGTTACACAGACAGCCAGTGAGCCAAAACCATAGACTGAAAGTGAAAAGTCAGTTCAGAAAATCTGGATTCATTTTCCACAAAAAGCTCAGGGGTAGAGATTTCTTGCTAAAGGGAGGTAAGAGGATTCTCTGGCTCTGCTGCCATGAATCTCTATTTACTTAATAGAGCAAAACACAGAACATAATTTTACCAGAGTAAAAACCAAGGCAAATGATTGCAAACATCCTTTGCAGGAATGTGCCAGCAATACTTAAAGAGTGGAATGATATAAGAAACTGAAGTTTGGCTCTGGGGTTTATATCCCACAAGCCTGAGTTGGTAAAGATGGAACAGTGTGCCAAAAAGCTATGAGACTATTAAAGGCAGGGTAAAATATATTAATCTCCTTTGTAAATAGGAAGAGAGATAATCAGCAACAGACTCCGCAGACAAAATCCAAGAGAAAAATGTAAGAAAAGAGAAAAATTATTTCAGGGCTTCCTCATAAATTAACATTCCCAGAAGATGATTCTGAGAGAGGATTTCCCTGAAATACCCCCATTTCTGATAAATCATAGATCAGCATACACGGCCTGTGGAAGACAGTTTCTTGCATCGTTCTTGACTTCCCTAAGGAAAATAGTCACCATCCACAGAAATGAAGATAGTGAAAGGAAATATCAGGGACCCTGGACAAGTACGAGGGGAAGAACTGGTTCTTTTAATAGGTTTTTCATGTTTCTGCCCTAATAGTAGGGACTTCAGCATAAATTAAACTGATGGCTGTTTCCAATAGACAGAACAAAAGGTATAATTCAGTTCTTGCAATCTCCTCTTTTACTAGCCCTCTAATGAACGGCTCAGTTCTTGTAGACGATTTGATCGCTTAAACCCAGAAACCTCTATCTCACACCTTTTAATTCACACACATGCACGGCACTTCCACTGCTTCACCATGAACTGTGAGCATGCTACAAGTAGCACAACGCTGTATCGCAAAGCCGCGCCGTATTTCATTTCTAGCATGGATAGTGAGAACCAAGATAGAGCCTACGCACAGGGTTTCTATTCACCATCTCCTTCTATGAAATGTGGTATTTCCAGTATGAGTTTCTCAATCAAACCATCCCCAGATCAGCTCCTGTGAACCACTTAAGGGCAGTAACCAGCCACTTGCTGGCTGGAAAGTAGGCAATGCCAAGCAGAAGTGAAACACACTTTCAAATGCACTTTACTCACAGCAGCTCCATTCCTTCTCCCCACACCGATTAAAGATAAAACAGCGCATTAACACTTAGCATCCAAGTGCAACTCGCCTTCCCGTTTCCTCTCCCATCCTCCAAACAACCAGAACAATTCTTTGAAACACGATTTGTTTCACTTCTTGGATTAACTCAGCACTGTGTCAGCAGTGAGAACGGGTGCCAAAAAGATGCAGCTAACCATGCAGGGCTTGTGCAAGACCTTTACATATTTCTTGCATGAAACTACGAGCCTATCTTGCATCATCTCCATGCAATTCTTGTTAATTTCTTAGTTAATTTGAAGCAGCGCTGCTGTAGTAAAGCCTTGTGGAGACTGGCTGTTTGATAGTAAACCAACAATGAGCAGATGCGCAGGACTAGTCACACCAAGGCTTGGGATTTCTATCGGAATTATGGTTATTCCCCTTTAACACTGCTGAGTTTGGCTGGGCGGCACTGTCAGAAGCAGATCACTAAAGCTCCATGCGTTCCCAAAAGCCATAAACCAAGCCAGGCAGGATCAAAAGCAGTTTGTATGTTTTCTATTCTTATCTGAAAAAATGTAAAGGTAAAAAAAAAAAGTTTAAAAAAAGTAAAAAAAAAGATTTAAAAACTTTAAAAAGTTAAAAAAGTAAAAAAGTACAAAAGTTAAGAAAAATGTAAAAAAAAAGTAAAAAAGTTTAAAAAAGTAAAAAAGTTTAAAAAAGTAAAAAAGCTTAAAAAAGAAGCTAAAAAGTTGAACAGAAAAAAGTTTTAAAAGTAAAAAAGTTTAAAAAAGCAAAAAAAGTAAAAAAGAGTAAAAAAGTTAAATAAAGTAAAAAAGTTTTAAAAATTTTTAAAAAGAAAAACGTAAAAATGTAAAAAAAAGGAAAAAGGTTTTAAAAAGTAAAAAAGTTCAAAAAGTTCAAAAAGTAAAAATGTTAAAAAAGTAAAAAAAATTTAAAAAGTAAAAAAGGTTTTAAAAAAGAAAAATGTAAAAAGTTTTAATAAGTTAAAAAATTAAAAGTTTTAAAAAGTAAAAAAGTAAAAAAGTTAAAAAAGAAAGTTTTAAAAAGTTTTTTAAAAGTTAAAAAAGTAAAAAAGTTTAAAAATTAAAATAGTTATAATAATTTTAAAAGTATAAGAAAGTTTAAAAACATTTAAAAAGTTTTTAAAAAGTTTAAGAAAAGTTTTTAAAAAGTTTTAAAAGAAGTTTTAATAAAGTAAAGCCTGCAGTCGCTTCAGCCCAGCTCCGCGCCCCGGCTCGCAGGGGACCCTCTGCTGGCCGGGCAGTGGCTCCGCCTGTGCTTCCCCAAGAAGAGGCGCCCGCGCAGCTCTGGGGTTCGGCACCGCAGTCCCCAAACTGCGACACCTTCCCCCAAAGGCATTCCCTTTGCGGCGCCGCCCGCCGTCGCCCCCTGGCGGCGGGGCGGGGCTGCAGCAGTAATGCTGCTTCGAAATGCAGAGTCCTGTTCGAGCTGCCGTTCCTCTGGTTTTGAAGCCTGAAGAAATCGCTTTCAGACACAAAAAAGCCCGTGCAGACTTGGGAAGAGTGGCTGGAAAGCTGCCCAGCAGAGAAAGACCTGGGGATCTTGGTTGACAGTGGCTGAACGTGAGCCAGCAGTGTGCCCAGGTGGCCAAGAAGGTCAATGGTATCTTGAGCTGTATCAGAAACGGCATGACCAGCAGGTCCAGGGAGGTGATTCTCCCTCTGTACTCGGCACTGGCGAGACCGCACCTTGAGTACTGTGTTCAGTTCTGGGCCCCTCACCACAAGAAGGATGTTGAGGCTCTGGAGCATGTCTAGAAAAGAGCAACGAAGCTGGTGAGGGGGCTGGAGAACAAGTCTTACGAGGAGCAGCTGAGGGAACTGGGGTTGTTTATCCTGGAGAAGAGGAGGCTGAGGGGAGACCTTATTGCTCTCTACAACTACCTGAAAGGAGGTTGTGGAGAGGAGGGAGCTGGCCTCTTCTCCCAAGTGACAGGGGTCAGGACAAGGGGGAATGGCCTCAGGCTGCGCCAGGGGAAGTTTAGGTTAGATATTAGGAAAAAAATTTTCACAGAAAGGGTTATAAAACACTGGCACAGGCTGCCTGGGGAGGTGGTTGAATCACCATCCCTGGAGGTATTTAAAAGATAGGTAGATAAGGTGCTTGCAGGCCTGATTTAGTAGTGGACAGGTAAGGTTGGAGTTGAGAATCTCAAAGGTCTTTTTCAACCTTCCAATTCTATGATTAACACAAAAAACAAATCCCTAGTCTTCATTTCCTTAATGCAGCTGAGCTGCTGGATTGTGGCAGCTGCAACTGGAAAATGTTATTCATGGAACCATAGACTCATGGAATGGTTTGGGTTGGAAGAGACATCAAAGCCCGTCCAGTTCCATGCCCTTGGTCAGGGTGCACCTTCCACCAGGTCAAGTCGCTCAAAGCTCATCCAACCTGGCCTTGAACACCTCCAGGGATGGGGCATCCACAGCTTCTCTGGGCAGCCTGGGCTCCACGGCAGTGGCCTGAGGGGAAGGGAAGAGGATGCCCAAAGGGAAGGGGCAACAGCCCCGGGCTCTGGAAGCAGGGCTCTGCCTGCCTGGGAAGCTCCTAAGGGCAAAGGCATCTCTGGGAGGCAGTGGTTCCTGCCCCTGGAGCTCGGGACAGCACTTTGCTGTGCCTTCCTGAGCCCTGGGGGCTTGAGGCTTGCATCCACATCCTGCCTGGAGAAGTCTCGTGTGAGTGGGTTGGTGTCGGGGTTAATGCAGGCTGCACGTCTGGGTGTGTAACTTCCAGGCAGGTTGAGCCCAGTACGCGCAGGGGATTCCCCTCATTTCAGCAAGCCTATATCCTGTAAATGAAAATTCTGACCCTGCCGGTTATCTGGATGGAGAGTCCCTGAAGGCAATTTATAGACTGTATTTCACGACTAACGAAATGTATTCATTGGGATTTTCTGTTGGCTTTCAGGCGTAGCCCAGCAAACTGCTTTCATGAGAGCGGACTGTAAAGATCTATGACAGCAGTAACAGGCAGGGATAAAGTTGATGTCCATTGACCCTGTTCCACAGCATGGATGAGGTAAATACTAAAGCCATTTGTGTCATATGGAGCACTTCAAATCAGCTGCACAGCTACAGCTGTCTGCAAACACTGAACAAAAGCAGTGGACCACAGAGCGACAGAAAACTGTCAAAGAACCTGAGCCAACACCTTTAATACATGCCCTCACAGCACATGCAGAAGCGCTAACTCAAACCCCCAGAATGGGATGGCTGTTTCAGCAAGCACCGACTTGTGCAGCACGAGAGGATTGTGGCACATTGATCTTGCTGAAGTCATGGAATGGTGAAAATGCTGCACAGTCGTGCAGTTTCCCTCTTAGAACTTTTCCAATGTAGCCCTAAGAAACAAACCCTCAACGATCAGCTCTGCTGCTCAGCAAGGCTCAGCATCCTGCAAATTCATTTGCATTACTGCCCATATCAAGTAATTTAGTTTATTGCACACTGCTTTCCAGTGATTTGATATGATATGTGGAATATTTTGATTTAAGGTAGAGTACAGTTAAGTTTTGTCTAAGCAGTTGTGGGTTTTTTCAACAGTTAGACAGAATCCTCTGCTAGCATGTTTTCTTTAAAATTGTGTTTCCCAGACATTGTTCTTTGAAGATGATAATGCTTTGCGTGAAGTATGATCTGTGCTGAACAGACGTTTCTTCTTCTGGAATCACCTCTGTGTGCAGTGTTTTCAATCTTAAAGCCAAGGTCAAGCAGAGAGCTGGAGCCAGCTCCAAATTAGCAAGAGTTTTGACTATTGTGAAGTTTCATAACATTAAAATTAAACCTTGGAAAGTAATAGAATGTGCGTAAGATTTCTGGGAAAATTTATACATATGCATGTAAGTGGGAAATACATCCTGTCCCAGCTCTTGTCTTGTTGCACACCATTGATGATCACTCCCTCGTATTGCCCAGGCCTGATAAAGGATGCTTGCTTTCTAAAACTCCAAAACAAGTCTTAGAGAGTTTTATTTGCTGGCATTTTCTGTATCAGATAAAAATATTTTAATTTTGTTGCAAGCAAAGAATCTCAGCAAGTTATAATTAAGAAGCTGCTGCCAACATCTTCTCAGTTTTATTTACATAGTCCACCGCAGCCTGGTAGAATAATCCCTGTTCTCTACCACTTCTCTGCAGAGTTGCTTATCATTATCCTCTCCATACAGAGACTTTTACCTTACCAGAGGCCAAAGAACCCTACTTCGTATCTGTCTGGAGTCTTACTTCTTGTTCAGTGGCAGGGAAGGCTGTGGTGTTTACGGCTACTTGCTATGCCATTGTAATCTCAGAGGAAATTATTATAACCTCATCCTGAGAACCCACATCTATCTCCCAAAGTTGCTACAAGGCAATTAATGCTGAAAAAAGCAGTAGATACAGCTTTTCAATCAAGAAACTTAAAAGCAATGCAAATATCATGGTATGAAGACAGCAGTGTTCCTCATTCTGACCTGCAGAATAAAGAATTCATCTGCCTTGCTTCCCATATGTAGTTATTTCACTTATTGCACACATAGCTGCATACATATGCTCTTGGGTTTACTCATGAACTCAGAGAGCAAGCATGTAGAGCAATTTAAAACCAAAGCAACCCAAAAGACAGTATGTATAACAAACCATTAAAGTTCTCTGCAGCCACTTTAGTACAAAGACTGAGAGGCAGTTCGAGGAATAGCTTGATCGTTGCTTATAGATGAGAATAACCTGCTCTGCTGATTCTGCTGTAGAGCTTGGAAGTTCTGGTGAGAAGGTGGCAACAAACATCTCCAAGGTCATCTTGACAGGAATGGCCTCAACAGCTTAAGCCACATGGTGTTTGAAATGCTGAGCATCTAACATCACCGTGTAACGTCTTTTAAAAAGCAGGCATGTAAGCTCACTAACACAATGGATAAGTGCTGTTGAAAAAAAAGTTATCCGAATCGTTCGCTCTCAACTGGTAGCAGAAAATATTTCATATCGGGTGCAATTTTTCTTTTAAACAACTCTATCTTAAGGCTTTTAAAATATTTTACATCTACTGTCAAGTCTGTAGCCAACACTTCATTCACTGCTCTTTCAGTCAATGTTTAGTGTTTTCTTAGAGACATGCATAAATCCTGGACTGTACTGATCATGCCTACTCAGCAAGATTAAGATGCTTTCAGGGACTGACTGCCTTGCCCCCAAGACAGCGAGTTTGGTGTAAACATGGGAAGAATTCCATGAGCATTACTTTTCATGTGATTGTTCCAAACCCTTAACCAGTACTGTGCAGGGTAAGCCTTAAAGGAATGGATACTACCCAATGGGTTTAATTTTTTTTCATGACTATCACTGGAAAAATCAGGAAAAACTGAAATAAGGAGTGTGTAGGGGAAAAGTACACATGATTCAGTGAGAATACTTTGTATTCCAATTGATCTTTTTGGGACCTAATCCTCATGTGAGAAAATTGTTAATGTTTTGCAGCTCACAGAGGAGTCCTGCAAAGCACATTCCTGCATGTCATAGGATCATGGGAATGAATCCCAGATTCATCACCTGGGAATCCTGCCTCATTACCTGGAAACCACTGTTCTGTACATCAGATGCTGTGTAAGTCATTTTTTTTTCCATTTATTTACATTATGCAACTCCTTCTGTAATAAAAACAGTACAAGGAAACTACAAGAAACACTCAGTTTCAGATGAGCTTATTCTGTTTTATTGGTGATGGCAAACGTTAATGGTAACGTATCGATGGACTGCCGATCCTGCCTCATTCATGGGATTCAAATGCATATTGTGCTTAGACTACTGTAAAGGCTAAATGCTAAAAACAATTATGAAGAGTAATCTCTTACTCAGTATCAACCGGTACTGCTTTATCAAATATCAAGATAGAGGTGAACGGGAGTTATCACTTGATGCCTTCTCTTGAAGGCGTGAATTTCTTTAAAAATAAAAAGATAGGTGTGACACCCAAAGGTTCACAAGATACCTAAGAAAGTACTACCAGAAAGAATATCTTCTTGTATAAGAACAAAAAGTGATCATTCTGCTCTCAGGAAAACTTCAGTCATGAATTCTTCCAGTGATAACTCTTTCTTGTTTATTCCCAAAGGAAAGTGGATAAGGAGGTGAATCTTTTCAGGTTATTAAATCTGAATCAATAAAGTTCCAGAGAAATTATGACCACTGAGAACATAGTTCTGAGTAACCAGCTTGTCTTCTTCATCTGCAGGAAAGTGTTGAATTCAGGAAACAAGTGATAACATTGCAACCGCCTATTAATGTCCAAGAGTTCAGCTATTACTCAAGCACGTTATAAGCCAGCTGAGATATGTATGCAGCTATCAAGTAACAGATGATCTGTCCTGTTTATGTATACCAATGTTGGATGCCAAATGAGGGTGAAGGGGTTAATGACAAAGTGTTCAGTAGCAAGCATGACATACCCATTCAAGGCATTCCCTTGCCTTTACTTCTGTCTCACTGTCATGACAAGCTCCTGTCTTTCAGCTGTGCCATTCCCACTGTTTGCCAAGCTATTCTGTGAATGGGATCACACAAGTGACACTCAAAAAAAGGCTCTTTTTTTCACACAGGATTACTTTTCAACTAGCTGCATTTCACTGACAGGGTTTGTTACGCGGCTCATACGCATCGTGACGGCACCAGGGGGAGGGCAGCAGTGTGGGCGAAGGGTGAGGCGACAGGTAATACCTACTTTAGACGGTGTTGCCACCCAGAAAATTCTTTATGCAGCTACTCTCTCAAACAAAGGATTGCTGTTAGTATGTTTACACATTACATTCATACACCATGAAAATATATACTAATAGTGTGAAATTGTAGCCTTGGTGGAATTTAGAGGCAACCAAAGCTCCTTTTTTTCCTCTGGACATCTGAAGTCTCTGCCCTTTCAGTTGCTCTAACCTGATGCTAAGTAGGAGCTGAACACCTTGGTTGAAACCCTGGCAGAAAGGCAGTCCCTGATGACACATCACACTGACCTGGAGGGGTGAGGAGGAGCAGGTTTCACGTCAGCAATTCTCATAAGTTTAAACCAAAAACTCTTTGACTTCACCAGTACTAAAACACAAATAAGCATACTGCAACGTCTTACCTTAAAGCGTGTCCTTTCAGAAGAACTAAGGCATCTGAGTGAGAAGTGAAGTAGGTTAAGCAGAGGTACATCCCCTTCTGCCTGTTCTGGTAATCAATGGCAGAGGAGCAGAATGGCAGCCATGCAGTAAAAACCGTGGCTGCTAAATTTACCACAGCTGATTTATCAATGCTCTTACTCATCTGGAATGTACCCACATGAACAGCCCTACTGAAATCAGCTTGTAAATTAGATAAATGTCACCCACACCCATTTTAAGATTCCTTTTTTGCCAAGATGGCATAAAGGGGGAGGCGGGGGTTGTGTATAGGGAAGGAAACAGGTGTTGGGACTAGGATTTTGAAATCAGTAGGGCAAGTCATCCAAGTGCCTGGCAACATATGCAGCTGTTTACAATTTCACATAAGTTTGTGAGAAAATCTAGACTGCAACTTCAGAACGCGAATACGGATCCATGCATGCAAAGCTCTTGTGCTCTCACAGGGGGTATCAGCACACAATTAAACAAAACTATTTATATTTACTAACCACGTTGTTGAAACAACAGTGCAAGTCTTGCTTTGCAATCTAAGAATATCCATTTTCATGCCAAATATACGTGAATTAAATTCACCTTATACAATTCCCTGAGAGAACTGAAGATTAAAGAGAAATCTGCTCCTTTAAACTCTGGAGAATAACCTCAGTGAACTAACCCTTGGTTGCTAATTGAATGACATCAGAAAGCAGCCATCAGCAGTGCTCTGCCAATTTCCTAGACACTGGAGAGTTTTGCTAAGAGTTGCATTAAATGATCTGTCATCAACTCAATATTAATCTCCCAGTATTTTATTACTCAGTCTTAAATAGGGCCTTCTGGAGGGTATGATTTATTGGCAATGGGAGGCAGTAATTACAAAGTGAGGTATAGTAAAAAACCCACGGCAAGTAAGTTAAAACAGTGTCTGGGGACCATTTGATATTGTGCTGGCAAACAGAACATGTTATAAAACCGTTTTAGAGAGAACAGATATAATACAGGCATCTAGCTGCTAAAGTACAAAAAGGAACCCTGAAGCAGAAAATTATGTTTTTTATTTCTCATGTTAAGGCGTAACCTTTCAGGCTACGCTCCTTTAACAGTGGATTCTGCCTAAACAGGCTACCATGGGGATGCACCGAGTTTCTCAAATGTGCTGCAGGACTGGACACATTTTTTAAACGTGTAGTAATCACTGTACGTGAGATGCCATGTTCCATGGTCTGCTTTTTGGGTGCCATATGGCTGTTGACAGTCTCACTGAACTCAGTGGTGAAACGGCTCCAAGTAAGAGTAGAGTTAAGCTGAGGAAATATGCACTATACATGTGCATAACACTGACATAATTCTGTTTTAGTTAAGGGAATATTTCAGGAAAGTGAAAACAAAATCCCACTGAACTATTACAGTTTAGATATCCCAACCTGAGCCAACATGAACAGATAACAGGTATTGTGAAGAGTCGGTAAGAAAAACTAAAATCAAAGCGTACAAATCACCAGCTGTCACAGGGCAGGGCGTAAGTCTGCTAAAAAAGATAAATGGCTTTGGAAAGCATCACTGAGTTATAAGGAAGCCTTAACCCATGAAACACCAAGCCGACCTTACAGCCTGATGTTCCTACAGCCATCATCGTTGTGCAACAAAGCATGAGTAATAGCAGAGGAGTTTAGTTCAACCGTATCAGTGCATGGAAAGACCAGAAAAGTACTGGAGCATTTCCCTGAATTGGCTACTCATTGCAACAAACCCTCTGCCTTGAAGAACTTGTATTCCTTGTAGGTAAAATGGGCAGGTGGCGCTGGAAAGAGGTACATTTTACATGATAAATGACCAGCAGCAATGTACCTTGCAAAGCATAATAGACCTCAATGAAGAGCATTTCTTCATTAAACAACATTTTGAAGATGTATAGCATAATGGAAAAAAATAAAAATCATTACTAGTATTATTGCATTATAATTAGGGAATTTGGACTATTTCTAAGCAAAACAGAGACAGCATACTGATTTGGGATAGATTATTGGTTTCTCACTCACCGTTGTCATTAATATGCATTCAGTAACTGAATTACTGCTCTTGAAATACTAACTGTTTAGGTATAAAACAAGTATGCAGATTGTGTAATGGGAATTTTATTAAGAAATCATGCAATAGCTTAATATCCTTGTGTTATTATTTGTAATAGTATATTCTTTGAGTTTGCGAGAGCAAACCAAGAAAATGACAGCTAAGAGTCTCTCCATATGTACCTGATGTCACTTACTGCAATAAAAGTGAAACTGAAACTATATCACTCTTTTTTTCTTTTGAATGTATATAGCTGGTACTTAAAAAGTAAAGTAATTTCATTTTCCCAGCCATTATAAAAGCTATAACTTGAATTCAATGTAATAACCCACAACTACACCTTGTTTCTTGAATTTGTAGATGGAAATGTAAAGAAAATAAGTGTAAACAAATAACACTGGAAAACCAATTAGTGAAAACTTTAGGAATTGGTTCTCATATAAATTAAGTAGAATATTTTGAATTTTGTAAAATAGCAATCAAATTGATATAAAAAGCTGATAATCTAAGAATTTATGGGGAAAATGTTCTGATCACATAGCTTCTTAACACGATGGCAAAAATACAGATATAGTCACAAGTATGTGTCATTTATGGTTGCTCTCGATGATCCAGTGGGTCCTTTCCAACCTGGTGATTTTATGATTTAGAATAGCTCATAAGAAGCCTGTGTAGTCATGTTACTTCGTATTACAGCTCTCAATTGCCCATATTGCCGTTTACATTCTTCTACTAGAATTGTATTCATAATTAGATCATGCCCTGCCTTGCGTGGGCTGACCTCGCGGACTGTTCAAGACTCCTTCAGTTATCTGGAACTCCATACAGGAGAAGTGTGGAACTACCAGCAGGGCAAAGGCTCGAGCTGAGGCAGGTTCCTTCAGCATTTTATTCATCTGGAAGAAGGGACTTCTGTTCATATATAAACAATACATAAGTTGTTATTGATTTCCTTACCTATATGATTTTCAAATTTGATGGCTCCTGGCCATTAATCAAGTCCTTACACACAGCCGATGGATTGCTTACCCCCAAAAAGGCAAGGGTGCATAACCTCTCAGTGCACTGACAGAATAGGTCCTGAGTCCATACTGGAACTTAGCAAACAAATAGGATGACCAGAATTTACAAGGGAAATTTCTAGCCTATGTACTATTGTCATTTACAGTAAAAAAGAAAGAAAAAATATTCATCTCTAGAGATTATATACCTCGCAACCCAATAGTGCACTTGGAAATTACTGTACCCTAAAACAGCTCTGATAAGCAAAGATGAAACTCAAATAGCTAAAAGGGAACTAGCAGATTTCTCGCTTAGTATCAAATCCTGTTTTAAAACGTTCTGCTCTTAAAGACATCCTGTTTATATATTTAATCAATGAACTGGATGTAACAGAGAAAAAAATGCCTGCAATGCTCTGTAAAATGCATATTTGCAAAGTTGGAGTAACTCAGCTTTAAAGTAAACAACTAAACAGTTTGGGAATGTCCCCAAATCCCTGTTAGATTTTGTGTTTGTTTCTCTGGGAACAGTTTTCTCATTTTTCTGGGAAGGTACCATGGTTCAATGGTAGGCACATAGGAAAAAAAAAATCCTTTGTTTCCCTTTTTTTCTTTCCTTACCTGAATATTATCAAAGATTTCAATTTGATAAGAGGATCTGCCTCTGGCAAAACGTTACACCTGTGTTAAGCTCTCGGGTGAAACTGAGCTTCTGGATGATGATGTGAGATTCAGGGATTTCAGAGGGTTGCTTTTATTTGTTTTGGTTTGTTTGTTTTAAGATCTTCTTACTTTTCAAGATCAATTGCAAGCCTTCTCCAAAGAAAATAAAGACATGGGACAGAAGGAAATATTTTGGATTACCAGTATAGTCAATTGGTCTCTTATCAAATAAACAAGCTTCACCCTAAATCTAAGCACATTGTGTGCATACATGTCTACCTACAAAATTGCTCACGTACACCATTTCTGTTGGAAGGCTATACCTGAACATCTTTCTTCGGACAGGTAGAAACTTCTTCACACATATAGCTTGAGAATATGTAGAAATTATGCCTATTTATTCTTCTACTAACATTGCTACTTATCTACATTAGCTCTTGTCCTTACATGGTCTTCAGCATGCTGTAATTACATAGACAGTGATCCTACCTCTTCTCACACTTTATTTGTCTAGAAGAAAGTCTCAAAAAAAATATAGATTCCTTACTCCTTTAATCTTCCTAGTAGCTCTTCCATGTACCCGTACTAGTTTGGGTTCACCTTTCTTATCATGATTGAGCAGAAATGTATGCAGAATTCCAGGTGAGATTTTGCCTGGTTCTTGCATAATTACATTGATATTTCTCTCTTTAGGAACACAAAAACACAAATACACAAATGCACAAATAAACAAATAAATAAGCCCATTGCCATACGTCTGCGTTCCTATTAAACTTTCTTTTTGCCTCTCTGCACTAGTGCCTCAGCATCCATTACTGACTAATATCCTTTTGTTGGTTCATTCCATCGTAACTTCCAATTGATGAGTCTCCACCTTGTAACTGAAATTCTTGTTAGGAGTTCTTCAAGTCTGCCACTGTGTACTTTGCACCATGACATGGTGATAGTTGACCTCACCTACATTCCCTTTCCCAGAAAAGATTGGACCAGATGAGCTTCTGAGGTCTTTTCCAACCTGGGCTGTTCTATGATTCATTGATTCTATGATTAATTATCACGGCATTTCTATTCTCCTCTGCAAGGTCATGCAGTTTCTCTTGCATGGTATTTCAGTCTTCTTCTGTACTAATTGTCTCTTTGTATCTGAAGTCCTTACCAAAGATGCTAACCAAGAGTGATCTGCGATCAGTCCTTGAGAACCTCCACTTATAAACGTTTCCTTAGCCTGACAGCTCTCTTTTCCAAACGAACTTGTGCCTTTTTCCTTCAGCTAGTTCTCTGGTTATTTTTCAGTACTATTTCACATGATACTCAGCTGAAGTAATTGTATCTTATATAGCATTGCATCAAATATTTAAGCAGAGTCATGTTGCTTTTTCCTTATCCTCAATTATTTTACCTAAGACAGATAACAAGCCATTGCTCTCAAAAATTACTTTACTATGGGAAGACAAACCTTAATAATTTGCTTATACCAAGAAAGGTTATTTGTGACCCTTGCTTAGAATCTCAAGAGTTTTGACATTTTAATAATTTAGAATAATGAAAACAGGACAAGTTCATTATGAGAAAGTTAAAGGAGAAAGTTCTTCCAGATAATTGGAGATATCTATCCAGACCTGAGTTCTGAGGGGAACAGTCTGTGATAGACTTAATTGAACAGTACCTGGATGAGTGCAGCGTGCTATACTGGCAGTCTATAGAACTTATTAAACGCATACAATAAAAACTCTCTTAACGCAGATTTAAAACAAGTGTACCTATTAGAGATATCATTTTCTATTTGGCTACATGAAGAAGTTGCTTCAGGATGAGACAAAGCTGTGAAAATGATGCACAATGACGATGAAATTGATTCAATACCAAATCCTCAAATTAATGTTTTCATTCCACACCAGGACAGTGCTTTGTGGTTTAGTTTATCCACTTCTGCAGAGGACTGAAGATTCCCTTAGAGCAGACCATACACATAACTACTAAAGAACAGATTATTTGCAAAAGCTGTGCCAGCTCTTTCCAGAATAGTCAACCCCTTACATTTGACGTCATGGTCTAAAAATTCTGCAGTGGGAGAGAAAAATCCTACTATATTCTTATGGATTGTTTTCCATAGGAATGATCTAGGAAAAAGTCTGAATGAGTACCAGAAAAGGAGCATGCAGTCCCAAGGATTATTGTTACTATGGTTCCCTTATTTAGAATTACTTCAAGTTAGCCTGTAGCTGTCCTTGAGTTAAATATTACCCAGGTTAGCAAGCATAGTGCCACATGTTCTCTGAGGCAGCTGTGGGACTGTTTCTACATCCAGTGAAATTAACATAAACCCCTCATTTCCGCAAAGAATTAATCCAAGTTCTTTCACTCCCCTGTGGACATGTGCCCACACCGCATGCTCTATGTACACGTGAAATGTGTCTCCAGTGACCTCTCGACAATAACCCAGGGGGTTACAAACAGAAAACCCCTACCCCCCCTATAAAAAGAATAACAGTAGTCTTCGTAACAGTAAATAGACCCACCACTTCTCCTGCTTATCAGACGTGCTTCCTTCCTGTGACAGGAATTATATCAGCACACTGATGGGGAGAAAAGGGATTTTTTTTGTTTTAAATGGTTGTTTTATCTATCACTTTCACCGAGGCAGAAGTTCTAGACTGATTCACAGATGGAAACCCCAAAAGCCATGCAGCAAAGTGTTCGTCTATGGACAGGAAACAGTAAGGGTTTTATAGGCTAAAGTAAAGGGCATGACACTTTTAAGTACATTTTAAAATACTGCACAGACACCTTCTTTAATATTGAACTGATCAAAATGACCACACCTTAAAGCCTTTAATCATATATAGGGTGTACCAGTGGAGTTCAATTTCTGTATGTTCTTAGAGACAAGCCTTGTTCTTCTGATACTGATAACATTAAGTGATGTTGTCACCAAGCTCCATAGGAACAGAAGGAAACAGGAAGAAGGAAAAAAAGCGACATTTGAAATAAAATTAAGAGAGAACATAAAGTCTACTGCAAATACCAAACGCAGGTGAGATCAGCAGAGAAAGGTTCCAGGGAAAAGAACAGAAGGTCTGTACAATAGGCTGTTTTAAATATGTTTTCGAAAAGGTGTCTTTAGCAAAATTCTGGGTGAGTACATGAAGACACAAATGTTCACAAATGTGAATGCAAAATATCAGTGGGAAGGAGCACGACTTTCTGATCCTCTCTATTGAGGCATATTAGTTGATCTCTGTTGTACTCACACTAGCAGTTTTGGGAAGCTTTAATTTGTCTTTCTGTTGATTTTTTTTTTACCTTTGAAGGCTAAAATTATCTTTTCAAAATCTGATCAATTTAGATCTGACCAAAAAAAACCTGAAATAAATGAATAGACAAATAGCTGAATTGGACCCCGTCTGCTCCCGGAATTAATACTTTTATCTGTGAATAAGTTTGCACTGAGCTTTTTGTTTCTTCATTACAGTATCAGAAAATACAAACCCCAAATCTAGACTGTAACCTTCATTGTGAACCTAAAAGGCAAAATCCAGCTTTCTTGGCAACCCTCATCTACATTACACATCCACAAATAAGACTGCAATTCACAGCAGTCCCCACATAAGCCACCATCTGAACATAAAAAAAGATCTTCCCTAAATACCTGCGTCTGACAATCCTGTGAATGTAAAACAGACCACATCTGCAGGGAAGAAGTCAAACTAATTGGAAGCTTTCTGAAGGTAGAATACATCAAGTGGAACAAACAATTTTTTGACAGTGCAATACCCTGCTGCAAAAGCAGAGGTTTGGATTTCAAAAAGAACTTTCTGTTGCTTCCTTAACAAATGGGCCTTTTCCTTTCTGTTCTCCTTTCTGGTTCCCTATTCATGTAACAATTATCCCAAGCTCCAGAACATACTTTCAGTTTTGAAACTCTCTGTAAATCAATATCCCTACGAACAGTTCCTGCAAAGAGTGTGATCAGCCTGTATGTGTATCATTTGCTTAGGGATATATAAGCCTGTGCTTTAACAGTTTGTTGCCCCTTTCTACCCATGATTCAGCTACATTAATTCTATAAATACATCAGAATGTTGGGTTTATTTGGCTCGGGACACTCATTTGGCTCATTTCTTTTGCTTGGGGTTCCCTTTGAACATTAGTCACACATTATACTGCTTGTGAGAGATGTCTTGGTTAATCTATTAAACAGAAGAATGACACATAAGGCTCTTTGGAAATAGTGCTGGGAAAAAAAATGATGCAATAGCTGCAGAAGGAAAAAGCAGCGCAGGCCCCGGAGGGTTCCAAGTCTTTACTAGAGGACATGATGCACACGCTGGAGCTACACTCTGTGGTTGTGGGAAGGAACTGGTGGTAGCGAGGTCCCTGCGGGGCTCCCAGCCCTTCCAAGGAATAGAAGCACAATCTTGAACCTAGGTTGCTTTTACAAGCACGTAACATTGGTGTGAATTCATCTATCTTCTCTTTTACAATCTGCACAGACATTATACAGTAAATAATACAATAAACTCCAACACAGAAACTAAAGCTTTGCAGAACAAGAATAATGCTTATGGATGAAGAGTGTACAATACATCTCAGATTACTGAATGATAAACTGGAATCCATATCTAGGTAGACGTTTAGAAGAATAACCCTGTAAGGAGGATTCTACACAGGGAACTAGATCTCTTCTTTTAGAAGAAAGCATGTGTGGGACAAAATCCTTAGGAAGATTCTGCTGAGATGGACTGCTATTGATCTTTCATCCCATCTTTGAGGGTGTGCAGGCCTCCATAGGAGAGACCATGCTTTTGTACCAGCCCTGACCTCAACTAGCTACTTTCCATTCCCAGCCCAGCTGCACATACCTAGTTAAGAGATGTGAGACATCCTCTTTCCCTCTATCCTAAGCTATACTGAGTTTTCCCAGGGTGAATATTGTTCACTTCCACCATGCTCCTCCTTCTATTACATCTCTAATCTGCCCAGATTACACAGTGGCATCCAGGGACTAAAGGAATGCAGTTGGCTGGATCAAGATGCTTAAAATAGCTTCTTTTCTCGAGGGTGACACATAGATAATATCAAGGACAGTATCTAAAATGCATATTTTCAAGTGTCCTGAAACTTTCAATTTCCTTGGCAGGGACTGCACCAGAATTGCTTTGCAAGATGACTCAGTTCTTACAGGACCTTAAGAAACTTTGAAGACTGCATTCAGAGTGCAGATAGCTTCACAAAAAAATTCTCTTGGGGACAACCTAGTGAAAACTTTTAAAGAAACCAACAGCTTATGCCTGTTACATTGAGTTTCCCGCCTAAGACAATAGCACGAGAGGGCCCTTTAGAAGGCTGAGTTGACCACAAGGTTTCTCCAATTCTATCTCAGCAGCTATCAGCAGTGCATTGATCTACTAAATAAGTTAAAAAAAGAAAAACCTCTTCCAGACATTTCAGATCATATTCTGCTTATAAAAACTATGATCCTGGTGAAGGAAGAAATCAATCCCATGAGTTGAACTGAAAAAAAAATCCAAATGCTGAAGTGAGAGAGTTGGCAAAGGGGTGGAGGTTTTATTACCCAGAAGTGCTCTTTGACTGGGAAATACTGTCAGAAAAACTCTTTGCTGGATCCCAGGCTATAGAATGTATATTTCTAGATCCTGACACTAAGAATCTTCAGAGAAAGTAAAAACATTTTTCTGTGTATTTCTCACTAACATTGTCATAATTCTTCCTTTTTGAAAACATGGTTTGGAGACTGTTCTTCTTGCAAACAGTTATCAAACATCTTCCGTGTAGACATAGAACAACATTCTTAGCTGAACTCAATTTGTTCTGTCCATGGACGACATTTACAAGAAAAAATATCCAAGATGAAGGAGAAAGATATTTGTTCATTTCCAGTGGGTGCAATAAACCAGTAAATTTTAAAATATGCTCTTTAAAACAATGTGTAGAATGAGCAAACTCAGTTTTGCTTTTCTTCCACACCGAGCAGACAATCCTCATTAGAAATTAGCCAGGATGTATTTCAGGATATAAAACAGTCCAAGAACTAATGTCAGCAGGGCTGACAGCTAGGGATATTAAGGAAATAAAGACTAGGAAAACTTGTTTGTTACACACACTTCAAAAGGGGAATCAATGAAGAGATGATAAGCAAATACTAAAACAACTGACGGGAAGATTAGCATTAGACTTTGGATTTGACCAGTAAAGAAAAAGCAGAGACGTTATGAAGGCATTGATTACTAAAGAAGGTGGAGAATACTGAAGAAGGTGGAGAATATCATAAAGATGGGACATTGCTTTTATTAACCAAACCTGTTTGGAGGAAAAAAAACAGCAGCCATAACAGGATATACATGGATGACAAGTGACAAATGGTTACTGGCAGTGGACATACGGGAGAAAGGCATCCCAGCTCAGGGGTGGCACTTCTCCCCATCTACGTTCTGTCACGCAGTGGTGGGCCTTGCACTTTGACAATTCTGAATGCAAAATCATGGATCGAAGGTTCTACCAAATAAGAAGTCACAGTTTGAGTTGTCTTTTTTTCATACTGATGTTTTCCTGAGATTCAGAAGGCTGTAGCGCTTCATTGTGGAGAAGAGCTGTGTGATGAAGTCCAGCCCTTTTCAGTGGAAGACCTGCACCATAAGCAGGCAGTTCTTCTGATCTCCCATTAATAGCACTTTCACACATCACATTTAAAGGTGATTGAGGACTGCTCTCATCTCGGTAGGCAGCTGGCAAGTGCATCGGGCCTTGGTACAGCCACAAAGTTCATGGTGCAGTGCAATAGTGGACAGATCTTTTCATGATCCTTCAACACTTCACTCAAGTGTTTCATTTCATCTGTTAGCTTTCCAATTTCTCTTTTCAGAGAGGTATTTTCTTGCTCGAGAGACTCATATTCCTGGAAGGAGAGGAAAAAAAATCCTTACTCATAGTCAAAACATTCCTTTCAGTGCTTCCACCTTGAGTATACTCATGTAACTGTAGAAAACCTGTATGGATTCTTATCACAGTGTGTGACACGTTAAGGAAAGAGAGATACAGCCAGAGTGTTGGACAGGGCAAGGGCTTCATGACCTGCACCCTAACCACACTGCGATTCCTTTTGTGGCCCTGGAGACCAGGAGGTGCCGCTGCCCCTCGGGGGTCCCTAGCAGCCCAGGTCTGCAGGCACGGGCAGCTGTGTCCCAGTGGTGGGAAAGCCTCTGCTGGGAAGAGCCAACCCTGCTCTGTACTGTCAGAGCAGAGAAAATGAAAGCACCAAGTGCAGGTAGGTGCTGGGAAAAGCCAGTGACTGCTGGAGAGAAAAGGGCAGCCCCTGCTGCAGGGAAAGGCTGTTTACCCAAATGCCTGCTGAGATGCACACCTAGCACAACACAGCCCGTGCCAGGCACTTTCCTGCAGTCTGGGCTAAGCTTGTAGCCACCTGATCAAACACTCAGGAACTCAAGAGCAGGAGGAGGAAAGCATCATGCCAGCTTGTTCCCGGTACCACTTTGTCACCAGGCCTGACCATTGCCTTGGTTATCCCTGAGCCAGACCGCTTTTGTACTAAGGCTTCTCTGGCAATGAATAACCTGCTATTAACTGCAAGGGAGTTTTGAAATGCTCTGTAGTGTATGTCTGTAATGGATGTGAGACTCACACTCTTTTGATAACTGCATGTCTCAAGAGCCTCTGCTACCAATACTTCTCATCCCAAAGAGAAGAGAGCTAGAAGTTCAGAGCTAGCTCACGGAAAATCTGCAGGTGTCTGCACCTCGCTGCCGGCTCAACACTTACCCACTCAATCTCACCTCCCTGGGAAAGCTTCAGAGCAAACATCAAAGCCTACACACGCCTTAAAAGGCAGAAGGGAGAGCCCTTCATGCACTTCTCCTCTGGACTGCCTCTGCTGCCCTTTGCTGCAGGAGTGTGGATCCCCTTGCCCTTCCTCACATCCTTCAACTACCCACCACCTCTCGCGGAGTAAAATAGGCACGGTCTGCCTAACACATTACTCTTGCCAACTTCAGCCAAGTTGTCCATCCCTGACTCTGGCTCTGCTCACCTCTTATTGCCCCAAACCCCGTGCAGTAGAGTTGCGGAGTAATTGTTACTCCCCTGTTGCTCTGTCCCGTTTTCAGGGATGAGACTATAAAATTGTTCTTGCTGAGAATGAATTCCTATTCAACCAGATCTGCCTGCACCTAGGAAAACCTCCATTCCTGAGAATGAAGATTCCCAGTGTAAGGAAGATCTTTGAGTTTAGGAGGAACATCAGAGAGGCCTCAGGAAGGCACAGGGCCCAGAAATTATCCCACAAAATCCAGGGGCTAACCCTTTCCAGAAGTACCCTGCACCTGCCTTTCTCAGGCACTGACTCAGAGTCAATCTGGGAAAAACCAAATCCAAAACTCCCCACACTGCCCCTCTTGG
This sequence comes from Cuculus canorus, assembly GCF_017976375.1. NCBI lineage: Eukaryota > Metazoa > Chordata > Aves > Cuculiformes > Cuculidae > Cuculus > Cuculus canorus. The sequence goes on along the minus strand of NC_071403.1, from coordinate 95,656,735 downwards.
CCTCTGCAGATTGTCAGCACATCTTTCCACCCTGAGAACAAGAGAAGCCTGTGCTGAATCTCCAGAGCTGGAGAACTGACTCAGTGACAATCGCAGCAGCAGAACTAACATTTACCCCAAGAGCACTGGCTACAACAAAAGCACTGTTGTGTGAGGTAACATCCAAAACCAGATAAAGGGGATTCCTGTCCTCCAGTGTTTCCTCTGAGGACCAGAGAAAACTGCACCACGTTGTGATATTGAGAAGAAGTACTAAGAGTTTCTGGAAAATCAGTTACTTTCATGGTTTTTGGTAAACACCCACTGTTCATCATCAAAGCATACGAGTAAATAGCTAACCAAAGCGAGCTCTCACGCCTGGAGGTTTTGAAGTTCCTAAGAAGCCTTTTCAGATGGGTATTTCTGCTTCACAACGTAGTTTTAGAACTGCCTTACGCCAGCACCGCCACTAAGCAGCACGGTCCCCTCATAAAGCCTTCTCCCTCATAAGGCAGCAAGCATTCATCCACTGCCGGAGCGAACACGACGAGCTTAACACTAATCCAGAAGAAAACGGGTTTGTTTTAGCCCAGAGGAGCCCTCTGATCCAGTTCACTGGGTGGTCACGGGAATAGCAAAAGAGGGAGGGTGAGATGAGGGCAGGATCACTCTCTTGCTGCAGTGTCACTGATGGCAGAGCTGCATGGACCAACGTGAGCATCAGTGTCCAGGGCTTCCCAGACAGGCACCTTGCAGCACACCCACAGCTCACTGAGCTGGATTAGCGCGAAGACAGGCTCACACCTGCTCGAAAAGTCCCATTTATTGTGAAGTCCCGTGCTCCACACCCAAGCCATGCCTGCGAAAACATCGAGTAACCATTCACCTCGTGAAGTTTATCTGCTTTCTGAGTTTGCTTCTTCCTGCTCCTCTGTGCGGCAACTCGGTTCTTCTCTCTCCTCCTCACCTTCCTGTCATCTTCTTCGTGACTCTGGAAGACAGAAGCGTTTTCAAGGCGCACGGGAGCCTCTCCGAGCCGGGTGCACGAGGGCCGCCGAGCAGGAGCGCACAGCACCGAACCCGCAAACCCCGCGGTGCCCGCAAAAGGCAGCGGGCAGAGATGCTCGGGGGATGCTGCCGCACAACCTCCGCCGGCTGCATCCCTCCACCTGCTCCCCGCATCCTCCCAGCGCCAGCCAGGAGGTGCGAGCAGCGGAAGGAACGGCCCCGCTCCCCTCCCGGGAAAAGCCGCTGGAAGCGCCGCGTGCCGGCAGCGGGGACCTGTTCCCGCGAGGGGAACGCGGATCCCACCATCACCCCCCGTCCTGCCCCTACCTGCTGGCTGCCCTCGCCCCGCGCGGCGCTCGACATCCCCGCGGCCGCCGAGCCGCCCGCTGCCCCGGCCCGCGGCGGGAGGGACGGAGGGCAGCGAGGGGCAGGGCTGGGGACGCACCGCCCCGGGGCTCCCGGAGCGGCACGGGGGAGGGCAGGGGCCAGGCTGGGGCAGGGCGGGGGATGCGGTGGGTGGGAGGGAAGGGAAGGGTCTGGGGCAGGGCAGGGGTTGCGGTGGGTGGGAGGGAAGGGGATGCCGTGAGTAGTAGGGTAGGGGCAGGGCTGGGGAAGGAAAGGGGGTGCTGTGGATAGAAGGGCAGGGGATGCTGGTGGATAGGAGGGCAGGGGATGCTGGTGGGTGGGAGGGCAGGGGTAGGTGATGCGGTGGGTGGGAGGGCAGGGCAGGGGCCGCGCCGCCCCGGCACCGGGCACCGCCGGGGCAGTGCCGGAGCCCCCGCCCACACGGCTGTCCCATGTGTCCCGGCGGGGCAGGGAGCCCCGGGGCTGCCCGGACCCCCCGTCTCGCCCCGCACCCCCCGCCTCGAGTGTCGCAGGGTCTGCCCAGCGCCGAGGACCGCCCGCACCCCCGGGCAGCATCTGCCCCAAATTCCCCCGGAGCGGCGCTCTCTGTGCGGGGAAAAAAACACCCCACGGCTTCTCCTCCCCCCCAGCTCCGGTCTCCGCGCTGCCCCCGGCCCCGAGCTCACCCCCGGCCGCTCCTGCCCGCCCCGCCGCTGCGACATCGGCTCCGGGGCGGCGGGGACGGCCGCGGCGCGGCGTGGGACGCGGCCGGGATGCAGCGATTTTCACTTTCGCTACTCCCCCTGTTCCTTTAAATAATAAGGAAATACCACGAGCTTCTTGTAAAGGCGAAAGACTGCTGGAAACACCACCGGCGCAAACCTCTCTGTCCGACTGTTCCGTCGTTATTGAACAAATGACCTCAGGGGAGGTTCTGATGGGACATTAGGAAAAAAGTTTCTTCACCGAAAGGGTTATCGAGCACTGGCAGAGGCTGCCCTGGGAGGGGGTTGAGTCCGCATCCCTGGAGATGTTTAAAAGGCGGGTATATGAAGTATTTAAGGATATGGCTTAGTAGTGGGCAGGTCTGGTTGGAGTTGATGATCTCAAAGGTCTTTTCCAACCTAGGGATCTTATGGTTCTTTGAAACACTGGCAGAGGCTGCCCAGGGAGATGGTTGAGTCCCCATCCCTGCCGATATTTAAAAGACAAGGTGCTTAGGTATATTGTTCAGGAACATGGTTAAGTGGTAGATAGGAATGGTTGGACTCGATGATCCAAGAGGTCTTTTTCAACCTGGTGATTCTATGATTCTAAATGAGCGGTTTCTTTTTTTTTTCCTCTTTAAACACTTTCCCTACATTTTAATTGAATCATCATCTTTGCCCTCTGCTGTGATGGAAGGGAAGGTGCTAGCACCAACAAGTATCATTCTTCAACAACATTCATAGATGAATCTGGACGTGGTACCTCTTGGCTGTGCTCATCTCACAGGGGCAAAAGTATGTGCCGTGTGAGAGGGCAAGCGCCCCCAACCCACAAGGCAGTCCATCATAAAGCCCCAGGTATCTTAATAAGGCAGATACTTCATTTTTGTCCTGGTTTCCTCAGAACTTTGAGTCATCCGGCTTAGATGAAGATGTGGTTACAAAGTTTGCAAACTGTAAATATGGACTACCCTTCCAGGAAGATCACTGTTTATGCTGAAGGTGTGAGGTCTCTGCTCTGCCACAGGTTTCCTGGTAGACTCCAGGACTGTCAACATTACTGAAAAAAATGAGCAGGACTTCCCTGAAGAGGACTCTCCTCTTCAGCCCTTCCATCTCACAGCAGCTTGTGTCTTCCAGGCTACCACTCCTTTGCTTCTGCACTTTCTCAGAGCTCCTCTGACCCTGGAAGACTGAGTAACTGTGAGCTTTCCCCCGCCATGAAGGCCATGGGGACCCACAAGCTAGGTGGATCCCCTTGCAAACGTGCTGCATCCTCAGGCTGCACTGAGTCTCCCAAGCACCTTACAACCCCTTGGTTTCTTTAAAAGCAGTCTTGCTTCTCCCTTGCTTCTCTCCTGCCATCACCAGGATGCCCAACAAGAGGGTGCTCATAGAGGTAGCAGAAAGTGTGGGTTCAGTGCCGTTCTCCAGCTGAGGGCATCCAAAACAACATCGCCTGAAAGGCAGCCCTAATTTCCAAGTGGTGAGTGGTTAGAGGAAGAACTGCTTTCAGCCGCTCCTTCAAAAAAGCCCAATATTGCATGAACTACACACCATGCAGTTAAAGAAAGAGAGTAAAACTATGGGCACAAGTGGAAACTTAAGTTGGGAGATTCATTTAAAAAGAGCATTGGGCTCCTTGCTGCCTTTGCAACTTAAGGACAGTTGAAATACACAGGGTTAGAAACCGCTCTTTTCATCAGAGAACAGGTATATTTTCTTCTAATGCTATCTATGAACCATGCATATAAAATACCTCAACAGCCCTTCAGAGCGATCTGTAGGGAAAAAAAGCCCCCTTCCTACACAGGGACTTCAACCTGACCCCACACAAAGCCCTTGTGCTTTTCCAGAAGCAATGATAACTGCACAAGCAGGCAATCTAACAACATCAAGTCCTGAGCACCTTATAAAGAATTTATTAGTACTGCATAAATACCTACTTCCTTAAGTAACTCCCAGCAGCTGTAGAATAAGGTTTCCAGGATCCCACACGTATGGGACAAGTCACAGGACAGTCCCTTTGAGCCTGAGTACAGTCTGTTCTTGTTCAAAGTGGCAAAGGAAATGAAAAGCTAAAATTTGCTTGTGGAAACAAGTTTCTGTTTAGGATTAAAGCTATCTATGGTACATCTGTAGAAATGCCTACACAGTAATTCCAGGTAACGCAGCTGTCGAGGCAGAGCTTTTCTGTGCAGGAGAGAAAACAGGCCCAGAAAGCAGTCTAGTCAGCTGAATTTACATTTTGTAAGGTCAGTTTATCAGTGATTTTTGTCTACACTGAAGCAACCTACACACATACAGACTGGAGTCACTGAACACAGCTTATCACAGCACAGCTCTTCTGAAGAACAGCTTGTACCACAACTGAGTTTCAGAGCATCCATGCTTTCAAACAGACGTTAAGTGTCTGTATGAAGATTTCTGGAAAGGGAGCTTCCTTGCATGCTGTAATCCCCTTTGTTCAGAAACTACACACAGCAAAAGTCTGTGCGGGTACTGCTCCACTTGGCAAGTTTTTCTTGGGTAGGGATGGCCCACGTTCACAAACAGTAAAGAACATCGCTGACAGCAAGCGAGATGTTCTGTCTCACCCCCAAAAGCCAAGAAATTCAAACCCAGTTGAATTGAGCCGTCTTACAAAATTCAACAGCTATATAAAGAAAAACTACCAGACATTTCTTGATGCAATACCAATTCGCCTAGAGTTAAAAATAAGAAGTTTGGATGTTGTGACATTTCAGTAGAAGTCTGATTAGACACTGGTCTTGCACAATACTGCTGATTTCTATGAAAAGTTAACTGAGGGACAAAAGGCTACTGGAATGGGTAAAAATTAATTCCTTCATGCATTTGTGCCAGTGGGAAGAACCGATCCCAGACATGGCGAGTTGCAGGTACCGCTTGCTGTAGAAATGTTTAAAAATTATTTGAGAAACAGCATTGAACATTAGCATCGAGCATAGCTCATCAGAGAACTTACATTTACACCTTCCATTGCTGCTTGGAATCTTTGTTGTTTTCCTTCTTTACACCCTTTATCGAGCCAGTGTTCCCTGACACATCCTTCCTTTTCCACCCAGCTGCAACTAAAACAAGGCCTGCCTGCCCTGGCTGAGGGCATCCTTTCCTACATCCTTTGAATCCCACACAGATCACCCGTCATGCAATCTCTAAACACTAAAATGTACTGCAGGGTGAATTAATTAATTAATTCACTTAAGTCTTAGTCCACAGTGCCCTCTCTGTTTCTTAAGGCATTTTCATTATATTCGGCTACTTCCCATGGGACCTTCTAGAGAGACACGACTCTCCCCATTTTCTGTACTGGCCTATCATTACTTGCAGAGAAAAGCAGGCTCATTAGCATAGAAAGTGTTCTAATACTATCATCGTAGACCTGAAAAATCTTGCAAGGCTCAGCTTAGTCTAAGAGCACTTGGATTAAAGTGTATCTGTGGATCTTGGTGAAGAAAGCCGTAGTGGGGATTTTCAACCCAGCACAGAGCACGCGTACTCAAAGCTGCTAGAATAGCAAGTTGCTGTGTGAAAAATTGTCCCAGTCACACATCCCACAGCTTCGCAGCTCTAGCCCCTCTAACATCCTGTCCTCGTTTACATTACATGCTTTGTAGCCCCGATATTAATAACAGTTGTGAGTTCAAAGGCAGTAAATGGAACTACTTCAGTTACTGGAGCCAAAATTTAACACAGATGTCTTCTGAAGTACTCACTGTGAAGTCACCATCTATTCCAGGATTAGAACTGACAATATTATATGAAACTTTGATTTTTCTTGACTGATTTAATTTACTTTACATAAAAACAAATTTGTATATACAGGAGTGAAGGGAAACAAATATTTACATACAACTAAATATACAAAGTCTCAATACAGATGCTCACCTTTACAAACTAAATGATGCTAAAAACCTGTCACACGTTTTCTTGAAGTTCCAGTCTTGGACATTATCTTCTTACCAAAGTATATTTCATTAATAAAGGTTCTAAAAACCCCCTCCACCTACTGTGTGAGAAATACTTTACCTATTAGACATGAGTATTTCCTGCAAGCACATGCAATCATAAACCAGAGGTTATGAACAGTTAAGGCACAATGCTCAACTTACTACTACTGTGCAATTGTCTAGGCACTATGTGTAAAGAAAAAACAAAGAAAGTCAGCTCAACTTCATACCATTTACTGGTAGCCTATACTGATCTTTAAAGTTTAGTCAAAGAACACAAATGCATACACAACCTGAGTCAAGATCCTGTAATGTGTAGAAATATTGTCCAGGAAACCCCCAGACAGCATAACTGGATTAGATGAAATGAAATATCAGGTGGCAAGTTGTGGATGGTTGACTTCTTGTTCAGAAGAGCACACAGCAAGTAAATATGTACAATTACTAAAAATCAAAGTTTAGACACACGTGACAACAAATAAGCCCAGTTGACCTAAATTCAGGAAAGGTGGGATAGCAGAGACCAATACTGGGTTTGTGTGGATTTTTTAAAAAGTGTAACACCATATCAACTCTGGTGTTTTCAGTATGCTCCAGTGTTAATTTCTTTTTAATTTATTTATTAAAAAATAGCCACCTGACTCAGTAATAAATGAAGGTGCATTAGGAGAACTAGACATTCTCCAACCTCTTTAGAGACATGCTTAATGTAAATGAGCAGTTAGTAGCTTACTAAGAAACTGCTCACATACATAAAGCATGTGCACAGACTCTGAGAAGTGTGAGGACTCAAGCTGAATGCTGTAATAAAAGAAAAAAAATGAATGTTAATCAGCAAATATACTTGCTGTATATCAGATGCTACTTGTATGCGCAGGCTTTCATATATCATCAGCGAGACAGTAAAAATAGAAATATTTAAAAGAATGAAAGACTAAATAATTAAGAAAGCTATGTATTGCACTGAATTAGAGGAGAGACAAAGTTTTTGGAAAAAACTGAGCACATTGAACAGGAGTACAACTGAGATTCCTATCTGAAAATACTAAATCAGGAATTCATGTGCTAAGATTAATCTTCCTCCGTCGAAGTGGATAGCGCCTTCTTTCTGGTGAACGTGTAGGTTTTCTTCTTTTTAGCAAAACGTAAGTAGTTTTCCTGGTATCAGCGTCTGTTGGTGTGACTTCTCCTGGTGATACTACCTTTTGGACATTATTTTCCTCTTTTGCCTTGCAACCAGCAAAGACTTCTTGCCGCAGCTTGCAGAGTTCCAAGACTGGTTGCCAAGTTAATGCTTGGGAAAAACCTTCTGCTTTTTCTATTAGCACTGGGAGAGACTGCAAAAACAAACCCAAGTATCTCAAGTTACATGGGAAAAGTAATGGTTACAAAGAATGAAATATGTTAATTAGATTCTGACAGGCACAGAAGCATCAGTGTCTACAGAGATGTTTCGTAAGATGGCAGATGAAGGTTGGGAACTCAGAGCTACCAGTCTAACAGTGACCACAACCTGCACTCAGAGGCCACGCTAAGAATACTCCAAGCTTAAATGTTGCTCCATTACATCCCTAATCTGCTAAGCATCACAGGAACACCATAGTTCATGTCTAAGCTAGTCCTGAAGCAATAAACATCACGTGCTATATAAAGTTGTACAGATATTCAAAAGACATTTTATTTTTCAAACGCTACAGGTCCTAAAATATCTCTAAAAAAAAAAATCTTTCCTATAGCCACAGGTAATGTTCCTCACCACAGTGTGAAGGCGAATGCTTTACAACTTCAGCTGTCGGAATGTGAAGATATACTTGCTTCAGAAGTAAACATGCAGGCTTTTTTTGTAAACAAGCAGGCTTTTTTTGTACAAAACTATCACCAAGGTGAGTTAGAACTCCTGTTTCAGGACATATTATCAGAGAAAGAAAACAAAAATTACCCCCTCGAAGCACACAGAGATCTCACCTTCATTGCCCCACTGATCTGTTTGGATGCCATTTCTGTCACCTGCTTCAGATCCGCCATGTAAGCAACTACAGAAAAACATAAAGCCCAAATAAACTTCTGAAATATAACTCCCTTCCCCCAGTATTTGCTAGATACTTCTTAGAAATGAGACAGAAAAGTGGCAGAGCCCTTGTATAAAACAAACCTACAACACATCCCCGGCACTATAGCATTGAGGAAGACAGCTTGTATGTTTTACCTTACTACTATTACTCCGTCACTCAAAATATGGTAGTGTCTAGCAGTCTCAATGACAGCAAGCCACAAAGTTCTTCACGGCTTATACAAAACATGAAATACAAAGACAGTATTTGATATAAAGGAAGAAAGCAGTTAAAGGAAAAAAACGACACTGTTTTCAAATCTTTCAAGCTCATATTACATTCCATAACAAAATGCACAAAAGAAGGAGAATAAACAGAACCGTGGAGAAAATAAGATAAAGGAAACCTGTTTTAAGGACAGCAAAAATAATCTTGCAGCTCCAACAAGCCAGCTTTTATATTAACGGTTACAGTTTTCTTCTGGCTTAACTTACCAAGCATTAACACCAAGAATAAAGAAAGATCCAAGTGTAAACAACACGAACAGCATTAATTCTGCTAGGTTAACAGGAAAAGATAGAAAGGGCTGCTTTCAAAACACTGAAGCAGGCAGCAGTTGTAGAATACTGGGGGGAAATAGGATATATTTGACTGCAGCTACAATATGATATTTAAAAGACGGGTAGACGAGGTACTCAAGGACATGGTTTAGTGACAGATAGGAATGGTTGGACTTGATGATCTAAGAGGTCTTTTCCAACCTAGTGATTCTATGATTTGCTTTTGTTGACCGATTTAAAAGCAATAATAATTCTTTACTCAAAGGTTAAACTCTTAAGTTATTATAAAACTGTCTTACATGTTCTCTGCCTTTATTCCGTCTGCAGTGCTATGCCACCAACAAAAACTTAAAATCTGCAGATAAGCAGGCGTGCTCCTAGGAACTAAGCAGCCTCAACACCACTATCATTGCTCTCCTGTAGGGTTTCCCCAGTTCCTGCAGGAGTGTGCATTGTTAGACTCCCTGAACCCTTTCAGGGCTAAACACGGCATTGGGGAGGGACTGTTTACAAAGGCTTGTAGTGTTAGGCCTAGGAGCAATGGCTATATACTGGAGAGGGGCAGATTTAGATTAGACATAAGGAGGAATTTCTTTATGATTAGGTTGGTGAGGCGCTGGCACAGGTTGCCTAGGAAAGTTGTGGCTGCCCCATCCCTGGAGGTGTTCAAGGCCAGGTTAGATGGGGCTTTGGGCAGCTGATCTACTGGGACGGGTCCCTGCCCATGGCAGGACAGTTGGAACTAGATGATCTTTGAGGTCCCTTCCAACCCAAGCTATTCTACGATTCTGCTTTGAAGTCAGTCAATCTCATTAGTGCTACTGAAGATAATTAAAGTCAATCGCTGCATGCTAGTGCAGGGTGACAATGAACCCCTGCTGAATGGTAGTAACCAGCAAGAGACACTGTTTTCTTGAATCATCTGTCCGCATGCCCAATGTGATGATCACACCTGGTTTAGGAATGTATAATCTGTGTACGAACATGGATGCTGAAGTGGACCACCAGTCAGGATTTGGAAGGAAAACCAGTCCAACAGAAGCCTCTTTAAACACACCACAGAGGCCTATGAATGGTTATTCTCTAAAAGAAGGATATGTCCATAATGAAGCATTCTTACAGTAGGATATTTGAATTGGAAGACTGGTGACCCTACAAAATGGCAAGGAAGGAGTTAAGTAAAAATAATTACTTCGATTATTCCAGCTATACAGAAAGACTGAGACACAGTTAAATGAAATGTCTGGGGGAGTTCGGCTTTACATGGACAACATTACATTCCTCAGTGTTCAAGGCTTTCCAAAAGATAGGGAAATGAAAAAAGGAAATGAAAGGTATTGTGTAATCTAAACATTTTAGTTTCTGGCCACTGTACTTGCTAAACTGGGATACATAAACTTCCCAAACACTACATAATACTAAAATTCAGCACAAACTCTATACTATTTTAGCTAGGCCTTAGCTGTTACCTAACCTAAAAAGGCAATACCTTGTCGCAAGCTGTAACAAACTTCCAAGCAGTAGGTAATTGGATCAGAGAAGCATAGATCTGGACACTAGAAACCAAAAGAAACCCAGACATGAAGTGACACCCTCTACTGCTGCTGTTAGTTACTTTGCTGCACAGGCTGGCATTTCTGGAAGCAGTATCGTCTGTTTACAAAGATGAAATGATGCCTAAAGGGGAGGCAGATCAGCAGGCTGAGAACTGGAAGATGAAACTTAACTTCTCAAACTTTAACACGACTGCTCCTTATACCAACTTCATGCTATGTGCAGTAATCCATAGTGAGGGTTCTATAACCACACTTTTCAACGCAAAACGGCATTGGTAAATTCTGTGATTCATACTTAAGAACAGGCAAGACAGAACTTTCCGTTTCTTAAGGCCAGCCTCAAGAAGGCACATCCCAATCATAAATTACAAAACATAGCACCTTTTTCGAAGTAGTTTGTATACGGAATAGCCTTTCAAAAGCACATAGCAAACTTATGACAGTGTTTGCAGGTTGGTTTGTTGTTTTCTTTTTCCTTCACCAACCCTTACAAATGACATAGGAAAAAAAACCTGATGCTTGCTTTGCAGCTTCAGAGGGTCAACACTGCCATCACCAAGTACTACACAAATGTTTTCAATTCCCTGAAGAAACTGACTGATTAGGAAGAGAGATTGAAGCATTTCTAGTATTCATGTAAAAGGAACACAAGATGGGTCAGAGTATAATGTCAGCTATCCACCTAGTTCCTCATCTGACCTCCACCAGCGGTAAAGGAAAGAAGTAAGAAAACCTACTGAGGGTAGCTCTGTGACAATTTCTACACAATACACACACAGTGGCCAGCTTTTGCCTTTAAGAAGAGTGCCTAACAGCAGGCCACACTTAGAACAAGAGAAATGGACATGATAAACTGATATAGCAATACTTTATGAAAACCTTCTAGCTATTTCTGTTAATTATTTTAATAGCCGATAATTTTAACCACGTTTAAAGAATGAAAACTTCTTTAACATTCATAGCTATCCAGTAAGGCAGGCATTGTTTCCTCAGTACAGTCACCCTCCTCACAAAATCTTTACCTTGAGAAGGCTGTGATCTTATCTCTTCTGGTGTTACAACAGGCTGGTAGAGCTTCTGTATATTGGAAAAAAGAAAAATTTGAAATACCTTCTTGGTTCAATAGATATCTAATATACACATAGCAGTCAGAACTACGGAGAAAGGCTAATACGAGGAGATGGTGGTGGAACCTAGATAAAGAATGCACTGGAGTTACAGTTTACAGATATTCTGTTACTGGAAATAATATTCTCGTTAACAGAATTAAGTTCCCTGCAGAAATGTCCCCAAAATCTGCTTTAGGCTGCAGAATTCTGATTATTAAAGCATGAGAACTAAACTGAAATCCAGGCATTCTGGAGAAGCAATGGCACCTGCTTCATGACTGAAGAAAAAGAGCTGCTCTGGCTTCTGAGAAGCCATTCATAAAAAACAGTAGACTTTTGAGAGAAGCAAACTCGAATAAAAGGGTACATTAAGACAAAAAACTAAGAAAAAGAAAACTAATTAAATAACTACATTCTAGCCCACACTAACTTATACAGAAGTAAGAACACTCTCCTTCACAAACTTGGCTCTCTGGCTTTTTGGTCCTACTCTAAGTCTTGTGTCTTGGCATCAGTTAATTGTGAGATGAAGTTAATTTCAACTAATAATAAATACAACCAATATTAAGTTACATTAAAGGTTATATTTAAAAGTAACTACCAGGGAAGATGGAAACAAACCAAAGATGTGGGAACTAAGTTATATCATCTACAAGTCAGTATTTTTCTCCACACCAGCAGCTGTCTCCTGAACTTTCTTCAACCAGAAGCAAGCAGGAGGGAAGTTAATTATTCCTCCATGTAGTTGAGCAGAGCTCCAGAGCAATTTTTTTTCCCCACAGTTCACACATCATCTTAGCAAGTTTACAGTAACAGCTCCAAGCAGAAGAACAAACATTCCTTGCTTTACCTTCAAACACAACAGAATGTATTGGCTGAAAACCTACAGGATGATCTCTTGCTTTGGCAGTTAGAGCGAAATCACCAGACTGAACAAGCGATTCTCTCCAGATAAAATGCAGTTAAATACTTTAAGGGTTTCCATATTCTTTTTGACACTAGCTATTTCTGTGATGCATGTCTTCATAGCTGTTCTCTATGCCTCAGAAAACATGGATCACAGGAATAGCTACGATCAAAAAGGAATATAAAAATCCCTCAGTCAAAAGCAGAGAAACCACTAGCACCTTTATAGAAGTCGCTGAGAGGAAAAAGAAAAAAAACCACTTTAAAGGAGACAACTAAAAACTTTCTATATTTCACTGACACCTTTAATCAAAATAATCATCTAGTTGTGATAGTATAAAGCTTGAAGAGGTCAGATACATAAAAAAGTTAGAGTGAGAAAGATTCTGGATAACTAATCCACTTTGGTACTTGTCTAGAACACAGCTTTCCTTTTGCAGAAAGATTAAAAGGTCTTGTTAAATCTTGGTGTTATGCAATGGCATATTTTATCTTAGTTGGTTGTTTGTTTTATATATTTGATACATTGACAAAACAGAGATTTCACAAAAGGCAACACATGTTAGAAAACATCTTTGATTTAAGACAAATATATACCCATGCGCTTTTACTTACTGTGAATGATCTATGCCTGGCTAACTGAGAGAGTTACTTTCGTCATTTTTAGTCCTCAGAAATGCAATGCAAGCCCTTAAACAACTTCCTAAAAAAAAAAAAATCCCTGTCTTCTTTAGTACCGAGTCATAGAATAGCTGAGGTTTGAAAGGGCCCCTAAAGAAGGTACAGTCCAAGCCTCTGCTTGGTTAAATGGAATTTCTTGTATTTCCACTTATGCCCACTCTCTTGTCCTTTTTTCTCCCCAAAAGAAGCTGACTCCCAATTAATCAGCAGGTAAGCAAAAGGCATGCCTAATGTAACTGCAGGAAAGAAATCTAGCAACCAAAGACATGACTGCATTGTTTAATGCCAGTAATTACTTTACAGTCAGTGTCAAAAAACCAGACATTACTGCACTTAATCATTAGTCCACATTACTCTTTTGTTTTCTTTCTTTACTGAAAGTGCTTACTCAATGTAGTTATGAGCTCAACGTAAGTGCCCAGGAAAACACACACATCTTTTTAGACGTCATATACTGCACACAATAATTTCTGTCTGAATGTGTCATCACGTTTAGTACTTCAACCAGCCTTCATCCAAGGATTCCAGAAACCTGGATTTGACAAGATAAACAGGTCTATACTGTCTTGTACAAGTCATCATGTTAAAGCAATCTGCTGATGTAACTTGCTGATCTGTGCCACAGACCCAATTCACCCAGTCACAACACTTTGCAGTAACCTCTATTTTTCTTAAGAGCCAATTAATGCAAAAAAACTATTTAATTATATGACAAAGAATCAAAAGCAACTATGGGAAGGAGTGTAAAGGTCAACACTGCATGACTTATTTCTTCAAGTTACACCTCACCAGCAGCTTCTATATACACAGGTTTTCTCAAAAAAAATTTCGGAAAAGATGCTACTCACCAACATGTCTTGCTCTGCTTTCATGGTTTGGATAGCATGCGTCAGTATCTTTCTAGGCCACTGTTTACGCTTCGCTGTTGTCTCCACTATTAGTTCATCAAATTGATCTTCAAGAATTTTAATGCTGGAACCTATAAATAACAAACACACAAAGTTATTGTAGGAATTCTACAACTGTTTTGTTTGTTTGTTTGTTTTTTAATTTGAGACAAAGTTGTAAGGAAAATAAAAGTTTTAGATCTGAAATCATGCATGATTATCAATGAAAAAATAAATACATGTCTTAAACCTCCTTGTTAAGGTGAAATAAAAATTGGAGCACTGCTTGCAGCTGGCCAGTTACTTTTGAAGTAAATCAGCTGCAAGAAAGGGCAGGGAAGGCAGAGAAACAACAGGAGAAAAAGATAAAAAAAAAAAAAAAAATCAAACTTATTTCTCTCTGAACTCCGAGTCTATGAAGAAAGTTTCACAGAGAAATGGCTATCTTTTGAGATAACTTGTTTTTCAACTGAAAAAAAGCAATGCAAGATACATAAAATTGATTTATCTGTGTAGTTCACATGCATTAAACAGCAACTGTCTGAACAATTTGAAGCCTAACCGATTTTTATATCATACAGAGCATAAACATGCAGTTGAACCTCACAATATACAACGCCACCTTAATGAAACACTGTTCCTGGAAATACCCTGCATCCTGATGACATTTACTACTTATAAGGAGTTTGCAAAAAGACCAACCAGGTCTGCTTTCAACATCCGAGGCTGTATGTGGCAGCAGTCAGCTTTCGTAGCTTGCTTTCCCAATAAGATTAGACTAGATACCTACAAGATTTTCAGTTGTCAACCGGTGTTTTCACTACCGATACCCCACTAAAGGTACTTAGTTTTTCTGCAACTGGAACTGATTGTAAGTATTTTAAAGGCTTAAGATACTATTTTAAAACTCGTTTCAAAATTCAGGCAAGTAAATTCCTGCACTTTGCTGACATCACATTATCATTACAACTACAAAAATTAAGAGCTATAAAAGAAAACAGAATTAACCACACAATCTCATATTCTTATTGCGTGTAACTAAAAGGTAGTACATATTTCTATATTCTTCCATCTGCACAATCCTATAATTTTTGTTCCCCAGCGGAGAATAGAACATTGACAATGGTCTTGCTTTTGAATTTTTAAAATTAATTTTTTAAACTCCTTAGCATTTAAAATCACTGTTCGCAGTAACATGTTGAGCATAACTTGCTAGGCAAGCAATAGTTTAAGTCAAGTGGTAAAGAATGGATTTTGAGCACCCTCTCTTGGTCAATCTGCGCAGAATCAGCTGATTGTAAGCCTCAGAAAGGCAAAATCAAGGTTTTAACAGTCTGTGGGTTTGTTTTGTTTGTTTTAGGTTCACTATGAAATCATCTAAGTATAGAGAGGAAAGGCCCGAGCCACTGGTCAGCCTAAACACCAAAGGCACAAAATGCCAGATGACATGGTGATTCAAACTGGAGCAGAGATAAGTAGATTTATGTCAAATTAGAAAGCACAATACAGTCCTCACACCTACTTCATGCCAGTTGCAGGAAGATGACAGCATCTCATCTAGCATAAAGTTAGACTTGTAAAGACAAGTGATAAGTTACTCAAAATAACATCTATCCGGACAAAGTCTTCCTGTTAAGAAAATCCCATTAAGAATTTTTGAATAAATTTCTATTAGGGAGCCAGAATCAGGTCAGCATTTTGCATTGTGAGATCAGTGCAGTTTTGACATTGTAGTCAAAGGAGTTGGGAAATTTATCATTCCAAAACTACAGAAGCTTCCTGACCGAAAACCAGTTCAAGGGGCTTTCTCCATAGCCAGTTCAAAACACTTTTATTTTCAGCTCTGCTCAAGTGTAAAAATTATCAAGTTGCAAGCAAAGAACATCCTAACGCAAACACAGGTGAGCAAATGAATCACAGCAAAGTTTTCTTTGAACGTCAGACTACCAAGGATCTCCACTACTATTATTCAAAAGAGAATAATTATAAACATATTGTGCATATAGATGGTTATTTAGCAATAATTTTAAACAATTATTTAATTTGTATATTAAAGCACAGCAAAAAACGTACTACTAGGGTCTCGGTCAATGTCTCCAGCACAAGCTCACTTGGGTTGGAAGGGCCATTGGGAGGGCTCTCCTGACTCACAGCAGGGTCAACATCCAGTTCAGACCAGGTTGCTCAGGACACTTCTGTCCAGTGGGTTCTCAGAAGACTCCAGTGCTGGAGACTACACAAGCTCTCTAGGAAACCTTTTCTAATGCTTAGCTATCCTAATAGTGGATTTTTACTTCCTTACATCACATCAGAACCTCCCCTTTCAATTTGACCCTTACTTCTAGTTCTCCCACTGCAGATCTCAATAAACAGCCTAGACTCCACACTTTGAGTAACCACCCTGTGGGTACTGGAAAGCTGGCTTGTTTTCTCTACAAGCCAGTTCCCTCAGTCTCAACTCCCAGGGCAAGTGCTCCAGTCCTCCCGCTGTCCTGGCAGCCTCTGATGAACTCACTCCAGTTTATCAGCAACTTTCCTACAATGGGGGGTCCAAAACTGGGTGCACTACTCCAGACGTGCTCTAGCATGTGCACAGCTAAAGCAAATAATCACTTCCCTGGACCTACAGACTACACTCCTGTTGACACAATACACAAGGCTGGCTCACAGTTAGCCCACTAGGACCCTCAGGTCCTTTTCATCCAACGTCACTGCAGGGGGTTATCCCTTCTCAGGTTTAGGGCTTTCATTTTTGTCCTTGCTGAGTTTCATGAAATTCCCAGATGTGTTCTTCAGCCTGCTTACATTCTGCTGAATGGGCCTGCCACTACATCCCATCCTGGCCGATATCAGCTGAAAACTGGGTGAAGGCACCTTCCATATTCTCCTCCACGTCATGGATAAAGACATTAACAACAAGAGGGCCCAGAACAGACACCTGAGAAACTCTCATCAGCCCTGAGGTAGAAGTATGAGCCACTAAACACTACTCTCTGAGCAAAATGATCCAGCCATGCTTCTCACCTACCTAGACCATGACATCCTAACTTGGATGCTCTGGAAGACTGTGTCATTCAGCACTAGCGCAATTCCAAAGGAATAGCACCAAGGGGGCTGGCATCTGGAGCACATGATGCAGGGGCCACAGCTGAAGGAGCTTTGTTCAGCCTGGAGAACAGAAAGCTAAGGGGTAATTTAACTGCTACTCTCAGCTGCCTACAGGGTGGCTCTACAGAGATAGACTCTTTTTGGGAGAAGTGCAGCAAAAGGATGAGAGGCAACAGATACATCACAGTAAAGGAAATTCTAACAGGCCACGGGAAAGGAATTTTTCACTATCGGGGCAGTCAAACACAGAAATTGACTGCCCAGAGCAGATGTGAAGCCTCCAGACTTGGACCCTATTGCTGTGTTCCAGCTTTAAAAATAGATTACCTTACACTACTCCATTAAATTTTGTACGCATGCTTTATTCTGATAGGAGAAGCAAATGAAATAGAACACACACTTTCCTAATCTCCTAAATGAAAAATCTTGCCTTGAAATATCAACTTTCTAAAAGGTTGATACCTGCCATTAAGCTTAGTTAACCCTTTATTTTCCCATGTTAACATCAGATATTTTGGGAGTCTCTAAGCTACTTTTCTCTGGTATTCAAGAACAGAATTCTTTTTACTGAGCATGGTAAGGCACTGGCACAGGTTGCCCAAAGAAGTTGCGAATGTCCCTTCCCTGCAGGTGTTCAAGGCCCGGCTGAATGAGGCTTTGAGCAGCCTGGTCTGGTGGGAGGTGTCCCTGCCCATGGAAGGAGTGTTGGAACTGGATGATATTTAAGGTCCCTTCCAGCCCAAACCGTTCTTATTCTAGGAAGTTACGTAGGCACCATACCAGTGATAACTGGAACTTGTGTCTCAAGATCTGCAAGAATCTTGACAGAAGTAGCAGAGAGGGCTGTTTCTTTTCTCTTGGACTGGGTCCCAACATGCCTCAGTTATCCTTCTTTTCACTAATAAACACCACTTTGCAAGAATCTTGCTCCTGCAGCATGGCGCTTCATATCCTTACAGAGGCATATCTGAGCTAGAGTTTGACCTTATGCGTTCTGTGAGCATCCTTATCCCCAGACAGCTGGGGGAAAGTCTCCCTAGTTAAAAATACCACATGCAAATACCAAAACAAAACCACGCAGCCAGAAGTCACTCTCCGCAACTACCTGAAAGGAGGTTGTAGCAGGGTGGGTGCTGGTCTCTCCTCCCGAGTAACAAGTGATAGGACAAGAGAAAACGGGCTCAAGTTGTGCCAGGGGAAGTTTAGGTTGAATGACAGAAAAAAATGGTTTACCAGAAGAGCAGTGAAGCATTAGAACAGGCTTCTCAGTGAAGCGAAGGAGTCACTATCCCTGGAGGTATTCAAAAAATGTGCAGACATGGTACTCTGGGACAAGGTTTATCAGGCACAGCAGTGTGTAGGTGACAGTTGAACTGGATGATCTTAGAGGTCTTTTCCAACCTTAATGTTTCTATGTCCATGAAGTGAATGGAAACCAACACTTACCACCCTGCAGCTGGGAGTCCTCTGAAGTTTCCTCCCAGGGCTGCCCATTGATGGTAACATTCTCCCGCACAGCTGTTTCAAAATTCTGCAAGACATAGCATGCCTTGAGACTCCATCCTTCAGGCACCAGTACTCAGCATCAAAACCAGGAAGGCCCCCATCCTGCTTCCCCTCCCTGCCCTGCCTGATTTGGCCACCCTGGCGGGAGAAGCAGCTACACAAACCCACGCGGTGACTGGGGACGGCACCATCCACGGTGCACTCTTGGCTGGAGTGGGCACGGGCACACCCCACCCTCCCTGTTCCCCCTCCTGCACAGGCACAGCTGCTTCCCCCACCCCTACACAAGCACAGCCACACACACCCCAGCACAGGCGCCCCCTGCATGAACACAGCCACCACCCAGTGCCCCAGCACGGGCACAGCCCCCTCCCCATCCTTCCCCCCAATCCCGGGCACGGCCCCCCCCCAGCTCCGCCCCCCCATCACGGGCACGGCCTCCCCCCAGCTCCCCCCCCCCATCACGGGCACGGCTCACACCCAACCCCCCCATCACGGGCACGGCCCCCCCGCCGCCTCACCCAGAGCGCGTCTCCCGCGGCAGCCTCGGCCGCGCCCGGCTGGCCCCGCGCCAGGGATCGCACGAAAGGGGCGCAGAGCGCCAGGGCCTCGCGCAGAGCTCTCCGTGAGCAGCATCGCACCCGCGCATCGCGCTCCGCGGGCCCTGGCGGCGGCGGCAGCTTCGAGGGCGGCGCCACGGAGGCCGCCATTTCCCGCCACTGGCGCGGGCGAAAATGCCGTCCCGGAAGCGGAAGTGGCGGTCGCCCCGCTCGCCGGCGGTCAATGGCGGTGGTGCGCGCCGTGGACTGCCACTGCCACCTCGCCGCGCCGAGCTTCCACGCGGTGAGGGCGCCGGGACGGGAGAGACGGGAGAGACGGGGGGACGGAGGGACGGAGGGAGGCAGGGAGGGAGGCGGCCCTGGCGCTAAGGCGGTGCGTGTATCTTGCAGGACGTGGCGGCCGTGTTGCGGGCGGCGGAGCAGGTGAGGGGCTGGGGGGTGACAGCAGGGGGAAGGGGTGGCAGTGTGGAGGTAGGGGTGACTGAGGGGAGGGGGGTGACAGTGAGGGGAGGGGTGACAGCAGTGAGGTGAAGAGTGGCAGGTGACAGCGAGAAGTAGAGATGAGTGTAACAGTGAAGGAAAGGGGTGACAGGGTAGGGTGACGAGTAGGAGTGAGAGTGAAGGTAATGGGTGACAGTGAGGGGTGACAGTGAGGGGAAAGAGTGACAGTAAAGGGTGAGGGGTGACAGGGTGGGGTGACGGGTAGGGATGGGGGGTGATAGTGACAGGTGGTAGCAGGGGGGTGAGCAGTAAGAAGACAGTGAGGGGTAAGGGTGGGGTGACAGGGGAAAGGGCGAGGATGAAAGCAAGGAGTACAGGTGAGGGGTGGCTGTGAGGTGAGGGGTGATAGTGAGGGGTAGAGGTGAGATGACAGGTGAGGGATGAGGTGATAGTGCAGGGTGGCAGGGGAAGGGGTGAAGGGTGACAGTGGGGTGAGGGGTGATGGTGAGGTGAGGGATGACAGGGAGGGGTAGGGCTGAGGAGTTACAGGGGTGACAGTGAGGGGTGGGGGTGACAGTGACAGTAGGGGTGAAGGTATGAAAGGTGAGGCTGCGGGGGGGCGTGAGGGGGAGATGTGAGTGTGGAGAAGAGGTGGGGAGGTGGGGTGAGGGTGATGGTGGCAGTAGGGTGAGGTGCAGGTGAGATGAGGGTGAGCTGAGAGTGAGGGAGGTGAGATGCTGCCGGACACCTCACCTCCCTGTCCCAGCCTCACCAGGGCGGGGGTTCCTCTCTGCTGCAGGCAGGGGTGTCGGCGCTGGTGGTGGTGTCAGAGCGGGCAGCGGAGTTCCAGAGCGTCGTGGAGCTGTCAGAGAGGTGCGAGGGTTGAGGGTCAGCCCAGCCCCACTTGTATCCTGGCTCTGGGGTCTGTGCTTCAGCAGGAGCAACTGGTGGCATGGCAGCTGTTGGGGGGTGTTTAGCCTTCTCCCTCTGTCAGGCCAGCCTTTCTTTTTGACTCTGAACTTGGTTTTCCTGTCATCTCTCACACTACTGATATCTGTTCCGTGTCTAGATTCCCAGGGGTTGTGTTCCCATGCCTGGGGGTTCACCCGGTGCAAGAGATTTCACTGGAGGAGCAGCGCAGTGTTACTTTGAAGGTAAAATGCTGGCAAGTTAGGTCAGTGCAGCTGTGAGATGGTGCAGGAACAGTGCAGGGCAGGCGATGGGATGCTCTGGTCTGCCTGATGTAACATCAGATCTGGCCCGTGATTTTTATGCACTTCTGGAATACAGAAGACGTGGTGGACTAAATCCCAGAGTCTCTTAGCACAGCCATTTGTCCACTGATGTTCCCTTTGTTAGTGTGGGAAGTGGGAGGCAACCATTTATGCCCTCAGCCTGAAAAACTTAGACTCATAGAACGTCCTGACTTGGAAGGGACCCACAAGGATCATTGAGTCCAACTTCTGTTCCTGCGTAGGACAGTCCCAAAATTCACACTGTGTCTGAGAGTGTTGTCCAAATGCTTCTTGAATATTGTCAGGCTTGGCGCCATGACTGCTTCTCTGAGGACCCTGTTTCGGTGCTCCACCACCCTCTGAGTGAAGAACTTTTTCCTAATATCCAACCTAAACCTTCCCTGGCACATCTTCCTGCCATTCTCTCAGGTCATATCATTGATCACCACAGAAAAAAGATCGGCACCTGCTCCACCTCCCATTTTGAGGAAGCAGTAGACCACCATGAGGTCTCCTTTTCTCCAGGCTGAATAGACCAAGCGTCTTTAGCCACTCCTCATACGACTTCACTTCTCAACCCTTCACTAACTTTGTGATGAGCTTGGAGAGCTGTCTGCAGCCATTTGATGTTACCAGGCTTTTATGGGCCTCATTTTAATTACCTCCTATGCTCCTATACCAACTTGGGATGCAGGGTCATTAAGTAAAGAAGGCAAGTCTTGCATGTTTCTAAAATCTGTCTGACCACACAGCTCACAGTAGTGGCAAAGTTTTAAGGTACAGAATTTAATGACACTGAAGGAAACTCCAGTTTAATCATAATGCTGAGTTCATACCCTTTCCATCTTGTAAGAGCAGTGAGGGTTGCATCTTTATTTTGTTTTTGAAGGATCTGGATGCTGCATTGCCGCTTATAGAACTCTTCAAAGATAAACTGGTGGGCATTGGAGAAGTAAGTAGAATTCCATAAGTTGTTTAAATGTCTATGGCTTCAGCAGCATCTGTCATCAGAACCATAAGCATGTGGTGGATACTTGCTTTTGTGTATGCAATAAGTATTGCTATCGATCTGAACAAGCACTGTCTGATTTGTAACTATTCTAATGGGCACTCTCTCATAGATTTGCCTGATTCTCTCTTTTCTTTCATTATCATTCTTAGAAAACTGATGACATTTATGCTGGTGGATATAGTAAGAAGAATGCATAATAATGCTGTATCATCTTATACCCGAGTGTCTTTTGACCTATTCTCTGGCACAGTGAATTGTTGAGTCACATTGTTAACCTCATTCAGATCTTTCCTGCCTTCTTCCCTGAAGAAGTTAGGCTAAGCTGTCATTTCAGCACACCTCACCGGCTTGTACAGTCTTTTTTCCTTGTGATCCCTCATCTGTCTCTATATATGTGTTGTCTCCTGTCTTACGTTGGTTTATAAACTAATTGAGACTACTCTGCGTTAGGGTTCAGTTGGCCTCTTTCGTATGTTGGTACCAGAGGGGCTTATGGCTGCTGGAAAAACAGTTATTGGCAGAGCTTTGTAGCTAAACTTGCCGTGTTGTACTTGGACTGCATATCAAGGACTTTGGTTGGTGTAACTGTGAATGGGGCTGCTTTGACAAACTTTAAATTTTGCCTAACATACTTGAGTCAAAAAAGTATTGAATTAATGGGTAATTTTTGCTAGAGATAGAACTGAAGTGTACAGGTTCAGAAATTTTACTTGTATTAGAGATCCAGATTTGAGATTTAATCTGTAATAATAGTCCATAGAATGTAACCCCCCCCCAGAAAAGCAGTTATAGATTAAAATGTTAAATACACTTGTTAGTAACTATCTGCCCACAAATGCTTTCATAGTTGAAAAGATTATGGGTGAGAATGGATTCCTTTCTGAATTAAGCTACAGTTGAGCTCATTTTAATTGCAGCCTCCTGTATAGATATTTTTCAGTGCTTTGTAGGTTTGAAGCATTTTTTCGTTTATGAATGGTTTTGTGGTTTACTCAAGTGTTACGTCTGTAAAATGTTTTCACTTCTCTTCTTGTGCTGTAGGTTGGGCTAGATTTCACTCCCAGATTTGCCAGCACCGATGAACAGAAGGAAGGACAAAGACAAGTTTTGATTAAGCAGATTGAGTTAGCAAGACGACTGGATTTGCCTTTGTAGGTTTTGCTTATACTAGTGGGAGAATTTGCCAGATCTCAGTAACATGTGGAAATATTTCTCAGGATTTATAGTCACTAAGAGCTCATAGAAATTACATGGATTAAACTGGCTTTAGCATCCTGTCATTCTACAGTTTGAGATTTAATTATAGAATTTTCCCTGTCTTTGCACTTGAATACAGTGGTCTTCTTTGTACCATCCTTGTTATCTTGTTGCTATATCTTCACTGTAGCTAAAATGATTCATATATGCATCTCTAGATTTTTTTTTCCTGATGAAAGGTGTGATACAGGTTAATTATTTTCGAAGCTGCTGTTAGTTTGTTTTTGTTTACAAAACAAAAAGTATTTTGGTTAATTTCCTAATGCAGTGCCTCTCCTTGGTGTGCAGAAATGTTCATTCCCGCTCAGCTGGAAGACCAACCATTAATCTCTTAAAGGAACAAGGTATTTTTACTGTGTTCAAGGTATTTTTACTGTGTTCTGTCTGTGGGTTTTGGCAACACAATTTCTTCACTTGTGCTGTTTGCTCACACCAGTTTGTGTGTGTGTGAAACCTGGGGAGAGTAGTGCAGAGTCTATATTTATTCTTTATGGGACTGAGGTCCCATTGGAAGCTGACATCACAGACCTTGCTGTAAACACTGCTAATGATTTGGTTTGTTTCTTTTCTGTGAGGTGCTACGAAGGTGTTGCTCCATGCATTTGATGGAAAGCCATCTGTAGCGATGGAAGGGGTAAAAGCTGGATACTACTTCTCCATTCCTCCTTCTATTATAAGGAGTGAACAGGTAACGTGTAAGGTTTAAAGAGGTTTGCTCATTCTTGATGCTTGGGGATTGCAGTTAACACCTGACAGCTTATCACCATGGCTGTTTTCACTGTGCAGCTCAAGAATATGCTTGTTTAAGTCTGTACAGCTTGAAGTGGGACTAGCAGTACTCACATACAGTTATTGTCACCCGATGCTTCTCCAGAGAAGTTTCAGTTCCTTATAGCATTACACGTTTTTACTTTTTCTTAGTGGGGATTTTGCCTTAGCTAGACTTTTGGGGGTAAACGGTGGTGAAAACAGGTCAGCTATTCCTGAGAGTCAAGGATTAGGAAAATGGGCATTTTTTTTCCTTCACATGGTTTCTGGTGAGCTCTTATGTGGAAGCTTCTGTCACTGTACTGTTTTAGAGTAGGGATGTGACACATGGAAAAGGAGTAGTTTCTTTCTCAATGCTATGGGGTTTTTTGTTCAAAAGAAAATCTGCTCACAATTGGCTAAGTTACAGACCTTTGAAAAATTGACATTATCACAAGGTGCACCCAGTAAAGAAGCAGCTAAATTGGTTAAAGACGGTATTGGTCAGATTCAGC
Source organism: Cuculus canorus (assembly GCF_017976375.1). Classification (NCBI taxonomy): domain Eukaryota; kingdom Metazoa; phylum Chordata; class Aves; order Cuculiformes; family Cuculidae; genus Cuculus; species Cuculus canorus. Next base: position 95,632,594 of record NC_071403.1, on the reverse strand, counting down.
CTTGATTTGCTGAGACTGCTCTTTTAATTTCTACTCTAGGCTGCCACAAGCTATTCTGACTTCTTATTTTGGGGTAGCAGTCGGTTTCTATCCTGCACCATCATCACTTTCTGTGATAAACTCAGGAAATGTAAGAAAGGAAAGACATAATTCAAGTAGAAGGGTGGAGGGGTTGTGAGGGATGTGAATACAGATGAAGATGAGGTTAGGAACTTGGAGAAAGAAAAGCAAACTGGGATTCAGGGGTAAAAGAGATGGGGAAAAAAGTACACCAATATAGTATACACAGAAAAGTAGCAAGTTAAAATTGCGTTGGAATCTCTAAATATGGGGTATCTTTTGTGATATATCTACATAATTTAATAAATAAGAATGGATGCACTGTTTAGATAATAGTTCTTCAGATGTTTAGAAAATGAGATAATCCTAATTTGAAGGGTCTTCTTGAGCTTCTCCTGGTATTCTTGCTTCCCTTCTGAAATTGTTGATAAAATGGAGGCCATGGCAATGAAGTCTTTTGACATTGCTTTTAAATGCAGAGAATCTCCTCCCTTCATACTCTTTTTTTCCCCCAGGTCTAAGTGCGTAAAGTGTTTAATAGCTGTCTCATTTTCTTCAAGAAGCAGAAGCTCGTGAAAGTGTTACCTCTGGAAAATATGTGCTTAGAAACTGACTCTCCTGCTCTGGGGCCTGAAAAACAGGTAAATGATGTGGGGAGGGACTTCTGTATTTGTATATCCAAACTCATGCCTTATGGAGCTCAGTTAGTTAATGGCATAGGAGAGTGAGTTAGTGTAAGCAGGGACAAAGGATGAAAGAGGTTGCGAAGTAAAAATGTTGACATTAAAGAGCCTGTGTTCTTGAGGCTGGGAAAGGAGGAGAAATTTTAGGAATGGATAAAGGGAAAAATAATCCAAGAAGAACAAATGCATGCGATTTCTCTGTCTTGGATGCCATAATGTGACTGAAATTGTGTCAGGAAGTACTGAATCTGAGACACCTATCACTTGTAGGGATCTGTAATTTGGGCTGGTGTGTTTTTTTTTTCAGGTGAGAAACGAACCAAAAAATATTTACATTGCAGCAGAATATATTGCCAAAATTAAAGGAATTCCGGTTGAAGAAGTTGTAGAAATGACTACACAGAATGCACTGAAAGTATTTCCCAAACTTCGGAACTTTCTTCGGATATAGACTTAGAAACTGAAACATATGATATTGCAGAAACTATTATTTATGGTGTAATGAATAAAAGTAACACGTATTTTGTCTTTCTGAGTCTCCTTGCTCAGCTGCTCCAAGCCTGGGAGGTAGCTAATGTGTGGCACTTGGTACGCTGGGTAGACATTCTCTGACCACCTCAGATACAAACTCACGTGTCATAACAGCACATGGTGAGAGCATTTGGCTTTAAGAATTGGGCACGTGTCTTCTCTGTCCCAGGTATCTGTATGATTTTTCAGATTAGAGTCCTTCCTGTCTTCATCGTTGGAGCATCTTATAAGTTGCTCCTTTGCAAAATGGTCTGAATTCATCTGGTGTCTGCCTTCTGGGGTGTAGGACTGCAAGGCAAGAGTTTGGGTTTTTTTCCTGTTTTGAGAAGGATGCAGATGTAAAATGTATCAGCTCCCACATAGGAAAAAATGGTAGCAAAAGCTTGTAATCTGATACCTTTCTTACACTTTTGGTCTCCTCTAAGTTCTTCAATTTCTTAGAACCGCACCATTAGAAAGGTTTTTTTGCAGTCTTTAGAAGAACAGTTGTGTTCTGCTTTTTGCCTAGAGTAGCTTATTAAGTTTAAACAAGTGTTCCTAAGCAGGTTTTGGCCTGCAACAAACAACCAAACTTGAATAATTTGTCTGTATTGCAATGTGTATTCAGATCAGCAACCACACAAATGTTTTGACCCAGAGTACTTGGAGCCATTTGTTATCCCTGGTCTACAAGCACCATTTCCACTAAATTAGGTGAAAGACAGAGTTTGCCTGCAGGTGGTGCTAGGGAACAGGTGTGCAATAATCTTAGACTATTACTGTGATCAGCTTCAATGCTTAATAATCACATCGCTATTGGAGATCGTAAGCAGGTGATACCAGGTAGCCTTACATGCGCTTCCTGTTGCCTGGGGGACTGGAAGGCTCCCAGTATTGCCTGGGAACGCAGTCACGTATAGGGATGCTCCAAATAAAAAGTTAGGCAGTGCCCAAAATGTTTGTGGAGTTTTTGCTTTATTATTCTACGCTAAATTCTTAGCCTTGGACAAAAAATGATGGGTTTGCAAAAAGGGGAATATCCAGTATTTAGTCTGCTCAAAATCCCTCTTTCTGCAAGGGGGTAAAATTGCTCTGGTTCAGGCTTAACCTCACAGTCAGGTGACACGTGGCCTGAGCTCCTGAATCCTTTTTGCTGCAGCGTACTGGAAAAACACGTAGACACGCTCAAGTCCCGCAGCTCGCAGCTGAGCAAGGCACTATTAAGGGCAGCCAGCCCTGCGTGGGCCATGGGGTCTCTGTGGGAAACTGTGCCCCTGTCCCTGCAGCAGCAGGGCCCAGAGGAGTTTGCAGTGGTGTGAGCGGGTGGTTAGGACTAGGGAAGGAGGGACAAGAGCTGCTTCCCCCCATGCAAGGGAAACCTGGCATCGCAGCAGCCATGGGTAGGGTGAGTCTGGCAGGGTGCCTGTTGCAAAACAGAACTACTTTGTCCTCTCCATAGACCTGCGGCGCCTGAGCTAAGTCATGGTGTAGGTTGCTTGGCACTCTAGAAAAGGAAAATACAGTGTCATTCCCACCCTGTCTCCACATCCCTAACAGCATGCAAGGGTCAGAAGTAGCGCCGTTTTCCCAGTGATGTTGGTTTTGCTGTGTGCATTGTGCCCTAGCTGGCTGCAGCTGGCACTGGGGAAAGGCAGGCACTGGAAATAAAGTTGTTTTGTGCAGGAAACGCAGCTTTTTAAGGCATTCATTTGGGATTAGTGGTATCTAATGTGCAGAAGGAGGAAATGTGCTTTCTGAGATGGAAACTATTGTTGATCCTCAGCAGTCATCCTGTGTCTTTACCTTGAAAGGGGAATTTAGCAGAGAGCTTGCATTTCTTCCTACAGTCCCTAGCCGACGCCTCGTCTGGAGGGGCTCGGGAAGGCAGGACAGCTTGCAGGGGAGCTGTGTGGCTGCACATCATGAAACCCTCCATTCCTAATGAGCCTAGCATTATTTATCAATGCGTGTACTGAACCCTGATGCAGCCTTTCAGGTTGTCTGGACAAGCCATGTCCCCTCCTATGTAGCACAGGACACTGGAGTGGCCAAGGATGCACTGGGGGGAAGGATCCAGTGCAAATTTAGTTGGATAGTGTTTATCTTTCGGGAAGACTGAAGGGAAATGAGAAAGAAAGCACAGATTACGGAAGACCCTGGTTTTCTCTTCAGTCCTGCCATTAACTTTGAGGAATGCCAATAGCCCCTGTGACCTCTGTGTCACAGTGATATGGAAAGCGGTAGGTTCTAAGCTCCATCTGATACCTTTAGCCATCACATTTCCCTAGGATTGTGATTTCCCAGCAGTTGTGATTGCACTTTGTATGATGCCTCATGTTTCTTTATCTTGCAGGAGGTACATGATGTGATACAAAACCCGACAGATTTGTCATTTCTTTGGCGTAATTAGTGCCCTCAGAGTGCCTGGCTTGTTAGTCAGTACTGTGTCATTGATACAGCTCTGGCTGGTGCAGATTCTGCCAGAAAAAAAAAGCCCCACGCCCCTCAGTTCTTTCCAGGCTTAAACTAATGCACGCAGGTGTAGTGTGTGCACTGGGAACTCCCACATGTGCAAGGACTTGCAGTGAGTGCATTGCTTAACACCAGGCAGAAGTAATGAGGGGGCTGCAGGGTGACGGTAATGATGTGAAGGTACCTTCTATAGGCTGAGGTGCAGAGCTTGTAGATCTGGAGAGCTTCTAAAGTGGATTTGTCTATGTACAGAGAAAAAAATAGTGGAGCGGTGTATGCTACCAATGGCTATGAGCTCACATAGAGGTACTTTGCCCCTTCCTTATTCAATGAGCATCTTGAAGTAGCCACCTAGTAGTAGGGTCTGGAAGAATGCTGAAATGGCCGGTTCTTAGCTGGCTGGTGCAGTTGCCCTTTTACCACACATGGCGAGCTGCGTGCAGGACTCATGTGGGACAAGAGTGAAGTGATTTTGCCTTAAGGCCAAGTTACGCGCAAGAGAGAGGTTGCTATAGTAGAACTAGCATAAGTCACTTGAACTCATCACATCCTGGAAATGTCCTCTGAGTTCAGGACTTATAGGTAAGGATCTGTCTAAGGGCTCTATCTCTGCTGACTCAAATAGTTTCTGGAGGGCTGCAAGTGGAGCATCCTCCCAATGCCTCTCATCTGAAACCTGGTTTTAGTCATGGACTTACAGGGTGTGAATTTGCTTAACTTTGGGACGAACTGCAAGGGCAATGAGTTTTTCCAGGTTTCAACATGGGAAGAAGCAAGGAGATGGTGATGAGGCTGAGTGGATAATACACTGTTTAATCCTGCTGTTTATTGTGATAAGAGTTCTAACCAATTGACCAAAGACTTTTACTGGATGTGCTTCTAACAGCCTCCTATGCAAAGCAAATGAATAATTGGTTGGAAATGCAACTTTCATCACTAATGAACTTCTACTTTTGTTTGTTTTTACATTAATGCAGGCTGGGGATTGAGCCTCTGTTCCCATTACGGAGCAGGAAAATTAATTTGGGAGAGTCAGTGGCTTAGCAGAAAGGTTTGTTGTTCTTCTCTTTGCTTTCTATATGCAGTACAAAGATATAGCTGAGATCAAAGAAAGGATATGAATTGCCATAGGATCTAGTTGTCTCAGCATTTTCCTCTTCAGCAGGTGGTTATCCATCCATTCATTCCCCCTGCTGGGGTTGCCTTTTCTGTCAGTGCGCATTGGTTGGGGCAGAGGCATGATTACCCTCACTGGCTCCACTGTGCAGTGAGTGCAAAGTACCCCCCCCAGGGCCTGGCAGATTTTTCTTCCCCCTCTTTGAGCTGCTGTGAATGAAAAAAAAATAGAGTGAGAGAGCATATTGAGGATCAGAGCCCCGCTGAACCCGTGTCAGAGGCAGGATACCCATTTCGGTCAGAACCGGTACCCATTTCCCTAAACGCTTGGTGCTATGCACAGAGCAATGCTGCTGACAGAGTGCTTAACGCAAACAGTGGTGATGCTGCTGCGCCCAGGTCTGCTGATGGAAATGGTGACATGGCTCACTCAAAAAAGCATAAACTATGAGTGACTGGGGCAAGGAGTCTGTAGGAGCAAGGTGTAGTCCCTCTGTGCCCTAGAAAATGGCATAATGCATAGTGCCTGTGTTTGACTTGGCTGCCACAGAGGGCTTTGGTGCATAGAGCCATTGGTGTGTGGAGCACTTGTTGTGTAGCAAGTGCATAGGTGGCATAAAGGAACTTGAGACAAAGCTGAAAAAAACGTGTAGAGAAGTGGCACATACAAGGAATAGGAAGATCTGGCTTGTTTTCCAAGGGCTGTGGTCTGAAGAGCAACTTACTTCTGCTTTTGCACTTGGGGACATATCTGATGTTCTACCAAAGAAGCAGTCAACATCAAAATATATGGATTTTGTTTGAAATGCCTGAGTGAGGTAGTATGTCTATGTGCACTGACTTCAAGGGCAGGTGAAGCAGCTGTGTGGCTTCCCCAGGCGGTTGGTGGCTGCATACAGATGAGCCTGACCTGCCATGGCAGAGCACCGGTCCTATGGCTTGGCTGAACAAACCTTCTGCTTCCTGGCACAGAAGGGTGTAGCCTGAAAGAACAGGGAGCAGCACTGACATGGGGGGAAGCACGGCCACATTCCCCTGTTTTGGAAGTGCAGAGGGTGAGACATGGATAAGTCACAACATTGGTACTGTGATCAAATCTGTGATGCCCCAGAGGTATCACCTCCCGGGCAGGCTGAATCAGTGCATCGACTGTGTCGGTGCAGACCTTCCCTGCAGAGGTGAGAAAGCTATTTGTGCTCCTCACCCTGCTTAGTCCCTATTGACAAAGCCCATTGTGCTGAACAGCAGCGAAGCTGTGCCCTGAGGCACTGTGACAGGTGTCCTCTCCATCTGCTGCAAGGTCCCCACGGATGCTGGCACATACTGCACCTGGGTCACGCTTGCAGGCGGGAGATAACAGCTGATGTATCCCTGCCTCCTCCCACCCCCCAAAGACATCCTGACTCCTTCAGTATGTCTTTTGGGGTTCGTCTGATTCAGAGCAGAGCAGACAGGCAGTGCGGTACTGTGGTCCAGGTGTGATGCTTGGCTCCTTCCCACATGTATTTTTGTATCTCCGTGACAGAGTGTGGATGCTGTGTTTAACATCTTTTACACACACATTGAGATTTTGCATCCGCTATTTTGGCTGTGCCAGGGCTGTATGCCCTGTCATCAAAGAATGCAAACAGACACTTGGCTTCTTGTCAGTGCCCAGCTGCAGTTTAGATAAAGCACACACATCCCACATTGACAGAACGTAAGTTATCTTGCAAGTAGCAAAGCCCATAGAGCTTTTTATCCTTTGGGGATTTATGACCTTCTCACCACAGCAATCTCATTCTCCTACCTGTGTCCTGTGATGCTCCCATTATGGCCCATCACTTCTGGTGCCAGCATTTCCAGCTCCCCGTGTATCTCCCTGATCCCTGCCATGGTACCACCAGCTCCTCTGTGTATCCTCTGGGCCCTGCCCACCACAGTACTTAGGATTTCTTTTGGATCCCTGTTGCCTCTCTGTAATTCCCCAGCTCTCTCCCATGTTGCCTCCCTGTGCTTGTTAGATTGCCATTTAGGCAAGAAACAGCACATGCTGAGATTAGTCCAGAGCTGGATGCATCACGTTTGGATAGCTGTTGGCTTCGGACTAAGCAGATGGGTATGTGTCTTCTCTTGATGGCCTTGAAGAGGAATGGAGAGGATCAATATCATTTACATGGCCACTAACTCTCACCAACCTTGTAGCAACTTTGTATCTCCAAGAGCTCTGTCCATCTGCCAAATTTTGTTGATTGCTGTCAAAAACAGTGCGTTGTAGATACGGACCGGGAGACAGCACAATCATCTTAACTGATTTCCATGGGAACGTGCATAGGTCAAATACTGCATCTTCCAGGTAGAATTGGACCTGCTGCTTGGGACCTCCTAGGTCTGCTCAGCGCATGACCACTGGGGAACCCATGAAATGGGGAAGACCTGGGATTATCTAGCAGGAAGGTCTGTCTTTGTGAAGCGCACTGTCTGGAGAGGGTGGCTTTGAAGTCCTGATTGGCACTGACTTATTGCTGTAAATATACAGAGAGAGCATTTTTGTGCTCTCAGAACATTTCTGGATGCACAACAAAGCAGGAGGAAGCAAACAAATGGAGCGCTGTGGGAAGAAGTTAAATAGAGCGCTATTTGGGGAATTCTAATCAAAGCACTGCTAGATGACTTCTCTTTTCTTTAGGGGTCATTATTCCTGCCTGGAAAAGTCAGGGTGGAAACTCAGCTCTCTGCTACACAGGACCTCTGCTCTGAGCCAAGGCAATGGCAAGTGCTTGCACAGTGGGCTAATGTATATAATATGCACGAGCAGATGTCTGCACTCTCCGAAATAATCTGCGCTCCTAGTGAGTGCAGCACATCTATTGACAATCTCTGTGAGTGTGTGACACCATTAATCCAAAGAGGTTGTTTCTTGACCAGCATGTGGAGGCTGCTCGTGGTATCAGGACGATCAGAGCTTCTTCCTGGAGTCCTTAGATTGCCCTTTTTTGGAGAGGTGCATCTACACACCGTGGTTTTGCTTCATTTCTACTGTCTTAGTGGGTGCAGGTTGTGAGAGGGAAGGGTGAACATTGGGGCATAACATGAGGGGAGTAAGTGCTGAACCTGTGGCCACCAGTGGTAGATAATGTTGAGGTTAAGCAGAGGCCCTGCTGGTAGAGGCTGTCTTGCCCTCATCTTCCAGTGATAGGGAGAAGCCTTCTTCCCTCCTAGCCTCTGTCCCATGTGGCATTGGGTAGGGGCCTCATTGCTGGAAGACCACAGTGAAGTTTTACCAAGCTGAAGACAGGGTGCATGGGAAATTGTTGTGTCTATGTGCTTTTTGTTGATGCAGCTCCTGAACATGGCCTTCTGCTCTTGAATAGCCCAGAGTGATGAAGGACTTAGATGAAAAGGCAGAGATTCATGGGACTGATCTGTTAGGTTGGTTCAATGAGACCTGTTCCCTGGCGCTAACAACTGCCTTTCCTCTGGGAGGGCCACCACCCAGGACCAGACTGCCAGAGACATATTAAGTTGCCAAGATGTCTTTCTTAGAAGTTTCACAGTTCTTAAAAGACGAGGCTCAGTTCAGCCAAAATAGGAAGAATGGGGTCTTTCTTCTGCTCACTAGCAGAGTTACCTGGACTAGGATCCTTCCAGCCCTTTCTGAATCTCTCTTCTGATTTTCTTCTCAAAGGGCTGAGTAATTAGGTTGTTTAGAAGCTGTCAGTAACACAGTAGACTGGTTCCCCCTGCCTCAGACTGTCATTTTCACAACTTGCATTTCAAGATGCACAAAAATAAGAGTTGCCTATGGTTTTGTTTGCTGTGGCTTAGCTTAGCACCTAGGAGTCTTTACAAAGCGCATGAGCTGGCTTATTACAGGACATGGAATCTGTCCTCTCAGTCTTTGAAAAATACAAATTGAAACTGATGGCCATTGGCTAGGTAATCAGCTCTGATTTCTGCATAACCGGAGTTTGCCTGGTTTGACTATATGCAAACTGTCTTAACATGTGTGTAACATGTTGTAATCTCTGGCTGCTTACATTCCTCTGCATAGATGGACATGAAATTAATTGGGATTAAAACTTTGTTTTCCTGGCTAAATATCTGTGCAGGAGTAAAACAAAAACTGCAAAATCCCACAAGGAGGGTATATCAATAAATTTCTGAAAGGCTGTGTGTTCTGCAATGAAGACACTGTAGGGAAGCTAGAGAAGCTACTTTAGATCTTTACCAGGAGTGAGTTTGTAGCTGATGTCACATTTTCTTGATTTTTATTATTCATGTGTTACTGTATTTCCACATATGTTGCTGTTTGGAAGGTGCTGTTTTCTGCTGTTTCTACATTGCTAAGAGCTTCTGCCACTCTCTTGAGAAAATGAAACTAGTGAAGGCATTAGATCCCCACAGTCTGAAATTCGTTGCATTTCGTGAAGTCTTAACTGTCTCTTTGTGCTGGTTGGGCTGGACTTCACTCTATGGCTCATGTCCACACCTCAGCACTGAGAAGAGCAGCAGAGAGTCCTTGTGTTGCAGCTGACCACAGCAAAACAACTGGACTTTCTGGTGTGAGCCAGAAACCTTTCACACAGTGCCTCCTTCATACATGGGACTTTAACTAGGCTGAACACCTGTTTCCTGCATCACAGCTCCACAGGCATCCTCTAAAGAACACTAGAGGTTGTTTTGAAGTTTGAGTTTATCCAAGTGTTCAATGGCTTGAGATGAATACATAAAAATACTTATGAGCACTTACATCTAGGACCATGGCATCTTTGCCAAACATGAAACGGAAAAATCTTTCTTTCCAGCTGTGCTTCTGCTAAGGATATGGGAGACTTCCTAGCTTTTCTTCCAAAGGAAACTTCTTTTTATGGTTCTTCACCTTTTTCTGTTAGTACCCACACCATCCACTCAGTGATAACCGGGTTATGCTTCCCTGAAAGGATCACTCAGGTTTTAGACTTGTGATAATTACTCTCAAGGCTTCACTTTCTCTCCTGCAACATGACGTACCAAGAGGAAAGGTATCCATTGAAACAAGGGGAGCGAATTGAAAGAAGGCCTACTTTCACCTCCAGGGAACTTAGCTAGTGATTTGCACATGATGCCCAGGAGCAGATGTGCTTCCAGTTATCCTTAAAAACTCCTCCTTCGCTCAAGTTCAGGTTTCAGCCGTCAATATGTAACTTGCAAAGGAGAACGGAAGATGGGACAAAGAAGCTTATCTTCTTAATATAGATAAGCATGCTGAACACAGTTTATGTACATGGGGAAGGGTCACAGCTGTATTCGCATAGATTTCAAGGGCACTGACAGAATAAAAATGAGTTAAATCTAACACTTGCGAAAAACTCTCTTAAACTTCAGATAGATGCCAATAGCAACAAAATGAAATAATGTGACCAGGAGTGATTGCAGGCAAATATTTGGAGGAAATCAAAGGTCAGATTTTCTGGAGCACTAGTGCTTTGCTGCCACCATCTATGTAATGTGGCCATATGCCAGTCTGAGTGATTAGGAGAGGATGTTTTGGGTATAGTCCATTGCCAGCTATTCCACTTGTACTCTTTGGAACTGGCATAGTAGATACGAAAGTGGGGCTGGAAAAAAAGGCCTATGTGTTTATCTCAGCCTGCTGCTTTTGGTCTCTTGTCTAGTCCAGGGTGAGTCAGAGCAGCTCTTGCTTACCCTGTGCCCTCCAGCTGTAAAGGCTTGCTCAAAACAGCATCAGAACTGAGTCAGTTTAAAGGGCCTCATGAAACTACCATTGCATGTGACTTCTGACATGCTAAATCCACAAAATATAGGGATCTGGATCCATGGAAAGGGAGATCTGCCTATGTTTGGGATTGGAAATTATTGTAGGATAGTATTCTTCCTCTAGAGTGCCTGCCCTATAGAATCATTCTGTAATTGCAAACCAAGTGAGGTCCCTTCTCTCACACTTCTAATAGCAAAAGGATGCAGATCAAGCAGTGCTCTCCATGGTAACTGTTCAGTACCATCATCTAAATATGTGTTTGGTGGACATGTACCATGACCAAAACTGATGGAATTAGAAGGGAAACTAGAAGGAAAAACAACAGGTCTGCTTTGCTTCTCCACAGCTACAGTGGCTGAATGCAGTGAGCGAGTGCAAAGCCTTCCTCTGAACTGCACATGGCTGTCTTCCTGAGTGACTTGTGCTCATATCTCTCCACTGCGCTCCCAGTGCCAAGTTTAACTCTGGTCACCCCCACAGCTGCTCTTTATTGCTAATGGAAGGCTATTGCTTTTTAAAAGTAAACAAACCAGTATTTAAAATAAAAATTAGCTTGTTCAGTATCAGTCTGCTTTTCTAAGGCAGACTAATGTGTTTGCATTAGGCAGACAACCAATTACTTTCCAGGAGGGAGGAGGTAGGTGTTGCTCCTGATTCTTTTAGCAGCAGATATAGGACCTCAGCTTAGAAAGAAATTATTTTTTAGAAGTGATCTGTGAGGTGACTCTGCTCACATAAAAGAAGTGCACCCATTGCCTTTGCTTAAGCAGAGGTGATGGTAATGCATCTTTGCCCTGAATGTATGTCTTGAGACTTAATAATGTCAAGAGAACTGGTGGGAAAGCACAGGGGTACTACTTAGTACTGACCTAGTAACATAAGTAATCACAAAATACACCTGAGCAAGTATGTCAGATGAAAAATTAGTGAAATAGAAACCAAGGAAAGTACTGTAACCTTGCCGGAAGAAACAGTGAAGGCAATGGAGTAAAGCAGCTACTGCCTCAGCATTGCCCAATACGGTGTTGGGATTTTTTTTAGGGTAAGAAAGTATGATTTCATAAGTTTTTTTCTCCCTGTGGACTACCCTAAGTAGATATGTATATTCCAAATTTTACTTACCTAATGAGTAAAAAATGCATACACTTTGCATTTGTTTAAAAAACAGTTAGGTTTATTCATATCTTAAAAGATAAGTATGGCAGAAGACAACAGGAGAGAAAAAAGGGGCTGTGGACCTGGAAAAAAGGTAGCTAAGCAATTACAGCAAAGAGTTTTTCCTACATTTACAAGTCCCAATAAGCACCAGGCAGGTGCTAATTGAAAAACGTGCCTCTGGTTCTCTGGTGACTGATAAGTTAATTTGGTGGCACTTGCCTATCTATCAGAAGGCTAAGGGAATCTCAGCAGCCATTTCACCATATAGAGGGCAAGGATAGCAAATCCGGGCTTTGCATTTTCTGTGTCTGTAATCGTGGAGTCTTCTTGTCCTGCTATAAGAAAACCTGATACGTTGTGTTTGGGTTGCTCAACTCTGCAGCCTGATCTCGGCTCCCCAGGCTTCTTGCGTATACTGTAAGTGTTCAGGATGTACTGCTCCATAACTTTGCTGGGAGACAGCCTGTGATTCTGGAAGAGGTACAAGCTGGATATTATTTTTCTTTTCTTCCAGCTGTTACAAGGCATGATGAAGTTAGTCCTTGCAGAGTTCCTGGAAGCCATTTCAGCAGGGTTATAATTGGATTGCGTGAGCCTCGTGCTTTTGCCTTCTCTTCCAACTACCATTTTCCAGTATCTGAATCAATGCAGAAGGAAAAGTGATACTAGCAGGGTTCGGGGGTTGGCTGTGGCTGTCTGGGGGGTGACTTCCATCCCATGAAAATGTCAATGCCCCCATAAACTTATTTTCCTTTGGAGTGAAGATGAGACACTGGGATTTTTTGCATTTTGGAAAAACACATGAGAAAGACACCTTGCATAGCAGATTGAAGCTGAGCCTCCCACAGGCTGTTGTTTTCAAACAAAACTGCCCATTTTAAAATTAGAGGCTGATTTTTTTTCAGTATTTCTCAGGTAAAACCAAACACTTCAATACTTCTAAACTGAAAGCTCAATATGACATTTACAGTGAAATGTTTATAAATTTAAAAAAATGTTTATTATTTAAAAAAAAAAAGTTTCCCAACCATGTAAGTAACTTTGGCCCCTCAAAATGCAGCCTCTCCAGACTCCCAGGCCAACGTCTTGTTAGGGAGTAATGGAAACTTCACCTTCACCGCCTTCAATCCAAACATTGCACAGCTCTGCTCTTGCCCTAGACTCCAGCTGCTCCCCCACCTTCCTCCAACCTGATGGAGGCACAAAGTCTTTTGTTTCCAGCACTTTTACCCTGGGAATTTAGACATTTACCCTGGGAAGAGCTGAACTGACAGGAGAGGCACTGAATGTGATAAACCTGCACAGGAAATGAAGAGTGGTCTCTACCTCTTCGCTTCAGCTAGGAAGAGGGATGCTGAGATGTTTGTAAGCACGGTGCTCCCGAGCTGCCAGCTGGGCTGTGGCTGTGCTGTTCTTTCACTAGTGTGTTAAACTGATTTGTACCATTTCAACATCTTTGTGAATCTGCTTTCTCACATCCAACATCACTTTTGTCCTGTGCATAGCTCCTAGGAACCTGAGGTTGTTGTATAGCTAGCAAAGTAGAATTATTCTAAGGACGCAAGTTATTTCCTCTTCATTCCCCTCCAAAGGTTTCTAAAAGCTATAAGCTGTTGGTACTGTCTAGGGTCTTAAGGAACATAAATACTCTGTTCAGCCTGTGTTTGCAGTTCATTGGAAATACAGGATTATCTCCAAAGGCTTAAACAATCTGAATGCCATTCTGCCAGATCTGGTACATATTTTGCATGTTGCTATATTGATTGCTGCAGTAAGGCTGACTTTCTCACAAGCTACTCTGTCTTGTTTATTTTCCTTGCTGTCTTGGTGAGAGAAGTTAATCAAACAGATTCCACAGGAGAACATTTGCTTGGAGACTGATTCCCCTTCCCTCGCTCCAAACAAAGAGGTATAGTCGAAAGCATGTAGATTAGTCCCTACATTTATTTTCCTTTCCAATCCTTTTCTTATATTTTCTTTAAAGTTCACGCACTTTAAGAGCCTTAGGGCTATGTAACATTCACCTATGTTCTTTGTACTGGCCTGCTCTCATTATTTAAAAAAAACCCCACCCTAATATACATACATATATAAACGCAGGTAAGTGTCATGTTGCAGCAAGGCATGTTTAGAATGGATATTAGGAAAAATGTCTTCTCTGAAAGAGTTGTCAAGCACTGGGACAGGCTGCCTAGGGAAGTCACCATCCCCAGAGGTGTTTAGAAGAAGTGTAGATGGGACATAGTTTAGTGGTGGATTTGGCAGAGTTAGGTTAATGGTTGGACTCAATGATCTTAAAGGTCTTTTCCAACCTAAATGATTCTGTGATTCAACACACACCTAAGAGTTACAGGGATCCCACAAGACAGAGAAACAATTTGTAAGTCAACACTTCAGCTGTTGGGCTGGTATTCTGTGGCCTCCAGTAAAACACACTGATGATGGTATTTGTGAACATTTCAGGGATGTCAGGTGTTGAGGGAGAGCCAGCGGTGCCATCAGAAGCTGGGCGCACTGTTGAGTGAGTCAGTGCACAGGCAGCAGGTGGAAGTAGGAGGCCAGGGTCTCCCCTGCTCTCTAAATATCGGGATGAGGTAGAAGTTGTCACTCACATGCAAAACACGCTGGATGCTCTCAGGTTACCCTAGTAGAGGAGCTGCCCGCCGGGCACTAGGCCTGTCTCCCCTGATAATAAAAGTAAAGGAATTTTCTGTGAGAGATTCTCGGTTTGTAGCTAATCTGAAATAGTTTATATCTTGCTAGGTGTGCTGCAAAAGACAACTGTTCAAAAGGGTCTTTGGAGAACCATTGGAGTGCTTTCCCAACACAGGAGCTTCAACAAGGAGAGTTCCTCTTGGTGTCTGTCTGTCTGCCTTCCTGTTAAAATTATTAACACTACTGGAATGTTAATGCATTTTCCATAATGTACTGTCACAGCCAGGGTCTTGGGCAGGCAACTTTTATTGTTATTCAGTCTAAACAAACAAAAATCCTGCTGATTTTTAGTTAAGCTGAAGTCAGACAGCATCATCCCCACTGAATGAATGTAGACCTTTAAAGAACATGGCTCTCTTCCTGCTGATAAACTCTTCAGATGGAAATTTGGAACCTCAAGCTGTTACTAAATATTTGAGTTTCCTCAACAGTAAAAGTAGCGACATTTCTCAGTCTTGGGTGAGCAATCTATCTCTAAAACACAAGCACATTTCTGTACTGGGCTCTTAGTGTCTCCAAATCCACATGTCCCTTCCAGGCAGGTAAATTACAAAGAATCAAGTAGTGAAAAAGAGTTGGAAAACTTACGTTACGTTATGATGTTTTTTCATGAGTATAGTGCTTTAAATTGCTGTAACTCTTAAGTTACAAGACCTCCTAGAAGTGGAGAGGGCATTTTATCCTTGTTGCTCTGAATGGCGGTTTCACCAGCTGATTGCTTCAACATTGCTCTATGTTCTTATGTAGACAGGGCAGGGAGTAGAAGCTCTCAGTGGACAATGTGCATCTACAGAAAGCTACGCCTGAGTTAGTCGCTTTGGATAGCCAGTAGAGAAAACTCTTCAGAAGCAATTCCTCTCGCTTTGCTGAATTTGTATACGCTGAGTTGATAAATGGGTTGCATTAGTGGAAACCTGCAATGTCTCTCTGTTGTACTATTTAGGATGGAATGAACTGCAGATTAGCTGTTCCTCTGGATATAGGTGAACCGACCTAGCCTGCTCGGGTGCTGCTGGCTGCCTCTGCATGGCTTCTCTAATCACTTCTGTCTCTCTGTTCATTGATGGGTCAGGTTGGTATTACTTGATCTCTCTTACTCAAGTACTTTGTTGATTATATTTTAGGAAAGAAATGAACCAGAGATCAGGACTGTCTGCCAGTACTTTGCTGCAGTGAGAGGCAAGTATCAGTGGAAAGAGTCTGTGAAATAACAAGAAAAAATGCCTTTAGGCTTTTCCCGAAAGATAACCAATGTTTGACTGAATAAGTGCTTGTTAAAAATGAGAAGGTTCATCCAATCAGGCAGATCATGCTTTTTATTAATTTTTGTGGGCATATAGACTTTTCTTACTATGTATAGAGGATTCAGATGGAGGTAATACTTTTTGTAATACATGAAGAGCCTGTTAATCTCAATGAATAAGAACACAATAAACTTTACCAACTGAATTCATTCACATGTTGCCCAGACAAGTCATGAATGCCACATCTCTGGAGGTATTCAAGGCTGGGCTGGATGAGACATTGAGCAGCCTGACCCAGTGGAAGGTGTCCCTGCCCCTGCCGGGGAAGTTGGAACTGGATGGTCTTTAAGGTCCTTTCTGACCCAAACGATTCTATGATTTTACGATTCTATGACAATATTTCCTTATGCCTGTCAGTGCACCAAAAATTGAACCCAGGTCATTAGCAAACATGTCAGCTGTAAGCAGTTGTATACCAAAATTGACGTGGCCAGACCTTGTGTTGCAAATGTTCCTTCTCTGAATGGGATTATGGCTTTATGGTTGGACTCGATGACCTAGTGGGTCACTTCCAACCTAGTGATTCTATGATTCTATCTTGTGGGAAGAGTTGACAAATATTGTTGGAATGAGGACTGCATAGGAGGAAGAGGATGTTTACATTTTCCCCTGTATTCTCTAATAGCTTTCAATCAAGAATTTTAAACAACTGACTATATTTTGTTTCAAGTCCAGCTTATTGAGGTTTGTTTAATATCCTGCTAAAATAGTTCATTTCTAGCTCAGCTGGAACTTCAGATCTTTTGTTATGAAATCTCTTCCTCAACCTGCTGTAGTTTTCTGGTTTAAACAATTTGGAAGACAAGTACATGGTGCACTTCAGCCATGTGGGGTTCCTCTGCATTGAGAGATCAACTTTTGCATTGAAAATCAATATTTTCAATGAGCTAAATATTACAAGAAGAAAATCTGGAAATCTGGAAATCTGAACTGTGTGACTGCTGTCCATAAAAACTCTAGTTTTATTTTAGAAGTGTTGATATTTTGGCAACATTCTACATTGTTAATTTCAGGCTCCAAACCTTGGCTGAAGATTTACAAAGATGGATTGACTTGTGAATTTTTTTGGTTTTTAGCAGTTTAGATACCGTTTTGAGGTTTGGAAGAAGGACAAAGCTAGGAAATAGAATCACTGAAGAAATCCAGCTAGGAGAGTCAGAAAGCTAATTAATTACACCCTGAAAGCAGCACTTCATACCTGGGTTTCACTTATTTTGTTAAATGCCCTGGACTGAAACAAAGAGAGATCTCCTGAGCTGTTTTTTGCACAAAGTTGGCACCATCTGCAAGATAAAATTAAAGTTTGGAAATAGTTATGAAAACATCTTGTTCTTTCAATGGAATATACGCTACAGGAGGAACAATATTACCACTACAAATAAAGATACTGCATTTCTCACCGCTTTTTAAAAAATATGAGTGCTCAGCCTCTGCCTGACTTCTGGAGTTTGGGCACAAGAAAATAATTGCTGTAAATTAGTATAAGGTACTTCACAGTGACTGCCTGATACAGAAAGTATATTTTGGCCTTTTTACAGTATTCAGGAAAACAACTTTGCTAGCATGTGGATATACATGAGCAATTTCTGGTTCTATCATTAATCAGAATATTCAGTAGAGCCTAAATTTTCAGTTAGACAGTAGAGTGAAAAGGAACAGTGACAGTTTTAAGCTAAACTTATGCTGTAAACCTTGACATTTCTGGTCTGGTTTTAGCTTAATAAATTGTCCATGAAAATCTGAGGAGGCACGTTTTAAGTCAAATCTTGCAATGTATGTTTCTCACTGGGCAACTACATCCTTGGCCCTTCTTCTTATAAACATGGGTGTAAATCAGAAGTAATAGTTGTGAAGCCTATGAAATGTCAAGAGAGAAGGATCAAAGCTTTGCCTTGATGCTGTCAATTTGCTTTGCCTACTCCTTTTTTGTTTAAGAAGGCACTTCCGGAGACAAATGTTCCCAAGGGTGGAATTCTATTGACCATACCTTATCAAAACCTGGTTTTAACTCACTGAGATCAGTGCAGCTGTAGCAAAGGTTGACTTGGTTTTGTGTTGATCTGTTGTAAATAAAGTTACTTCTTTCTGGAAAAAGTCTACTCTCCCTATGGGAGTTAGAATTCATCCAGCTGCTCCTTCCACTGCCAGGCTTAGCCTCTTTTTCTCTGCAGTTCCCTAATGTCTATTTTTCTCTTCCATGCAGGATCTCTGCAGGAAGCAGATGATGCTCTGTGTGCTGCATGGTCAGGTGAATGCAGAAGACAATGCTTTGTGGACTCTGTGGCAGTGAAACCCGAGGTGTGCCAGCCACTCTGGAACAGGCTGGATTCAATCCTTTCGCTGATGGTATTAGGTGGCAGCAGCTCTGCCTGCTGTATGGAGCCAAGGGTGTAACAGTAGGAAAAGGAAGAACGAGAGAAGGACAAAGCCTTCCAGGAGTAAAAGTTATCTTTGCATGGACATCAAGGTCATCCAAAATTCAATAGCTGAGGGGAGGAGGGGGAACATTCAATGAAAGCAGTCATAGATCAATATTTACCTTTTCTTTCAAAAGAACAAGTGTTGTTTAGGATGCTAATGCTACATCTATACAACCCAAGTGTCATGGTCCTTCCCCAGGTCCCAAGGCCAACCCACAGCCTGTACCAGAGGTTGCTGTGCTGTTCAGCAGTGTGGATGACTGGGATCCAGTGACCACGAGTAGATGCTGCCGGGAGTGCTAGGGTAGACAACAGTCTGAGGTGTGCTTTCAGCATATTTCTACCAATGTGTAATACAGATACATGTTCCTAAAGTGAAAGCCAGCTATTCTGTTGCTTTGATAACGTTTGTTTCAGTTTCCACTACACTTCTTCCTCTTTAGGTCCTGTTTTAAAAAAGGCTTTGTTGCCACAGTGCACAGCATTCGAACTGTGAAGAGGAATTCAGAAGAATTTAGCCAGCTTATGGTTTTTCACAGGAAAAGTAGAAATCAACCAGGCTTTTTCTTGGTGTGAATGAAAGAGGCAAGACGGGCCTGAATCTGACAAAGTAACTTTACTTTTAGAAAGCAGGTTTCTAAAACATATCTGTAAATTCACAATTCACTTCCAGTAGTCTCTAAAATCCATGGTGCCTGCAAGCATCACTACTATTGCTCAGCTAAGTGCACAGGGAAAGCAAACATGGCCAAATAATATTGTGAAGCATGTGCTCATATTCATGCTGTAAATAAAGTCAGGAAATGTGGTTATACCGATTACCTGATCTTGAGTAAAATACCAACTCATAATTAGTGAAGGAACTTCAGACCAGTGGCTAGGTACATCTGATATTGAAAACGCCAGCAAATAAACTCTCTAAGACTCGTTTTGGAGTTTTAGAAAGCAAGCATCCTTTATCAGGCCTGGGCAACATGCGGGAATGATCTCCATCCACCATGTGCAATGAGACAAGGGCTGGGGACAGAATATGTTTCCCACTTACACTCATATGGATAATTTTCCCCAGAAATCTTGTGCATATTCTATTACTTTCCAAGGTCTAATTTTAATGTTATTCTGAGACTTCACAATAGCCAAAACTCTTGCTGATTTGGAGCTGGGTCCAGGTCACTGCCTGAGCTTGGTTTTGAGATAGGAATAAAACCCCAAATAGAGGTGATCACAGAAGGAGAGACATCTGTTCAGCACATATTATACTTCACACAAGACATTATCATTTTCAAAGAATGAAGAGTCTGGAAAAAACATGTCTAAAAGGAAACATGCTCTCTGAGAGACTTTCTGTCTGACTTTCAAGGAACACAATTACTTAAATGAAACTTAGTTATGCTTTAGCTTAAACAAAAAATATTCCACTTTTAGTAATAGTAACTACTTCTTGTATCACACCTACCACACAGACACAGCTCTGATTAGGCTCTACCACATCCCTGAACAATGGAGCATTATTTGCTGAACCCACACCAAACGATTTCTCACAGATGCCAGTAAAATATTTCTAATGTCGTTAACAAATATTTCTTTATTTTCCTAATACTCCTTGGAGAACAATCTGTCTTTTTATTAGGGCAGGGTGTCTGCAGCAGCAGAATTACAAACGGTGATGGGGGCTGCCAGACACTGCTGCTGAGCAACCTAAGCAGGGTTGGAAGGAAGATTGCTTACTGAAGTGATCTCTAACCGCCTCCACACATGAGCCAGACAGACAGTTTTCTGGGGTATGTGTCAAATCAAATTTCAGAGACTGAGTGGAAACAAGGAATGTTTTGCCTGCGGCTCCAGCGACAATGAAGGGCTGGTGTGGATGCGCATGCCCTTGCAATGCTCGCGTCCTGGCCACCTTCCACTGCAATCCAGGCCTCTGCCTCTGCCCATCCGTCTCCTATCACTTCAGTACATTTCTCTGCACCAACACTGCGAAGAGACTAATCTAACTATCATAAGGGGAGGCCAGAAATTTTCCCTGAAAATCCTGGGATTGGTACAGCCGATGCAGCCTGTGGCGTGCCCTATGCAAGGCTGGTGGGGGACGAGCTGTCCGTGCACAGCTCTGTGAGCCCTTGGCCACGCCTGTGTGGGACACGCAGCCAAGAAAGGGGTGACAGGAATTAGATTGTGCTGCTTCTTCCATGGGGACGTTGTGGGGATGATTTACATCATTCCTGTCTCTGTACGGTTCTCAGTCACCCACACGGACAACCCTCGTAGGTTCAGTGTAAAAGGCTGCAAGAAGTGTGTGTGTGTACACATATATGTGCACTTGCAGCCCAGAAAGCCAACGGTATCTCGGGCTGTATCAAAAGAAGTGTGACCAGCAGATCAAGGGAGGTGATTTGGGCCCTCTTCTCTGCTCTTGAGAGACCCCACCTGGAGTACTGTGTTTAGTTCCGTAGCCCAGAAATGAACAGGAAGGACATGGATTTGTTAAAGCAAGTCCAGAGCAGGGACATGAAGAAGATCATAGGGCTGGAGCACCTGCTACATGAGGACAGGCTGAGAAGGTTGAGGTTGTTCAGCCTGGAGAGGAGAATAATCCAGGGGAAACCTTGTAGAGGCCTGGTAGTACTTAAAGGGGGGCTACAGAAAACCTGGGAAGGTGCTCTTTATCAGAGTATGCGCTGATAGGATGGGGGGGTAAAGGTTTTAAGCTGAAAGAGGGGAGATTTAGATCATATCTTAGAAAGTTTTTCTATGATATACATGCATATATATATACACATATCTAGATATATACTTGTATATGTACACATATCTGTGTATAGAAAAGTATATACATACACATATACACACACATATCTGTATATATACAAGCATACACATACATATATATACACATCATAGAATCATAGAAGTGTTTGCGTTGAAAGGGTCCTAAAAGATCATCCAGTCCAACCCCTCGCCACAGGCAGGGACACCTCCCACTACACCAGGCTGCCCAAGGCCCCATACAACCTGTCCTTGAACACCTCCAGGTGTGGAGCATCCACACCTTCCCTGGGCAACCTGTGCCAGTGCCTCACCACTCTCACGGTGAAGAAATTCTTCCTTATGTCTAGTCTAAATCTGCCCCTCTCCAGTTCATACCCATTCCCCCTAGTCCTATCAGTACAAGCCTTTGCGAATAGTCCCTCCCCAGATTTCGTGTAGCCCCTTCAGGTACTGGAAGGAAGCTATAGGGTCTCATCGGACCCTTCTCTTTTCCAGGCTGAACAACCCCAACTCTCTCAGCCTGTCCTCATAGCACAGGTACCCCAGGCCTCTGATCACCTTTGTAGCCTCCTCTGGACCCATTCCAACAGCTCCATATCCTTCTTAGGCCGAGGGTTCCAGTATATATGTATATATACTTGTATATATACACATCTGTGCATATACAAGTATATCTATACATATACTTGTATATATGTATATGTATATGTATATGTATATACATATATACACACATCTCTGTATATATACACGCATATACATATATATACACACATATCTGTATATATTCAAGTATATACATACATATATATATCTACCTGTATATATACACATACATATGTAAGCATATCTGTATATATACTTTTATATGTACACATATCTGTATATATACTTACATATATACACATATCTGTGTATATTAAAATATACATACATATATACAGACATGTATATATCTACTTGTAGATCACCTTTGTAGCCCTCCTCTGGACCCATTCCAACAGCTCTATATCCTTCTTAGGCCAAAGATTCCAGTATATATGTATATATACTTGTATATATACACATCTGTGCATATACAAGTATATCTATGCATATACTTGTATATATGTATATGTATATACATATATACACACATCTCTGTATATATACACGCATATACATATGTATATACACACATATCCGTACATATTCAAGTATATACATACATATATATATCTACCTGTACATATACACATACATATATAAGCATATCTGTATATATACTTTTATATGTACACATATCTGTATATATACTTACATATATACACATATCTGTGTATATTAAAATATACATACATATATACATACATGTATATATCTACTTGTAGATATACACTTGTATATACATACACCTCTACACAGATATGTGTACATATGTAAGTAAATATACTTGTATACACATCCATTCATTCGTCGACACATACGTCTACAATGAACCACCCCGCAGCCCCTGTACCCGCCCCCCTCCCCGCTCCCCCCGCCCCTCCCCGCTGTCCCGCCTCCCCCCGGCTCCGCCTCCCTCCTCGCTCCGCCCGGGGCGGTGCCGGCGTGGTCTCGGTGCCGGAGCGGGAGGCGGTGACCTTGTGCAGAGCGCGCTGCCACCGGGGAAGCTGGGTGGGGAGACGGCCGAGATGGTGGAGGAAGGAGAGGAGGAAGAAGAGGAGGGGGAGAGCGGGGAGATGC
This sequence comes from Cuculus canorus, assembly GCF_017976375.1. Classification (NCBI taxonomy): domain Eukaryota; kingdom Metazoa; phylum Chordata; class Aves; order Cuculiformes; family Cuculidae; genus Cuculus; species Cuculus canorus. The sequence goes on along the minus strand of NC_071403.1, from coordinate 95,609,919 downwards.
CGGCGGGCGCTGTGCAGCGCTGCAACGGGTTCCTCCCCGGCAAGGAGGCGGCGGGGAGCGGGGAGCGGGCGGCGGAGGCGCGGGAGGCGCGGGCGGTGCGGGAGGAGGGCGAGGCGATGCTGCCGGAGACGCGCCTATCGCGGCGGCGCCTGGCGGTGCTGGCTGTGTTCAGCTGCTACTCGCTGGTGAACGCCTTCCAGTGGATCCAGTACAGCATCCTCAGCAACGTGTTCTCCGGCTTCTACGGCGTCTCCTTCACGGAGATAGACTGGCTCTCCATGGTCTACATGGTCGCCTACGTGCCGCTCATCCTGCCGGCCACCTGGCTGCTGGACGCGCGGGGGCTGCGGCTCACGGCGCTGCTGGGCGCGGGGCTCAACGCGCTGGGGGCTTGGACCAAGTGCGCCAGCATCGCCCCCGGCAGGTACCCCCTCACCCTGGCCGCACAGGCCGTCTGCGCCGTCGCGCAGGTCTTCATCCTGGGGCTGCCTTCTCGCATCGCTTCCGTCTGGTTCGGACCCACCGAGGTCTCCACCGCCTGCGCCGTGGCTGTGCTGGGCAACCAGGTAGGGGAGAGGGCGTGGGGAGGTGGGTCTCGGTCTCTTCTCCCGTCTAAGATATGATCCAACAAGAGCAAACGGCCTCAAGTTGCAGCAGGGGAGGTTCAGACTGGACATTAGAGAAAATCTCTTCACTAAAAGGGTTGTCAAGCACTGGAAGAGGTGGTTGAGTCCCCATCCTTGGAGGTGTTTAGAAGACAAGGTGCTTAGGTTTAGTAGTGGACAGGGGTCTGTGTATATATAAATATATATATATATATAAGTATATACTGGTTATATATATATATATACACAGGTGTCGTGTGTATATATACGTACTTGTATATACATACATATATACTCATCTATATACTTGTATATACACAGATATGTGTACGTATGTAAGTATATATACAAATATGTGTATATATCATAGAATCACAGAATAGTTTGGGTTGGAAGGGACCTTAAAGATCATCCAGTTCCAGTCCCCCTGCCATGGGCAGGGGCACGTCCCACTAGATCAGGCTGCCCAAGGCCCCATCCAACCTGGCCTTGAACACCTCCAGGGATGGGGCATCCACAGCTTCCCCGCGCAACTTGTGGCAGTGCCTCACCACTCTCATGGTGAAGAAATTTTTCCTTATGTCTAGTCTAAATCTGCCCCTTTCCAGTTTAGAGCCATTGCCACCAGTCCTATCGCTACAAGCCTTTGTGAACAGTTCCAAATCATAGAATAGTTTGGGTTGAAAGGGACCTTCAAGATCATCTGGTTCCGACCCCCTTGCCGTGGGCAGGGATTCTGTGAGGCTTTGGAGAAGGGAGCTTACTTACAGTTTGGCGTGGCGTGGGTTTGAAAGTAAGTTAAGTGGTGAAAAACGTTCTCCAAGAAGTGGTTTGCCCTGCAACGCCCTTGTTCTTGCCTCCTGCCACTGTCTGTGCTTATTTGTGGCAACAAAATGTTAAGATTCCCATCAACATCACTGGCAGAGGGTCATAGGTACAGTTTGATTAAGGTAACGAGGGTTTTGTTTTCCCTCATGCAAGTTTAATGATTTTATGTTTGTGCACTTTGGATTATTACAGCAGTAATATTAGCGTTACGTATTTACATTTAGGGTTGGTCCTTATCTTCTGCCTATCTGCAGTTTTCTAAATTCTTTTCTGAAACAATTTTTTTTGTGTTGAGTCTTCCACGGGACAAGTCAGCTGTCCCGTTTGGACTGAAGACTTTTGGGGTTGTTGCTTGGTTGTTTTTGCATTTGAGCAAAAATCTGCATCCTGGAATTAGGCTAAAGGTTTCTTTGGCACTAACTTTCCACTCTTCCTGACGTGGACCAGTCCTCCCAGTAGCAAAGAGTTACTGGGGTTTCTGTGCTGCAGTACAATGCCAAGGATCCAGCCAGGAGTCTGAAATGCTCAGATGCTGAAATGCTAGGGTTGAAGTGGAGAAGAACAGGGGCAGGAGCACAGGGATTGTGTGGATAGGAACCAGGAGAAAGATGAAGAAGGAAGACAAGAGCACAGGTGGGAACAAAATAAACCTTAGTTATTTCTCCAGAAGCCAGCATTGATCTTGGCGTACCACCATGCTTGGTGGTCCTCTGCCAGGGAAATACCTGCAAAATGCATTTACAAAGTGTGTTTCATCTTCCTCCAGCAGTCCTGCATGAAGGATAATGGCTTAATATGTGTTGCAGCCTGCTAGGTAGGTCTTAAGATCCCATTCCTGCTTGTGACCCTTAATGGTGTCAAACAATTTTTTGCTTTGTTAAAAAAACCTCTTAAAAGCTAGATTGAAAGAGTAATGAAATTGCTAATCAGGCACTAAGAAGTAATGTTATTACTCTGTCCCAGTGCAGTTCACTTCCGCATTCACGTTACGATATGGTCTTGCTGGACTTGTTTAATTGCAGAAGGTGAACTATGCGACAGAATCGGGTTCCTATAACCAACGGGGCTGTTGGTCGTCCTACTTCTTATCAGATACTTTGCATAACTTCAAAGCGACAGCAAACAGCGCTGCGACCACAGGCGGGGGGGATAGAGTGGCTATAAAAAATCAGATCGCACCTATTATCCCTTGAGATGCTGATCTTTTGCAATTGAAACAGCAGTCACTGGCAATGCAGTGACGTACCTGTCAAGGGGAGAGCCAGATTTCCACAAATATTTAGCATCTTAAACTGGACATACCAGAGTCATAGGAACTCTCGATCCTTCTGACCTTACCCTATCTAGATACAGAAGGTGAGAAATGATCTCTTGACTTGGAATACTGTGGGTACTGTATTGGCTCACATTAGGGAAGAAACCCCATATTTTAACAAAAAGAGTAATTGCATACTCAGTTCGTGTTTGTAGCATTCTTATACCAAAGGGTGAGGATAAAAAGAGACAGAATCTTCAGGTGAGCACTAGAAACTGTGCAAATCTGATGGTCTGTGGGAAAAAAAAAAAAGCGGAAAAACCCTCATAGGGCACATGCACAAAGGGCGCTTTGTGAGCACATTGGCACACCTTTAATTTGAGTACTTTCTGAGTGTTGGACTTGTTACTGTAACAGTCTTTGACACTCTGTTTATTTTAATTTTTTTACCTGAAGCAGATGCACATTTTCTTCCTTTAAAAAAAAAAAAGAAAGAAAAACTGTTCTAACACTTCAAAATGTAGTTCAGTTCTGAAGGAGCAACAGAGATTAATTGGAAAGTAGTCCAAGACTGTTGTTCCTTTATGTTTTACAATGCTTTATATATACCCAAAACTTCAGTCCTTGTTTTTTTCTCTTTTTAATACAAAATCAATTGCTACGCTGGAATTGACTCCAGATACAAACCTACTACTCCTTTATTTTGTGATTTTTCTTTATTTCCTTAACAACGCTTGCAGGTGTAGGTTCTGGGTTTGTGTTTCTTAATAAGGATGTTCTCTTTTTCTTGCTCTTATCTGCTCTGTCGGTTCTGGAATAGACTTTCATGGCAGTCTTTTGTTACTGTAGTGGCAGAATTGTGAAGCATTTTGATTGAGAAAAAGAGAGGAGTGTTTCTGCAAGAGTAGCTGGAGTGAGTCTTCTGACATCTCTAGGTCTTCAGATGCAGGATGACCATTAAAAATGTATGTGCGTGCACAGTATTTTCCCCTGAAAGATTCTTCTGGAAAAAAAACCCCATCCTTAATGCTTAGTTGTTAAATGTGCTATATACTGTGTACAGTGTAGTATTGTACTTTAATTTAGCAATGACAAGGTTAAAACTTGATTATGGAAGACCCGATTGTGAAATATCATTGAGACCAAATGGCTCAGAAGTATGATACTAAAGGAACACTTTTCCTTCATAGATTTAATAGTATGTATTACGATATAAATTCTGAATTCTACCTGGTAAAGCTTTGAACTTCTGTTAATTTTTTTATTCACAGGGAAATAAGATTTTATTTTCTTTTCGTGCTTTACAGCTTGGCACTGCAATTGGCTTTTTGTTGCCACCTGTTTTGGTTCCAAATACACCTAATGATATCAATTTAATGGCACATAACATCAGCATCATGTTCTACGGAACAGCAATGGTGTCCACACTTTTGTTCTTCTTAACAGGAGTTGGTAAGTGTTCTATTCTTGTAGTTTAAATGTTGTCCATAGGGAGCGTTTACAGCATTTCACTTTGACCATCTGATTTCACTCAGAGTAGTTGAAGTTACATTTTCAGATTTACTGGTGCTTGACTATGTGTTGTGCTGGGATTAAGCAACAACCAGTTTAGTGTGTGTCGTGCTTCACGTGGAACAGCCCTGACCAGGATATGCAGCTCACTTAGGCTTTTTTCTACTAGTCGCAGGAGCATTATGATACAATATGATTTCTCTCTGTTATTCTTACAGTTCAAATATGAAGGTCTAGAGACCTTGCAGATGAAGTCTGTCTTTGACCATATGTTGGTAGCAATGAGACGTGGCCAAATAATTAGCATATCCTTTGTGACTGTGACTTTATTCGTCCATGAGAAAATCTAGAATATTTCTTTCACTTAAGTGTTAAAACGCTAAAGTTAATCTTTTGAAATACATCAAAGTGAAACACTTCAAGAATAAAAAGCATTAGTCTGGTAAAGACAAATAAGGATTGTTCCTTCTTCTTCTTCTGCAGTGTTTGAAGAAAAGCCTAAATACCCTCCTAGTCACTCTCAAGCAGTCCTGCTAGCTGTGCCTCCCGAGGATTACTCCTACAAGAAGTCGATTATCAACTTGTTCAAAAATATTCCATTTGTACTTTTGCTGATCAGTTATGGTAAGTGATGGTGTCTGGCTGTGGCCTGGCAGAACAGTTGAATGTATGTCGATAGCACATTGAATTGTAGTTGTGGTGATTGTTTATGGAGGAGGGACTGTCAAACTTTTACTTATCCGGCAGCCAGTGCCAGAAAATCCGACAGAATTCAAAGTACCATTTGTAGGTCTGGTGAAGAGATCTTGCCTGGCAGATAAAAGGTTTTGCCTTTGATATGAGTCTTAATTATCGGAAGATTAACTCATTGGGCTAGCAGATTTATGTGGCCACACGTGGAATGACTGGAGCTCTTCTTTTGGTACTGCAGGTATTATGACTGGGGCATTTTATTCTGTCTCCACATTATTAAACCAGATGATAGTAACTCATTATGAGGTAAGTTTCTTGGATCTTCTTTGTATTTTTTGTTTACTGTACATTGTCAGAGGTGATGTTTATTATTATGTAGGTGCTATGTGCGCTCAAATGTTCCTTTATACCCCCCTGCACCGTACAGCTATGGGAATCATAGGAATGTTTGTTTGCGCTTATGACTGCCAAGAGGTCTGAACTTGACTCTGAGTGGAAGCAAGTTATTAATGAGCACCATATAAATATTTGTTGAAAGGGAGAAGAAGTGAACGCTGGGAGAATTGGCTTGACACTGGTGGTGGCAGGAATGGTGGGTTCGATTATTTGTGGTTTGTGGCTGGATTACACTAAAACATACAAGTAAGTGTGGGTAGGCATGTATGGGTTTAGGGGTAGGAGAGTGGTGCAATTGCTTTAGAAAAATAATGCAATGTAAGGGCTGAAGTGAACTGATGATAAAATACAGTTCATCCCTGATCTTTTAGCAGCCTTGATGGAGCTTAGCTTCTGAGGCTACAGTAAATGCTTGAGACTCTTACTGGTTCTTGGCTAAAAGAAATGACAGAGAAGGGTGCAAAGAGGTTTTTCATCAACTCCTGTCTCTTCATGAGTCTAAGGCTAACAAGGAAAGAATTGTACATCCTACATACAGTGGTCAGGTAGCCCAGTGGGTTCCTTCTGCTAGAAAAGTGTAAAGGCTCAAAAACCTACTCTGCATTGGTTTGTAAAATGGACAGTTGATGGATTTTATCTTTTTTTTTTTTTTTTTAATACTACTCCTGGTATTAGGAAGCATAACATTTGCTTTAATTCGTGGGGTGATCATGGAGCAGAACTCCATTCTGGGGTAGGAGCTCTAGGGTCCTGCAGCCATTGTGTGGTGCTCCCCAGAAGTGAGCAGTGCCCTGGAGCACTGCTTGCAGTGGAGTAGTTCTCCCCTGTGACTCTTGGTACATTATGTGCAAGAGCTCTAGAAACCTAATGGATGTTAATGCTGTAGATTGGGGTGTGTGTTTTGGCCTATAAGTAAGTGATATGACGTCCCTTACTCCAGATTTAAAATAAACAGAACATTGTAATGAGATTTGTTTGAGTTGCCTTTTAGGTTGACTTTTATTGCTAATAGTGTTCAGTTTGGCTGCTGATGTACTGATATTCTGCATAATGGGCAGTGCTTGCAGATTGGCCAAGAGGTACAACATAGTGGAGAAATGAAATAGTCTTAAGGTAATAGCGTCTGCTGTGATTGTCCACCCTTTGAGAGTCTGAGTAAGTCTTTTTAGCCATGAGTGAAGCAGCTGTGTAACCGAGGTAGTAGAGAGTTTGGGAAGGGATATGTTCTTATTGCATGACACGTTTGAGTCAGAATTATGTGAAGCAAATTTTATAGCTGTGGAATGTCAGTTGTTAGAGAATAAGTAATATTTATGTTACTCTTCCATGCTTCAGCGATGTGCCATGACCTTAGGTTAACAATGTTGTTGTTTTTTTTTTCTTGGTTGGGTTTTAGGCAAACTACTTTGATTGTCTACATTCTGTCTTTCATTGGGTTGCTGGTATTTACTTTTACCCTGGACCTCGGATACCTTATAATAGTGTTCATCACTGGAGGAGTACTTGGGTGAGCAATTAAAGAGGACTAGAAGACTTACTGTGGTTCTGTTCAGAAACAATATTTAACTGTTTTAACTAAATTATTCTACTGTATATTATGTGGCCATGCTCTAAACCTGTGCCTCTAGCTCACAGTACAGATAGGGTTTACTAGCGTTTCACCTTCTGCTACATCAGAGTAAATCTAAAGTAACTTACTTTTCAGTGAATTTCATTTAACGTTTTTATAAACCTAACAGAAGTCTGTATGGTGACTTTGGTTCCAATTCAAAAAACTGTCTGCAGTGAAGCTGAATCTTTCTGTTGACAAGTGGATAAGTGATTAGAGTTTAACTGAGCAAATCTACGAAGTCTGGCTTCTGTTCATTTTGATTAATCTAGGATTTGTTAGCCAAGCAATGTGCTGGGTGCTTTGCTCAGAAAAACATGAGCTTTTCTTATAGATACATAATCTTAAAGCCCCATAAGACACTGAGGGAACGGTGCTGTATCCAGACACTGCAGTCAAGGTAGAGACAGAAATGTCTTGACAGTTCCAGTTAGTAAACCAATCAACCAACCTCAACTGCATTAAGGCCCTGCTCTTCCTGTCACCTCTCAGTTCCCTCAGCTTCTCCCACAGCAGCTTCTAGCAGACATTCCAGCATCCAGCCTCACTCCATACTGATGGTCTCTTTTTGTTTTCCAGTGTGGTTGTTTGGGCTGATCAAACAGTGATGTTTCTGCATGTCTTTAATTTGAAAGTTATTGGCTTCAATTATGGAGTGGCTTGAGGACTGGTCAGAGAAGGTTGCTTCATGTGTTTGGAATGGAGTACAGGTGGTTATGTGGCACAGGGCAAATATGTTAGAACATCTTTATCCTAAAAAGAGAGAAGTATGGCTAACATTGTTGGATGAGCTCAGGGGAACAAAGCAGGCAAAGCAAGTATAGTATCGTGTTAGGTCATGAAAACAGTTTGGAATACCAGTTACTTCATTATACCACGTTTATGTTTGATTTTCTTAGCCATAATAATAGGTGAAGGCCACATCTGTCATCCTTTTCCTCTCCTCATCATCAGGTTCTTCATGACTGGCTATCTCCCGCTTGGGTTTGAATTTGCTGTGGAAATTACATACCCAGAGTCTGAAGGCACTTCCTCGGGTCTCCTTAATGCATCGGCACAGGTTGTATCATTTTATTTGTTCAAGCAAAGTAATGTTCAGGAAGACCACTGTGCTTGAAACTAAGAAGGCTTTTTTGGACTCTGCTGCTAAGTCTCTATTGTGTTCCTGTAGTCTTAATATTTTAAAATTCAGTTTCTATAAGATGTGACCTGAAACTTTGCAAGGTAAAGTGATAATTCTTTTCTCTGTGAGCCTGATGAAGTGACTTGTTTGTTGTTAGATATTTGGAATTGTCTTTACGCTGGTTCAAGGAAAACTCACAACAGACTACAGTCCTCGTGCAGGAAACCTCTTTCTTTGTGCTTGGATTTTTGTGGGCATTATCTTAACAGGTAATTAATCAGAAATGTAAGTAATGATTTTTCTTTAATGTAAAAAATGAGAAGTTTTTTTGAGATAGTGCTCTTCTGGGTAGTTTTTAGGTGTTCCAGGCATCTGGGATTTTAAATATGTGGCTTCCTGTCTGAGCTGACAGAAGTTATAAATTCAAGATTTAAGAAGTTTTTTTTGTTGTTTTGCTCTTTAAATACTTGCTGTGTGCATATCCTTTGTTTTAAGGACGATGTTAATCTGTGGACAGCCATCTGTCACCCATGTTTTGAGTCATGCCTTGAATTCAAGGCAGGTGTCTATCTCCATTATTATCTGAAATACATAAACAGAGACAGTTGGCAGATTTTCAAATGCGAGAAACCACTGATGTATTCCTAAGCTGTACTAGTGACTTGCACATGCTGGTACTTACAAACTTGCCGAGTGCGCTAAAACCATCAAACTTTGCTTTAAGTACTCGAGGCTTAAATGCTTCTATTTTTATTGTCTTTTTGTGCTTCGTGAGGAGCAAGTTCAAATTGTTGGTAATTTTAAATTACAAAAGAGTGAGCACAGGTATTTTGTATATATGCTGAAAGCAGCTTCTGTGTGCTTGCACTGTACAAACATTTTTCTTGAAACGTGTCACTGCAAAGTTGTGAACCAGCTTTCTCTTTTTATTCTTTTGTTTCAGCCTTAATAAAATCAGATTTGCGAAGACATAATGTGAATTCGGGGATTATGAATTTGGATGTTAAAGCTGTAAGTGGCGACTCTTACCATGATTGCATTACTGTACTTGAATACTTGGCTTCTGTTGGCTTAATAACATTAATAGCAAAAGAGTAATTGACAAAAACTTATAGTATGAGTGTTTCCATGCTGTTTTGGAACAACAGAGCCACTTGAGATGCTGCCCCTGAATATCTGTTTCTCTCCTTAGCTCCCATGGAAAAAAGTGAAAAACCTTCTGCTTTCAGATTTTCCTGAATTTTAGAGGAGCTAATATTACTCTCTGATTTTGTTGCTTGAATCTTGCTTTTTCATATTTGCAGGTAGCATTGTAAATTGTGAAGCCTTTTTGTGTATTGGGGTAGGAGGCTGTGCTATAGGTTACATTTTGTTTTTTAAATACAGTCCATTTAAATGCAGTCTTTTTAAGTGAAGTCCATGTCTGATGAACAGAAATCATGCTGCAGTTTCTATACTGTGCTACATGAAGAGCTGGGTCCATTCTTTTGCTGAGCACGCTGTGAATTTAGATGAAGAGCGAGCATTGCGCTTTCTGCTTCTCAGGAAGTCTCAAGACCACGTTTCAGCAGCTTTTCCAAATTATCACAAGTACTAGTAGAAATGAGGCTTCATTGGAAACTTTTTTTTCTCTGCTCTGAGTTTTTTGATCATTTGGATCAAGGTAATGAAACAGCTTTTTGGAGTCAGATACTGCAAGGTCCTCTGTCACACTTCTTTTTAGGCATAGGTGTCTTGCGTATGTAGCAGCATTTGATCATCTGTGACCGGGTGCACATCACTAATGTTTGCGTAAGGTTCAGAAACTTCCAGGCTGGTGCTATATGAACTAACTTGAACCTGAAACCTGTGCAGCTGTGTGTGTGCAGCATGGTACCCTGTGGGTTTACCAGTCTGGTTTGGGGCTGTCTCTGGGGTGTGCATGCTGACTGTAGGCAGTGGTCCATGACTTCCCTGTTTTCTGTTGTCACCTTGTTAATAAGCCTACGGTATTGCACAGCTTTGTTTATATTAGCCAGGACATAACAAAAGCCTGGAGTCCTTGCTCTGATATTAACATAAATATTTGTTGCTGCCTGTGTTAATAGAGTACAATAGAAAACCTTTGATAGAAAACCTTGATCGTCAAGTTTGTACTGTGTTTAAATATAATGGACAAAAAAACCTGAAAGTTAATCTCCACGTGATAAATATCTATGTATACTTCAAACTAAGAAACTCAATTCTGTGGGGTTTGGGTTTTTTTTTTTTTCCATTACAGAGAGGAGAGAAAAGAGGGCTTTCTAGAAATGCCTGATTTGGCTAGTTAACTACATATTAGGTTAGACCCCTATAGTATAATTACCAAAGAATACTGAATGCGAGAATAACTTCTGTTGAACAACTGCTTACTTCCTGCTTTTTTGTTCACCTCTCCAGGTACCAGTTGACAGTCCTGTAGAACCCGAAAATACTACATTAAAAGTTCAGTCAGCTTTATAAAGCTGAAAGAAGATGAAACGCACAAGTTTTGTTGGATGCTGAACAATATTCCTTAGTGTAACCACTGGATTTGTGTGTATGAGTAGCAAAATGTGTTCGGTGATATTGATGATAGTTGTGCGATGGAAACTATGAAGATGCTTGGTTCATTTTGCCCAAAGAGCAAACAATTCACCTTTGTATGGAATATTTATTTTAACAGTTTTGAAGTTCTGCAGTTTCATTAGTGAGGAACTGTATGAATAGTCCCCACACTAGGGAGACATGTACATTCAGGATGCTAACTTGGTAAAAAAGCTGGAATCCTGAAGTACAGTCATCGTGATCAGAAGTATCAAATCTTTTATTGTTCAGTTTTTGCTAGTGCATTTGAGAATCAGAGAGTAGGTAGCTGCACAACTGGAGGTTGTTCACAAGTTCTTTTTTTAAAATGTATCTATAGTTTTAATATAGTTCAACGGTTCCTTCTGGGATACTGTCTATAGCACAATACTGAAAACAAGAGATGACTGCAAACATGTTTCATACTGGCATCTGACAGTTCTTTTGCCTTGAAACTTCTTGATAGATATCAGAAGGCAGATAAGAGAAAACACTATCTTATAGATTTATTTTAACATTTCTGTGGAGCTTTAAAGTTTCCCACTAGATAAAGAGATGTAAAAACATTTTTTATTAAATACAGTAAAAAAGAGGAGAAAGGCCTTTGATATCTTTACTGTGAAGTAGTTATAGGCGATGGAACGCTATCACACAGGTTGCCTCCATGGAATATTTTGAGTGCTTTCTCAGTTAAAGTGAGAGGCGTATGTGTTTACAAAGAGCTGGTGCCTTTACTTTGTAAAGAAGATCCTTGCCTCATCTTGAGTTAAAGCAGTGCTGCTAAAGAAATTCCATTTTATGTATTAAACCTCTGAATATTTGTGGAGTATCCGAAAATGTGTTATATCCTTTTTCGCATTTATTTCTGTGTTATGAACTGTATAATTCGTCTTGAAGTTTTTGTGCTTGTATAACTTAAATCCTGTCTTTTGCAGTTTGTAAAAAGCTGTAGGGGTGACTTGAAGGAAAATAGTCATGTTTCACTTTGTCTGATTGAAATATTTGCTGTTTATATCACACATCTTAGCTACAAAAGCAGCAGACTTCGTGAAGTTATTACATTGACCTGAATTTAAGTTGTGGATTTCTCACTGCAGAGTTTCTGCAAGTATTCTCCTTTACCTTGTATTCTATCTGCACACCTACAGAATTGATAGCACTGTGATAATACTGAGGCCCTACTATTACTGAAAAAGTCAGACCTGAGTTAGCAGACTTTTTGCAAACATTTAAGCTTTAACAGTCTTTAAGCTGAGCCTGCAGGTTCAGGACCATCAATGATGCTGTCTCTTTGAGTTCCCACGGATGTAGTGCCATCCAGAAGGTGGAATTCTACTTAAAGTATTAAGTTATTGCAGTTGGTTATGGGGAGCTTCTTAGCTCCAAGATAGTCTTTCAGTTTGATGAGTATTGTTAAATGACTTTCTTTTTCTTATTTCTCTGCAGATTTCAAGAAACTCCTTTATATAAAAGGATCCTGTAGTCTTAGCTTTCTTAACTTAGCCTCTAAACTCGATTATTTTGATTTAACATTTTGTATGATGAATGTTTCAAGCATGGGAAGACTGAATGGCAATGTACATATCACAATAAGCCAAGCAGGTTTGGAGCACTGTCCTTTCCAAAAAGGATCCATGTCTTTCTGCCAGGTCCAGTGCTACAGACACAATGGGCACACCCTGCTGCTCCTGGAGAGGCAAGCTCTACGGGAGGGGTCCTCTGGCGTGGTAGCAGAATACAGGAAAAGTAACTCATAGGTATTTGAACGGCAGGCAAGAGTAAGGAGTGGAAGTAGACATGCTTACGTTGTCAGTGCTTTACATTTAATGACTTCTTGTGACATGAGCCGTCCCATCAATAGATGTGCATATTTTCAGCCTGAGCAAGCAAAGTGAAAGTTCACACCTTTTGATATCAGTGGGTGTCTTTTCCCTTTGGAAAAATGTTAATAATCTGTGCCAAAATATATAAATTCTTTGCAAAGTACAGATTGAGCAAATATTTATGTTCATGGGCCGTGGTTGCTGTGTATTTCTGCTGTTGAAAAATCTTAACAAGAGAATATCTTTGCAATTTTGGGGAATTGTTTTCAAATGTCCAATAGAAAGTCTTTGGTAGTATCTGGAATGCTTTCTGAAATGTCCAATACACATTCTTCAAATTTGAAGATTGAGGGGGTTTTCTTCCCTTTTAAAACTTATTTTTTAATTTCTTTCCTCACTGCTAGTTTCCAGTTCCTTTAGTTACGAGTAGCTGATTGTTGAAAAAATATTCCAACCCTTCTGGCTCCTTGTGTTTTTTATCTTCTGCCAAATTACTTGGCTACCCTGTGAAAAGGTCCAAACAAGATCTTGGCGTGCTGGAAACCCTGCTGGGTTCCTGAAAAGAAAATATTCTTAATAATGAAGGCTTAATTGTGTCCTGGATTTAATACTCTCCCTATAAAAGGAGACTGAAAGTTGGAAACCTGTGAGCATTTTCCAGACAATCATAGTGTTTAAATAAAAGGCTCAGCGGCAAAACTACAAGGGCGAACAAAGAACAAGTCAGTATTTTATGCGATAATCTTATCTGTCTGTCAAAGGGTTCTAGCTCATGGCAGAAATAAGTTTAGAGTAGTTGGGGCTTTGGTCTTTTTGCTTTTATTTTTTTGTTTTAAACAATTTCCACCCAATCAAACATTCATCTGAAATTGGAAGTAGGGTTTCTGACTTTCTCAGCACTGGGATCCTGGCTCAGCTCTCTAGTAAGAGTAGAGGTGGGGGCTAAAAATCACAACTGCTTAAGGAAGTGATCATTTAGTGAATGGAATTGCGTGTCAACTATGCGAGGATGGAGTGGGAAACCCAAGTGAGGAGAGGCATCCCAATCCCATGCATCAGCTTTTGCTTTTCAGTGTGCTTTTTTTCTAATTGCTTTGAGAGAAGCCTCTAGAGGCTGCAAGAGAACTGCTGTAATGGTGAGCCTAAGCAAGGGGACTGCCCCCCAGGCAGCTGTTAAAATAACTTTTGTCCTTCTTTGTTTCTTCCAGACCATGTTAACTTTTCCTAACTTCAGTGGGAAAGACTCAGAGAATGTTGACCCATTTTTATTTAGGATTCCTCATATGGCCTTAAACCCTCGATTCGCTTGGCTGGATGTGAAAATATCAGACCTATAAGGCATAGTCTGGAATTGCTGCAATAGGGACCTTTCTTCCTCCTCAGCTTGGTAGATTAGTCTTTGGATAATTTACTTTGTAGAGGGGTGCTTGTCTTTAATATCTGTTTCTGTTGCTGAATGCTCATGTTTTATGAGGATGAAAGAATAAGGGAAGAAGTGGGAAGAATTCATATGAGTCATTTCAGGTTAATCGGACTTTCCTAACTTCATCCTCTTGGTCATCTCTTTTGTTCAAGATAGCGTGTCGTTGTTTCAGAGACAATCACTGGAATGTGTACTTAGAGCTGCCAGCCCCTTGCCTAATGAAAAAATGCTTTTTGAGAAATCTTTGGACTACCTATTTTGCTTTTAGAGCACAAGTCCTGTGTTGAAGGAACTGGGGTTGTTTAGTCTGGAGAAAAGGAGGCTGAGGGGAGACCTTATTGCTCTCTACAACTACCTGAAAGGAGGTTGTAGTGAGGTGGGTGCTCAGGGGAGTGGTAGAGTCACCATCCCTGGAGGTATTTAAAAGATGTGTAGGTGTGGTGCTTAGGGACATGGTTTAGTGGTGGAGTTGTCAGTGCTAGGTTAAAGGTTGGACTTGAAGGTCTTAAAAGCCTTTTTTAACCTAAATGATTCTGTGAGTCTGTCTTATGCACCTACAGACAAGTGAAATTGCATTAAGCTATAAGCATTTATAGCTTTCATTTTCCGTTCTGTGAACTGGTGAGTTTTCCTTTGCAAATGGGTATGTGTGACCTTTACGGTTGTTGTCTTTCAATAAGTGAATGTACTGCCTTAAGTGTTATAAGCTACTAATTCATAGACCACAAGCTAAAGTTATTGTATCCCATGTTATTTCTCCCCCTCCACCATTTGGTCTTAAGTCTGTGAAGAGGGAGGAGTGATGTTAATGCATGAACTAGAATGAATTAGGAAAAAATATTCCTTAAAGAAATGTTTTTCTATGTAAGAGCCATGTTACTTACTGTTCATGTCTTTGTCCTTCTCATGAAGATCACAAAGATTTTTGTTGTAATATTTTGGTTTCGTTAGTGTCCCATTCTTTGTTTCACAAGAAAATGAAAAATTCCTTATGAATGTTCTCCAATTGCAATATTGTTCATATGTGTATATGTGGGTGACATCATCCCTTACTAATAAAGTGTATAACGTGTAACATGATTGAAACCAAGATTACAATTTTTGACAGTTTCTGGTACAGCTGATGGTCTAGAAATGATTCATTTTTTTCCCATAAAAGTTGCTGTTTAGTGCAGGAAAACTTCATAAGTGAATGATTCACGTGCCGTTAATAAACTTGCATGCACGTGTGTATGCAGAGTATATAAATGTGTTATATACAAGAGTATTGGCTTATGGAGACATTTTCTCAGGGCAGGAAATTAATGTTAATTGCATCAGCAGTTGAGTTGCAAGCTCTAGCACAGTGATTTCTCCTTCTTTGCTTTGGAAAAGGTCTGTGAGGATTAGAAAGTGCAGGTAACACCTAAGGCACAGCAATCCAGTGTCATCTCCTTAAGGATAGTGCAAATATGATTTTTAAAAAGGCACCCAGCTGTAGAGAGATTATCAGGGGAGACAGGGTAGGGTAACTTCTTAGAGAGGATAGAGTGAGACATTACATTCAATTATGGCCCAATTTTTGTTTCTAAAACCAGAGTTGTCTTCACTGGGAGCTCAGTAGGACCCTTGTGAACACTCTGCAAGGTTTCTGTCACGCTCAGACATTTAGTGTTGATCCCCAGCACAACAACTGTGAGCCAGGTAAATTTGAGGAACCAGCTTCAAAGAAAGTAGAGTTAAGAAAATGTTTTAGTGGTTTGAGGTGGTTTTTTTTTTGTTTTCTTTGTTTGTTGCTTTTTTTTATCTCCCTTTCAAAACTGGAATCACCTCAGCTGCTTTTATGCAGGAGAGGCTGCAGGTGCTGCAGAGCACAAGAAAGATAAGCCTTTTGTCATAAAGCAACATTAGCATCCAGCTCAACTGAACTTTAAGATGGGCTCCTCATTTTACAACCAAGACTGTAAGGTCATATTCCTCTTGTATTATCTCTATGAAAGCTGTAGGCTGTATCCCCAGTTTGCATTGCAATTTAAACGTTCCCACAGCTGGGGAGCAACAGTCACAGAAAATTATAATTGCCTTAAAGTTCATTCTTTCTCAGTTTTTCTTGAAAAAACCCACTAGAAAACTCATCAGGTGAGTGGGAGTTGTGAAGCCCTCGTGGTTGCGATTAGTCAAAGGCATTTTTGAGGGAAAATACTAATTATTTTTGTTTCTATAGCTGGGGGGAGGTACTATGTATCCAAACTTAACAGGCGTTACCTCTTCCAGAAAGTGATGTGGGTTGTGCATGGATAAAACATGCATGTGCCTAACAGTGTGTAGCTGCTTCCATTTTTTAGAAGATAAAACAATAATATCCTGAACTTTGTAAAAAGGTCTCCAGCAGGTGTATCACGGTAAGAAAAAACAAAAGGCTAAGTACCAGCAGTGGTTATGTGTAGTTACTGATCTGTGAGGCTGGGAAATACCTGTTTATTATCAGGTCAAATTTCAGCCTCTAGGATGCTGATTTCCAGTGGTTCCTACATAAAATGCTACTGCTTATAACAATGCTTAGGCCATTAGAAAAGGTGGTAAATAAATAGTATCTGAGGGGCATTGTCAGGATTGTGGTCTTGCATTATGAATTATATAAATAGAGACTAGACCCTACGAAAGCTATAAATTCCACGTAGATAGAAAACTGCTATGAAAGCGATTGGTTTTTTTTAAAAGAATTGGTTAAAGATGCCTCATCTGAGCCTGGAAGCGCTGTCACTGCAGCTGCAGCTCTGCAGCTCAAGAGTTCATCAGCTTTGTAGACGAGGCAGTGAATGTGCATCCCAGTGAGCTGGTTTTGGAAAATGGGAAGGTGTAATTAAAAGTCTCTTTTTCCATGCCTAGGTGACTTCGGTTGATGATGTCTGTTTTATCACTGTAATACCAACTTTTTACTGGTTTTACTGCCTTAATGTTCTACCTGTACTTGTGTGTGTTTCAAAAATGTTGTAGCATGTCATACACCCAGCTTCTTGGTGAGCAGCATGACTTGGGGGTGTCAGGGATTAACCCTGGTTCTTAGAGCACGGGGTTGCTTTGCTGGAAAAATGCCCAGGGAAGTATTCAAGGCTTCAGAAGTTTCCTCAGCCTGTGCTAGGCTGAACCAGAAACTTACTAATTTTATTGTTTTGCAAAATGGGGCAGTCCTAAGGTTGCACATATACTGATCACTAGTTTGGATAAGGTAGAAGAGGGACTGCAGATGACAGCAAAGTTACTTATTGTTTTAGAAATTAAATTATCCAGCTACTGCCAAGGAAAAAAAGACATTAAAATGTAACAGTGCCATTTCTAAGCCTGTATATAACTGTTTTCTCCCTTAATTCCTGCAAGGTAATTCAATTTCTTCAGAATAATTCATCAGCTTACTCTGAACAACCCTACAGGCATTCAGCAAAACCTACATTTTGTGCTTAGTGAAGAAGCATTTTCTTGCTAGGGTGAAAGTGACTCATCTTTGGATGATTAACTAACTGGTTCTATGGGACCTGAATTTGTCTATCTTCTGCACCCAGAGAACAACTGAAATTCACATAGGGGCCCAGTGCTAAGAACCTAAAATTCACTTAGAGGCTAATGCCTAAAACCTAGAAATCTCATGATTTCTTACCTTGTCACTGCTCCACAGAAGCTTCAAAAGGGTAAAGGAGCCCTCAGAGGCTCAGAAGCTTGAAAAAGTTAACCAAACCAGACTGCTGCCAGCTTTTGAGGAATAAAGAGCCCCATGCTTGTTGTGCTGTTCTTCTGACTTGCTCCATCTGTTCAGACTTGAGCTGTTATAATTTCATGAGGATTGAAATGTCTGTCTGCATGAAGAACATGGAGCATTATGGAGCCTCCTTGAAGTCTGCAGCTTGTGTCATCAGAGTTAAGATGTTCCTGAGTTTGATTCCAAAGTCAGAAAATGCTCTGTAGGCTTCTTGAGTTTGATAGTTTCCTCTAAAAATTGGTATCAGTCACGTGATGGCAAGCAATGAAGATGACTGTAATTCCTCTAGGAGTTTTAAGTTTTTTAATTGACCACAATATTTGAAATTACTCTCACTTTTGAGGGCTTCTGCACTGTTTTGGTTACTGTTCAGTTGCTCTTTAGAGAGGGGGAATCTGAATCTGCAGAGTGTTGCCTGCCAGAAATGCTTCAGATGAAAAACTGATGAAATCATCAGTGTTGTGATGATACCTTGTTGTACCATGACACTGAGAACAATGTATTTTGCATTTCTCTCTGTGCTGGTTTCACACAGCACCTAAATTCAAGGGGTTGTGGTTTCTGGGCTTGTGGCATATTCTATTGCTAAACTTAATAGCTTTTTCAGTCCACTTTCAAGTACTGCGTGGAAAGAAGATGCATTTGAGGAGCTTTTATACCTAAGGTCAATGTTTGTTCAGAGTGTTTCCTAATGAGCATCATGCTATTCCTAGAAGGCACAAGGTGTCCAGTAACAGAACTACATTGCTTAATGAATTACTAAACAGCACCAAGAATTATACTTCTAATCTTAAGCAGGCAGGGGTTTTATTGCAGTACGCTACTCTCTCCATGTGGGTGGGAATGACTCGGGTGCTTACTTGGCAGTGGAGGTTAAGTCCAGCCTCTCACCTTTGGAGCCGCCACCAGCAGCTCCCCTGTGACAAGGGCTGCAGGTGCTGATAATTGCAATGAAAAGACATCTTGTTCCCGGTAGCAGATTTTATTTAGCCACTGCTTTTCTTTATTAGCTGTACTTTCATCATGCGGTTCCACCGAAGAGAAGTGATTGTGCTGGGTAGTTTACCGTCTGACTAAGGTTCAAGAAGTATTTAGTTCAGAAAAGATAGATTGCGAAGATTTATGGAAGATTACATTAGCATTTCTTTGTTTTCATAAGCAGAGCTTGCTGCAGAGACTACATGATTTGACAGGCTCGCAAGTAACCTTTGTAGTGAACTGTATTGACTAATTATTTTCCCAAGCTACAGCAGTATTTGAGACTTAAACCTTGGAACAAGATGGAAAGAGTAAAGTGGGCTTATAGGGATGCTGATGCTGTAGCAGTGAGAAACAACAATTTAATCTGTACCTCATGCTATCAGTTGTAGATCAGAGTGAGGTGACTATAATTAGTATGGAAGAGAAAGGGCTATTTTCACTGTCAGCAAATGCTCAGGCCAAGTAGGACATCCTGACCTGCAAAGGGGTTGGTAAGAGAAAACTTACAAAACAGTTTTGGGGAGGCCTGATTTCTAGGCTTTTTCTGCCACGTCAGGGTTTTCCTGTGCTGGAAATCTTGCCTGTAGGATTAGTGTGGGATCGACTGAAGCCCAGTTAAACAACCCCATCTAAAATAAATGCTGTGACGATTTGCTGCAGTAGAATTACTGTAGGACATCCTGTACTTGCTCAGGCAGAAATCAAAAGATATTGCTGGTATTATTCATTGCTAAAGCCAAAGCAGCTGATGGTTATTTTTTCTGCTGGACCATTGCAAAATAAATAGTGTTAAGCCTTTCCAGAAAGGGCTGCCTCGGTGGAAGCTCCAAGGAAGCACACCCTTATATATTCCTTTTATAGCTTAGTTGGGTTTGGGTTGTGGTTTTTTTCAAGTTGGCTTTACATATTTATTTTCCCAATGATCACATTGCTGAATACGTAAAGTTATCATTCTTAAAGGTTATGCAGATCACTCCTGCAAACTTGCGTTAGCAGCCATTCCCATATTACCCTGGTTACATCCTTCTTATAATTTAAACTTGCATTTCATTACTAAACAAATCTCATCCCACTGTAACTTCCAGTTTAGGAAAAAGTCCCAAGCAAACAAGTTTTATTTTCCTTTTCCAGGATCAAATGAGGTCACTATGGTCTTTTCAGGAAGAGAGCTAATGTTTGCAAAGCAATAATGCAATTCAATTGCGGCAGGTAAACCTTCTTGACCTGTGTTTTCTTGCTTCCCTCTCCAAAGCTGTGAAGTACCTTTGTAGGATTAAACATTTCAGACTGCTGCTGCTTTTCTGAACATACAGTGGTTCCTAAATTCAGAAAAGGCCATTAAAATCATTTGGCCTGGCTTTAGCAGAAGGGATGCTTGTAAGGTACCCAGAATGCAGGCTTTTGCACTGACTTCAGCTTTGACTACTGCCTTCTGGAGGTATTGGGTGTTTCCTGCTCCACCAGTAACCAGCTTGCCTCTTATGTGCTCAGTGCTAGTACAGGGACCTTCATTGAGTGATGAACTCTTAGCATCCACTTTTGCTGACCAGGATAACAGCACAGGCCCAGATCTATCATGCTGCCATCCATTTGCATCTGATTCAAAGGAAAGATAAACTGTCAAGCTTTTACTCAGGTGCTGTGAGACTATTTCTTGGCTATTGCTTCCCAGCAATAACAGCAGATTTGAGCTCCCCTTCTTGCAGAAAAGCAAACCCCAGCTGCCCCTTAGAGGGGCTGGAACAATATGAGTAGTGTCTCCTGCCCTTGCAGAGTTGACTGCTGGGGCACCAATGCATCAAGAGCAGCTTTGTGGCACTAAGAGCGCTGGTGTGGACTGAGACCAGGGGAACCACTACAGAGCCTGGGACAGAGGGGTCGGGAAGCTGGGCTGCAGAAGTAGGAATGGCCAGGCAGGGCAGAAGCAATGTGCCAACCAGCCCACCTTTTGCTGTAGTGCTACTTCTGGTCTTGCTCAACCCACCTCACGTGTGCCCTGGCAGCACAGAGCAGTACTGCTGTTCACAGTGAGAGATGTTTTAATACGGGCCTGTTGACAGCTGAGTTGGGACAAGGCCTTCCCAAGATCACAAAAGGCTGGAGCTGCTAGCAGAGAATCTGCAGAGCAGAAAACCTCTGAAATTCAAACGAGTGGAGCAGGAGCATGGCTGGTGCATGAGACCTTGCAGGCACTCATCACACTAGTGGTCCATCCCCCAGCAAAGCCAGTGGGTCCTTCCCCAGCTTGGCCACAGCTCCCTGCCTCCAGGCCAGGCTGGAGCTGCTGGCCAGGAAAGCCTTCTCCTGCTTGGTCCTAGCAGCTGCATCAAGCCAGCAAGAAAAGCTACTTGAAAACAATAGGTAATAGAGGAAGTATTTTCCCAAGTAAGCCCAAATGAATACATAATTTAACTTAATGTGTGTGTGGAATATCGTGGGGCAGTCAGGGTTTGCTCTGCAGCAGCGATGGAGTCATCGATGGAGTCGTCGCTGTGTGCAAGAAGGTGCTGCCTAGGGAAGGAGCTAGTGGGACTCCTTGTGGGAGTGTGGAGGTGACACTTGGAGAAGAAATCTTAGAAAAAGTGGTGATGCTGATATCACCTGGCTGCCATGGTACAATTAAGAGCTATTAATTTTCCTGCAGTTGGTTGTGTAATTGCACTGCAGGGCCTTTTGAATGCTGCATTTAAATTAGCCTGCAGTTGGAAATAATGAAGGTTAAAACCCTCTTACATGATTTTATGATCAAATTAGTTCTTTTGACCCAGAAAGCAGCTGTGGCAGCAACAAGTGCTGCACTAGGAACAAGACCATAGGTTTAAGGTGTTATTCGGAGCTAGCTTTAGAAAAGCACCTCCACACAAAGTGAGTAAATTTCAAAATGAAAAGGGTCTGGAGCAGAGGCTGGGCAGTGGCCTGGGTGTGAGGGGAATGGCAGCAGTGGCAGGGCAGAGGAAGAGCTGCCAACAGAGCAGGAAATAAGGCAGCTCTGCTGAGAGTTGCGATATCAAACTAAGGGAGTCACACAAGATGAAAGCCATTGGATGCTGGAGGGATCCAAGGGGGCATGCTGCATGTCCTACCCTGCTCTCACTCATCTTCAATGTCTGCTCATAACTAATACTGAGAATGACTTGGGCTAAACCAAGGCAGCATTCTTCAATTTTTACTCTTCATTGGTAGCTGGGAAGAGGGTAATTAAGGCTTTCCCTTACCTGTAGGGCCATTGGGACACTGCTTTTATCCCCTTTGGCTATTTTTTCAAAGTTGCTTCAGGACCTCAGCTAACTTCTGCCCTGCCTGTCCAGCCCACAGCTCACCTTGGCTGCACTGACTGGCCTCTGGGAGTTCAACTTGTCCCTCTTCAGCCTGA
Source organism: Cuculus canorus (assembly GCF_017976375.1). Lineage (NCBI taxonomy): Eukaryota > Metazoa > Chordata > Aves > Cuculiformes > Cuculidae > Cuculus > Cuculus canorus. Next base: position 95,587,982 of record NC_071403.1, on the reverse strand, counting down.
GTGTCAAGGAGGAGCTGGTAAGACTTTTTTTCTTTCATTCCTGATCAGAAGACGTCTGGGTGCTGCAAAGATCTACTATGGACAGGGCTGTAGTGTTCCAAATTTTCTGTGCCCCTTATGTGTCCGGACAGGGAGAGTCCTTCCCTCTGGCACAGAGCATGCCCTGGCATGGTGGATCCAGAAGGCTTTGAACTGCAAAGCACATAGCCTTACTCTGGTCTTCATCCCTTCAGAGTGCTGAAGAAATGGGTGGATGTAAGAAAGCATGACCTGAGGGTTTCTGGCTGCCCTGGGCAGTGGCGCAGCACTGAGTGAGGCTGTAACAGTCTCACCATCGTTGCCTGTTCCAACAGTGAACAAGGTTCTGGGATATATGTGACTATCAGCATTGTTGATGATGACTGTCCCATTGCTTCAGGCTCTGTCACATGCAGCATGCCCCTGGGCTGTCACTTCCTGCACAGTCTGATTAGTCCCAAGATCCAGGTCTGAATGATTTTCAAGCTGGCTCTGCTCCAGTGAACTTGCAGACTTTCTTGGCCTCCCTTTCTTTGTGCTGACTTGCTGGGGCCTCCCTCTGCTCCTCAAGAGCCCTCTTCTTTGTGGCTGCAGCCATCTGTAGCCTCTTCTGGGTCTCTGTCCTTCATCAGCTCCCATCTGGAGTTCATCTCATTGCTCTCACTTGCTAATGTGCAGCCTCATCTGCACTCCAGAGGGACTGCACTTCCCCTGGGATCCTGCTCTAAAATACAACAGAGGGATGTGAATCACCTCTGGCCAACATGGGGGAACATTTATTCTCCAGTTGCAGTGTTTACCTCACCATCGGGGCTAAACCAAGGCAGCATTCTTCAATTTTTACTCTTCATTGGTAGCTGTTCATCTTATGGGGATCCCTAGACCAAAGTCTCCTGGGCTAAAAGCTGGCACTGGGCAAGCTGTGTAAGCCGAAGCCCCTGGTTTGCTTCAGCTGATGGAACAACCTTTCTCTGGTCTCCCTTACATTAAACCTCCTGATGAGAATCAGGCATACCATATGGCCAGGATGCAGCAGAAAGGACTGGTAGGACTCACAGAGGTTTACTGGCAGGTTTACTGGTAGGATTCACAGAGACGTCAACTCCTGCAGAGAGTGATTAGCAACTCAGCATATAGCCATCTCTCGTCAGAGCCTTCAGGAAGCTGATTAGGGCACTGGAGAGATTTATTTATGGTGACAGATGAAAATCAGTGCTTGCAGCTGCTGAGGAGATGCACAGGTATGCACTCAGCCTTGCTGGGAGCACAGGAGATCAGAGTGGTGGTGGCATCTGAGTGCATAGCCAGGGGATGGAAACACTATTTTTCAAACTATTATTTAGTTCTGACGGGGAGTCACCTCTTGCTCTAGGACATCTATTAGGTGGACACTGTTGAGCTTGATATCAAGAGTTAAAACACACCCTCCAAGTATGAAAATAAGCATCACGGGACTGACACAAGCTGTGGAGATTGCAGCAGCAGCCAGGCAGGTGCTTGCCTAGGAGGTGCTACAAAGCCAGCAAGGCATCTGGGCAAAGCCCTGGGGGACAGACAAGTTCCTCGTTGCTTTCATCCACAGCACCATCACTCCAGGCACCCACAGCGCTGTTGTTTCTGTGGTATCAGTACATGCAGACGCATGAGGATGGTACATCTGCCTGCTGCAGGGGGTAGAGGCAGGACATCGCTGCTGTGCATAACCCTGAGTCATGGACCACTCACTTGGTTCTCTGAGAGTCTCTGTGGCACACAAACACTCTGAGAAGGGCCACACTGTGACTACCCTCTCCTACTCAGTAGTCAGGCGCCCAGTGCTCTTACTACTGGAGCAGGAAATATTCCCCGGGAAGACAAGCACCTTGCTGTGAGCCATCCATGGCAAAGGGAGGCTGTGGGCAGTGATGAGACTGCAGCCACTCATCACTGGGACAGGGCTCGCCCAGGTCTGGGGTGCTCCTCTCCTCCTCAACAGAAGAGCCCTATAGCCTTTCCCAGCAGCCCTCACCTTCAAGCTGGGATCTTGCTGCCAGCAACATAGCCCTCCATGGTTAACCATGAATTCATAGAATCATAGAATCAATGGTTTGGGTTGGAAGAGACCTTAAAGATCATCCAGTTCCACCCCCCCTGCCATGGGCAGGGGCACCTCCCACCAGACCAGGCTGCTCAAGGCCCCATCCAGCCTGGCCTTGAACCCCTCCAGGGATGGAGCATCCACAGCTTTCCTGAGCAACCTGTGCCAGTGCCTCATCACCCTCTTTGTGAAGAATTTCTTCCTAATGTCCAATCTAAATCTTCCTTCCATTCTCCCTTGTCCTATCACTACATGCCCTTGTAAAAGTCCCTCCCCAGGTTTCCCGTAGCCCATTCAGATACGAGAAGGTTGCTGTAAGGTCTTCTCAGAGCCTTCTCTTCTCCAGGCCGAACAAGCCCAACTCTCTCAGCCTGTCGTCATAGGGGAGATGCTCCAGCCCTCTCATGATCCTTGTAGCCCTGCTCTGGACCTGTTCCAGCAGCTCCATATCCTTCTCATGCTGTGGATTCCAGAGCTGGACACAATACTCCAGGTGATGTCTCACAAGAGCAAAGCAGAGGGGCAGAATCCCCTTCCTCACCCCACTGGCTGTGCTTCTTTTGATACAGCTCAGGATGCTGTTGGCCTTTGGGCTGTGAGAGCACATTGTCCGCTCATGTCCATCTTCTCACCCACCAGCACCCCCAAGTCCTTCTCTGCACAGCTACTCTCCATCACGTCATCCCCTATTCTGTACTGAAACAGCGAGTTGCCCTGACCCAGGTGTAGGACCCTGCACGTGCCCTTGTTGAACCTCATGAAGTTCTCAGAGCCCCACTCTTCCAGCTTGTCCAAGTCCCTCTGCATGACAACCCACCCTTCTGGTGTGATCTGCACCGCTCAGCTCGGTGTCACCTGCAGACGTTCTAAGGGTGGATTCCCATGTCTCTTAGGAAAAATGGCACAGCTCAGTGGGCAGGGACACCTTCCAACAGACCATGAATTTTTCAGCTCTCACTGAGGCTGGCTGCAGGCCATGGGACAGCAGGCCACGGGGCTGCAGGACATGGTGTGGCAGGACACAAGGTGACAGGACACAGGGCAGCATCGCACGGAGCTGAGGACACAGGGCTGCAGAGCATGGGGCTGCAGGACAGGGAGCTTCAGGACATGCTGGAGAAGGACCTGAGGGTGTTGATTGACAGCCAATTGAATATGAGCCAGCAGTGTGCCCATGTGGCCAAGAAGGTCAATGGTATCTTGGGTTGTATCAGAAACTGTGTGACCAGCAGGTCCAGGGAGGTTATTCTCCCTCTGTACTCGGCTCTGATGAGACCACACCTCAAATACTGTGTTCAGTTCTGGGCCCCTCACCACAAGAAGGATGTTGAGACTCTGGATTGTGTCCAGAGAAGAGCAATGAAGCTGGTGAAGGGGCTGGAGAACAAGTCTTATGAGGAGAGGCTGAAGGAACTGGGGTTGTTTAGCCTGGAGAAGAGGAGGCTGAGGGAAAACCTTATTGCTCTCTACAATTACCTGAAAGGAGGTTGTAGAGAGGTGGATGCTGGCCTCCTCTCCCAAGTGACAGGGGACAGGACACGGGGGAACGGCCTCAGGCTGAGCCAGGGGAGATTCAGGCTGGATATCAGGAAAACATTTTTCACAGAAAGGGTCATGGGGCATTGGCAGAGGCTGCCCAGGGAGGTGGTTGAGTCCCCATCTCTGGAGGTGTTTAAAAGACGGGTAGATGAGGTGCTCAGGGGCATAGTTTAGTGGCAGATAGGAATGGTTGGACTCGATGATCCAGGAGGTCCTTTCCAACCGAGTGATGCTATGATTCTATGACTCGGAGGCAGCACACGGGGCAGCAGGACACACGCCGGGCGCCCCCCGTGCAGTGCCCTCTCCGCCCGGCAGGGGCCGCGCCCCGCGCCGCTCGCGGCTCGCTCCGCCCCTCTTTGTTGCGGCGGCCAATGGGCGCGCGGCGGGGCGGGAGCGCGGCACCGCGGAGCATGGAGCGGGGCGCGCCCCCGGGGACGGGCTTGGGCGGCGGCGGCGGGGACAGCCGAGCGGCCGTGGCTAAGGGCGGACACGGACCAGTCCCCGCGCCCGGCACGCACTTAACACACACACAGCGTTCCTCCCGAGCGGCAGCGGGACCGCAGCATTCCATGGGCGCGGGGCGATGACGGGCGGCAAGGCGGGGGGGCGATCGCGCAGCGCCCAGCCGCGGGCGGCGGGAGGAGGAGGCAGCGGCGGCTCGGAGGAGGAGGACCAGAGGGACGGCGGGTCGCTCTTCTTGGTGAACAAGAGCGGCTTCCCGATGGACGGGCAGACGTGGGAGCGGATGTGGGGCCACGTGGAGCGGGTGCATCCCGACGGCGGCGCGGTGGCCGCGGCCATCCGGAGCGCCGCCTGCCTGCCTCGGGTAAGGCGAAGCCCCCCGAGAATTCCCCTCCCTTTTATAAAAAGAGACGCTCCCGCAAAGCCCAACCCGGCTCATCCCGCGGTCGCCGGCATTTCTGGGCGTCGGAGGGACGGAGGGGACCGAGGGCTGAGCAGGAGGGCGTCGCGCTGCATCCCCGAGGATGCTCTCGGCATCCGCGAAAGCTGCTCTCCGTCCCCGAGGATGCTTGGCATCCCCAAAAGATGCTTTCCATGCCCGAGTATGCTCGGCATCCCCAAAAGATGCTTTCCATTCCCAAAAGATGCTCTCCATCTCCGACGATGCTCGGCATCCCCAAAAGATGCTCTCCATCCCTTAGGATGCTTGGCATCCCCAAAAGGTGCTCGGCATCCCTGAAAGATGCTTGGCATCCCCAAAAGATACACTCGGCATCCCCGTAAGGTGCTCTCTCCACCCCTGAGGATGCTCGGCATCCCCAAGGATGCTCTCCATCCCCGAAAGATGCACTTGGCATCCCCATGAGGTGCTCTCTTTATCCCCCAAAGATGCTCTCTCCATCCCCAAGGATGCTTTCGGGCCCCGCCACTGCTAGGAGAGAGCTGGAACATCTACTGTTTGGAAGCGCATGGAAACGGGGTACTGGGGCGGGATGCTCAGGACTTGGACTTGGTGTCTTCAGAAACAAGTAGGAAGAAAATTGCCTTTTTTTTTGTTGTTTCTTTTTTTTTTTTCTTTTATCCTGGGGAGGAGAGATAGGAAAACAAGAATGAAAAGAAATCTTCAGGAACAGAATGAAGTGCTTTGTGCACACTTTACTCAGCTCTTTGGAACACGGGCAGTTCCTGAAACACAGCCTTACTCCTGAAATGTAATAAGGGATTTAAAACCCAGATGTTTCATCTCCAGTACGTGGAAAGATTCCAAACACTTTTGTCTTGTATGTTGCTCAGTACAGGCTCCAAACAGCTTTGCCTGACCCAACTCTTTTCTTTTTCCTCCAGACAGCAAATAAAATGTTGTCTGCTGATGTTCCAAGGCTTCTCACGATTATGCTGCATTACTGATCACAGTGTCTTTAACGTGTTCAGCTTTGGCAGGCTTGGAGCTTGATTAGCTACTCCCACCGGGCAGTATTAATCTGACCTGATCGCTGAACTCGGCGTAGATTTGTACCCCTCTGCACGCTGGATGGGTTGCGTTTTCCCAGTCCTGGTTGTCAGTGATATGTATGCTTGTTCTTTACATGTGGTAGAAAGGAAAAATTCTGTGCCTGAAGAATTTGGAAGTATATTGAGTAGAGCCGTCTTGCAAAGGCGCTTGTCGAGTAAAATACAAACTGAAAAGGCCTTTTATCTCTCTTGTGATATTTAATTCAGTGTGAGTGGAAAAGGGGCGATCTCTGTCTCTGTTCCCCTGCTTCCCTCGTGCTGGCACCAGTCTTTGTTTGGATGGGGGAGCAGATTCAGATAAAGAATAATCTGGTTTTGCTGGGTTTGTTTGCGGTTCCCTGATGTGGTTCATCCCATACTTGCACAAGTGCTTGAGCTACAAATGGAGGGGCAGGGAGAGGGCAGAGCTTCTCATTTCAGCAGCCTAACTGAGAGACGTGCTAGTGGCTCCAATGTGCTGGCATGCCGTTTGCCAGAGTTCCCCGGCAAGTGTCACCCATGGCTTCTTCCTTGGTGTTGAAGCATGAGGCTGACTCAGTGCTGTGTGTGCTGAAGCTGGGTAGGAGGAAAAAATGTTTTGAAATCTGCTCAGATAAATAATTTTATGTTAGTTACTGGTTGCTGATGGGTGGAGGGTGCTGTAGAAAAGTTGTATTGAGTTCCTCCAGTGCTGTCCAGCAGCAAACCTCTCATTGCAGTGATTAACTTCTTCAAAGGAAGAACGTCCTGGCCTCTCCTGTGACCTATTAGCTCTTGCTGGCTAAGCCTGGGACCTCTGGGATCAGAGGGTAGTTTGAGGGTCACCTGGCCAGCACAGCTCAGGTGGACAAAAACGGGTAGGAGCCGGTGTGTTTGCCACAAAGTGGTGGTGGGTTGCTAAAGCTGTGATGGTAATTTCTGGGTCAAAGTAGGAATGTGAGTGGAGAGTTGTTCCTGGAGTAATGGCTTTTTAAAGTTGCTTGTACTGCTGAGTATGTGGAACCCTGCAGAAGACCAGGTAATGCTGGTCTGGAGTGAGGAAAGAAACTTGTGCCTGTGAGAAGATAGCTTGTAGCCACCTGTGTTGGTAGAGCTTGAGTGAGCAGTGTGTGCAAGCGCTCCATTTTTGCATCTGATCTGTTCTTAATCCCCAGTGATGGGAGAGAGTTTTCATCCCCTTCCCAAGAAGCTCCACTTGATTGCTCTAATCGTCTTGGTATTAGTCTCAGCGATCATACACGCAGGGTGCTAAGTAGCTTCTTACTGTATTGCTGAGGTTGTCCTTACTGAAACAAACAAACTGCAGGGCTCTTTTCTGGGAGGAACAGTCCTCACAAAAAGCTGGCTTGTCTGCAAGGGGGGTGAATTTGGAACCAGAGGGGTCTCTTGGTTGCACCCCCCACCTCTGACTTTTGGCTTGAACTCTGGGAAAGGTGGGGGCTCCTGGTTTGGAAGGTCTGCGCAATCCTTTACATGGCCTGTGGTCTTGGAGATACTTGCAGATCTTAAGGAATTAAATCTCTGACCGGCTTTGAGGGCTCTAGTCTGCCAGCTTCACCCATGATGACTAACAGGGTACTTGCAGGGCGAGCTAAGAGAATTTGTCATTAAATGAGACACAGTGGAGTTAGGCAAGATGAGTTTCACAAAGGACGTCTGTGGAGAACTGAGACTACAGAGTTTACAGCCACATGATGATGATCTCCAGCTCTGCCACAAGGTCTTGCACTGCAGAGGCTTTGCTGTGTCTGGAGCTGCCAGTGCTTGGAAAAGCTGATATTGGATCAAAGCTTTTTCATCTGCCTGGTCTCTGAATTTCAGTGGCTTTATCAATTCATGGTCTGTAATGCTGTGTCTGTGTTTCCTCTCGGCAGCTCTGGCATTCTACTGCAAACCTTTGCGGACTCCTGGCTACTGCGCTGGGATGTGCACCGGTAGCTGAAGGGCTGCAACCTCAACTGCAACAACATCGTGCTTTCCTCCCTTTGTGGTATGGCACAGCACTGGCTTCTGCTTTGTGCTGGCTGGGTGCCCAGGATCAGTGCTCCTGCAGCCAGGGCAAGAATTTTTGGAGAAAAAAATGGGTTTTGTTTGGAGGGAGTGAGAGTGGTGGGTGGCTCTTTGCTGGCTGGTGGCGTGGTAATGTCTTTAACGTAGTGTGTCTTTAATAGACAGGTGATGGGATATTTGTCGGCTGTTGGGAAAGCCCTGGTTCTCTCTCTGGTTTACTTGAGCACGCTGTGGTGGCTGACACGATTCTCCTCCACCTTGGAGACAGGGAAGCACCTTGCCTGGAGGTCCAAACCTGACCCCCATGGAAAGGATGGCAGCTGTGGGTTACAGCAAGGGCTGCATCCTTCTGCACTGGTGTGATCCCTGTGCGATGCTGTCCTGTCTCACAGCTGGATGATGGCAGGGATGGAGGTGCTATCTCCCCAGCAGCTCTGCAGCCTCTGTTGGCTGGGACTCCAACTGCCTTGGCACGTGTATGTGCGACGTCAACACCTGGATTTTTTTATATTTAAAGCAAAGGAGAGTTTATATCAGAGCAGGAATGACTACTCTTAGAAGGATATGCTTTGATTTCCTCTTTCAGCTGCTTGTTGCTCCTGAAAATCGAGCCCTGTCTGGTGTGTTGAGTCCCAGGCTGCCTCAGTGCCAAGAAAGATGGGTGAATAATTCATTCAGACTGAAGGAGCTGAGGGCGGAAGAAACTTGTGAAACTGAAAAATCACCTTCTAATGAAGAGGATAGGTGTGGAAATTGTGATTAAGAGACGTTAATGAACCTTGTTCATAACTCCCACTTGCTCAGAGAGAAAAGCCCTGTGTGCGTGGTTGTCTTCTGTGTGGCGCTGGGAATGGTGGCAGCATGCTGAAGGCCTGGCCATCTGTTTCCTTGCCACTTAAAATACATTTCTGTGTGCCAGTAACGTAGGAGTGTCTATTTTGGTTTTTTTTTTTCCTATTTACTATTTGACTGTAGTAACTAGCTGCGTGTAGTAAATGTTGTGTTTTGGTCGGCTTGGGACTTGGTGCTCACTCTCTGAAAGAAAACACACAATCACCGTGTTTCAGTGGGGGTGGGAGCTGTAGGGAAAAGTATGTGTTGCAGAGATAGCCTTCTGCTGCCTGAACTTGCCTTTCTTATCTGTACTCCCTGACCTGAAGTGTATTTAGAACAGCGATATCACTTTTGTGATCCTTAGACTACTGTAACAAAATCACAAGTCTACGGCTAGCGCACACTTTCCTTTGTGCCTTATGTCACAGCTGCCCAACTTGCTGGTTCCAGAATTTGCATCTGCATTAATATTTACATAATCCGTTCACTGTTTGTGAGAGTTGTACTAACTTCTTTTAGCCACTCTGCCCACTTCACCATCTGCTGACCCTGTCTTTTCCAGTCTCGCCCCTAAAATAAGGGGACTTGGGCCAAGACCCGGCCCTTTTCCTGTGTGGTTACAGGCTCAGGAGCCATGTAGCTTTGGGGATTAAATATGGATTGAGGGCCCGGCTTCTTAAAGTTCTTAGGCACAAGCAGATGTCTTATGGGATTTTGGAAGAATCCCATTATGGTGCCAGTCTATATCTTTAAGTGTCTTAATATTAAGTATCTGGGTCCCAGGTGGTTTTCTAGGTACCATGTGCTCCCTGCCCAGCAAGGGTGCCGCTGTCGTGTGGCAGATGGGGAATTATGCAGCCTGAGATCCTTGTCTCCTTTTATCTTTCTCTCATGGTAGAGGAACCCAAAAATTAAAACTTGAAATGGCTTCTCGTGGGAGGGATGACAGCAGAGCCAGTGCTGGGACTTTGCTCATCCAAACTGCCCTGTGCTAGAAGGGAAAAATGGGAAGTGTCTGCCTTCTGCATGGACTGCCTGCCTACATAGGGTGGTGTTTGAAGGATGTCAGTGGCTGGGATGAACATCATGCCATGACGTGGCCTGCTCTGGTCTCTCCACGCTGGCAGGGATGGGGCTGGCTCCAGTGCACAGGCATCTCCCATTGTCAGTGGGATGACTTTGCCCAATGCCTGAGTTCACATGAGGTTTGAGCCATCTGTGCTGCCACATTGTGTTGCACTAAGCACACGCCACTGCCCAAGTAAATCACTTATCTGCTCTGCAGGGAGCTGTAACTGTCTAACCTCTTTATCTTTTTTTTGTGTCCAGCCCTCAGTGCCACCGGTGCCAAACTACAAGCTCTCTATGTCAATCCCAGAATGGCTCCAGGCAATACAGACCTACATGAAGATGCTGCAGTATCCTTCTCCAATGCGTGGCCTCCGGAGAGAAGGTTGGGTTGTGCCTGGCATGAATTAACAGGGGCTTTACCTAAGTGCTAGCTGGTTTCAAGGGCTTGGGATCACTCAGGGTTGAAAGGATGCTTCTGAGGATTTGTGATAGCACCTGCAGCACTGAGCTTGTCACAGCAATCCTCTGGGAGATGTGATTAACTTTAAATGATACTGAAGAATTTAACTGATGTGATGTTGGTGGGTGTAGAAATGCTTATTTTGCACTTGGTTTATGAGGATATTATGACTGGATTGTGATGCCTGCAAAGATAATATGGTGTAAGTGATTAAGGGGGAGACAATGTTGTGGCAAACCCTTTCTCTCTCTGCCCTGGCAGTCCCTGTGGTCTCCCTGAGGACTGCCTACGTGCTCAGCTTGCAGGAGGTGCTTGTCATCTGAGTTGGGGGCACAAACAACTGTCCTGACTCTGAGGTGGGAAGGTTTGTCTGTGCCACAGGAATGGAACAAAGGAATTCCCCCTTCCAGATACCCCACCTTGCTAAGGAGGTTGATCAGAGATGTACGCATCTATCCAGCCTTCCTGTCGCTGCCTCATGCCTAATACCTGACTGTTTCTGTTGCATACAGATAATGTCAGAGGAGATGATTGCTGGCCCAGATGCTGTTCTTCTCTGTTTTCCTTTTTTCTAAACTCTCCCTTTTTGTGTGTGCATGTATGTGTGTGTGTGAGTGTGTAAGCAGTGGGGATGAGGAAGGAATGTAAAGTCCTGGTAAGGATTAAGAAAGGATATGGGCGGCAGCTGGAATAGCATCCAAAAATAGCAGGGACATTTAGCCTGCTGGGGACCGGTGGTTGGGATCAAGGCAGCAGCAGGGGCTGAAGTTGCAGCAGCTGCTGTGGGGAGGGAGGCTGGGGCCAGCCTGCTCAGGGTGGGGGGTTGGCACATTTCTCTTCCACATATTGGACACTTGGACAGGATGAGAGGCTTGCTGCTCAGTGGAATTTGTCACACAGAGCGCCAAAAATTATATTCTTTCTTTTTGTTTGTTTTCCCCTAGCAGTCTTGAAATCCTGTACTGTGCTATGTAGCAGGAGCAGGACTTAGGCATGGGGTTTGGATCTGTGTTCCAAAAAGCTTCAGTGTGGGCTGGGGAACAGGGCCTGGGCTTCCTTTGTTGGCTAAAAGGCTGTATGCTTTGTTCAGAGCACTCTGAAAGGGCCTCATGAAGTAGGTTTTGAAGGCAGGATAGAAGCAAAGCCTTGTTTCCAGAGAACTCTGAACTTTAATTGAAGTCAGTTCAGAGTATCCTGGTGCGAGCTGGAGTTTTTATTTAGACCATGGTTATACAGTCAGCAGCAGTGCTATGTATACCTCATAAGGTACCCTTTGCCTCCATGGGGTCACCTGTTTCTGCCCTGGTATCAACACCGCTGTTTTGCTGGTGTGAATGTTCTTGAGGTCATGTTGGGAGCTAGGCTGCAGAACAGAGTCAACTGGAAAAATGATCTAGCAAAAGTAAGTGGATGGTGGGATTTTTTTTTTTTTTTTAATTTTTGTTGTTTTTACTGGACAGATTAGTTTCCCGATCTGATTTTCTGCTTTACTGCTTGAACAACTATGCTTAAGCTGCAGGCAAAAGGCTGCTATTGGTGGTGCTGCTGCTGCCTGGTAGCTTTTGCCTCTAGACAGCTGGTGCTGGGGCTTGGTTGCTGGGTGACTGTCAGCTGGCGTCTTTTGTGATAAACATTTCTCTAATGTTCGTAATGTTAACTAATGTTCTTGAGTCGCACTTAAATGTTTTGTGTCGCAAGTGCATTGCGTTTTTTAAAGGGTTATTTATATTTCCTGGATGTAAATGGATGCACATGCTGTGCTTTTGGTTCACAGGTCACACTCACAAAGGAAATAAGTTCTTTCAAACCATGAATGATATTGAATGGTTTGGCTAGACTATAAAAGCTTTCTCTTGCCCAAATGGGAGACTTTTTTCAAACTTGTAACCTCATTGCGAGTGGGACCAAGAGGAAAGTTGAATTCGTAACCCTCAAATGCCAAATTTAAGTGTTAATCTCTGGCTTTTACTGCTTTTTTTTATGTTTCAACAGGAAATTGCAACAGAAATTCACCCTTTGAACATTATGTTGTTGTCTGACTGTTCAAGTTACTTTCCTTTAACAGACAAAATTCAGATACAATCACACAGGAACACAATTCTTCGAGATTAGAAAAAGCAGACCTCTAAGTGGGTAAGTGTCTCTGGAAATGGTCTAGTGCCCTTGTCCCATAGCATGCCAGCTGATCATCTTGGGCATTTAAACACTGTAGCACCATGGCACTGGAGGGCTGTCTCCTCCATGCCACGGCTTCTCTGGCAGGACCAAAGCTGTGTGTGTTGCTGCCTTTGCAAGGAGGGTCCCATATTATTGCCAAGAGGCAAAAAGACCTATGAAGAGCCAACAAGTGGAAGGGCTGGTCTTGCTCAGCAGACACACGGGAGCTGCATAGCTGCAGGCCAAAGCCCAGTGCACAAGGCTGGGAAAACTCAGTTCTCACTTGTTAGTGTTGGGCTGGGAGAGCTGGGCTGCTTTTATGGAAATTAGGTAAGTCCTGATATTCTGGTTGCACAGTAATGCCCTTTGCTGATGGTAGGAAGAGATCAACTGTGAAAACACTGCAGAAATTTTGACGTTGTCACAGCTACAGTCCTTTCCCCCCGAGGATCACAATGAACTGTTTGACTTATCACCTTGCTTCTCCCATTGCTGCTTATCTTGCCATTCCTTCCAAATGGTGGACTCTTATGCTGTTTGGCAATGAGTTGTTCAGGGAGCCTGGTGGCAGAGACTCAGGTTCCCGTGCATGTAAGAGCTGCATCATACTTAAGACAGCTCTTTAACGGGACCCAGTAAATTAACAGGTTAGGGCGAGAAGTAATGTTGACGATGTTATGCTTTTATTTTAGGATGAAATTTAGATAAACAGAATATAATTACTCCTGTAGACTGGCCTGACTCTAGCTCTCCCCAGCTATATGTCATTAATCTAATGGTCTGTCACTGTGAATTCCAGTTCCCATCCCAGCTCTGTGCATCAGGTTTTCATCTTGCTGACAGCAGTCTTTCCCACTTCCTTTTTCTGTGTAATGTTCACCGCATCAATGGAACTAGTTTAGAAGAAGTCTTGTGCCTTGAAAGATAGATGGGTTTACGGAAGCTTAAACCAATTTTCACGCTGGTTACTCATTTTTAAATTTGTCCCATTACTTTTTTCCAAGGAAGTGGAGGATGAAAATGAGTTGTGTGGAGCACTCATCACTTGAAAGGTCCGCATCCTCCTGGGCTGGATGAAAGCCTGGTTTATGAAGATAATACTCTTTCCTGGAAGGGGACCAACATAATGGTAACAGCTAGAGATGCACCCATGGTTTTGGATTGTCTCCTAAGTGGCCCTAAGGATCCTAAGCCATTTTCTCTATTTACCTGCCTTAGTGTTTGCTTGGGGACTAGTGTCTGACTTCTCTCCTTGTCCTGTTGCTGTTAAGGACTTCTGTAGCTTGGTATGTGGTGGCAGGACTTCTGCAGAGTTAAGGAGGTTGCCCCTGGAAATAGTCCAACCCCTTGGGACAGCTGCTGCCAGCTTGCCAGGCACAGTTGCCCACACCTAGTGTGTGCTGGACTTGCACAGTGTTAAGTCCCAAGACCTGCGTTGCTTTGCTCCTTTACCTGACGGATGGGAGTACTAGGAGTAGGTGAGTCCTTTCTTGGTTTCTCCAACTTTGAGAAGAGGAATAACACATTGATTGCCTGTAATGTAGAAGTGTCCCTCAAGGCTTTTCTTTCCTTCATCTGGGGTGTGTGGCTGTTCATGCCAGCTAAGGGTATCTTCTCTTGCTGCCAGGCTCGTTTTCATGTGAGCTGAAGAGTCACCCACAGCTGAAGTTTTTTCCTGGGAGGTGTGTTTCGCTTTGCAAGAAATGTGTTTCCAGCATGGCAACAGCAGGCATCTTGTGCTGAGGCGACAAGTGCCACTGAGCAAATTCCTGTGGTGTAAAAGGCCTCACTTGTTAAAAGATGCAGTTTGTATTTGCAGTTTGATTGGGCAGGATGCTGAGCACCTCCAATTGCCACCAGCTCTTGGAAGTTGAGGCTGATCCCAGAGCTGTGATTTATTGATATTAAACATATTGCTTATTTCATAATATGAAGGCTCAAAGCTAATGAAAGTATTACAAGCTCTTTGGCAGCCTCTTCAAGAGAGCAGTGGCTGGACACAAAGAAGCTGAGTACAAGATGGAAATTGAATATTCATAAATTCATGTGGAAGTGTCCTAAAGCAGCTGGGGCATATTAATGAGTTTTTCTATTACGAGGGAGGACTAGATATTATGGAGATTTACTGTCAGCATCGGTGTGATGCATGAGAAAATAAAAATGCCTAGCTGTGCTTAGGAAGAAGCATAAATTATCTATAGGAACTCATAACATTAAGGGACACGTGCTTGCTGTAATCCAGGATTTACAATATCTCTTAAGAAAAAGCCACTGTTTAGCTCAACTTGCTTCTAGACTGCCAGACACTCTGTGGGTTTGTCTAGACTACAGATATCACTTTTCAAAGTGTTAGATTTCTGTTGGTGTAACTGTGTGAGTTGGGGTGGTAGAGAGTGATCCTGCAAACTACAGGTTGTATTCCTCTAGTACTCGCAAACTGTCTGAAAATGCATCTCATCTTGCCTGGGTTTGCTGTACTTGCACAAAACCTAGATTTATGGGTGTAGCTACATCCACCATAGGAATGATTTGCTAGTAGAGTATATAGGTATCATCACCTGGGGTGATGTTCTTAACGTAGGCTTTGTCATGTACCCTTTTGTACTAGCAGCTAAAGGGTGCCGTATGGAGTTCAGCTCTACTGATCATGGTATGAGTGTAATGTGTCTGTGCACGCGATACAAGTATTTCAGACACCAATAGGCCTTGTTTTTCTTTTTCCATATAGGATTATGCTAGCAAAACCTACATTACAGCTCTTGTTGGTACAGATAGTCTGATAAAAAAATTGGTATATTTTAACTGAAATAGCCGTTCTTTAAAACTTATAAGCTTAGACCTTGAAAGAGCTTCAGGAAAAAAAAAAAGTAGATCTAGATGTTTAGTAATATCTCCAACTGTAACTTCAGTGTCAACCAACTTTTATTACTGGCTTTACAAATAGCAATTAGCTCTCTGCAGGCTTCTGTTCGAGGATGCAGGCATGAGCCACAATGAGGAACAAATATCTTTGTCCTTCATGGTATATCTGGGGAGACTGTAGATAGGTGTGGTATTGTGCTCCAGTTAAGTGGCTGCTGATCAGTGGGACCTATGACTGAAAAAAAGCTGCTGTTTGGGTAGGTTCTGGGGGCCTTGAGAAATTACAGCTCAGAAGCTGCTCTGTGATGATGGAGAGATATTCAGTGACTGCAAATATAAGGGGTAATCAGTTGCAGTGAAAGAGCATGATAGAAGCAGTCACGTGGGAACGATGAAACCAAATAACAGCAAAGGGGAGGAGGTGGAAAATAATACTGTTTCAACACACCATGTTATTAAGGAACCCTGGTGGCGTTGTGAAAAAAAGGGGTTCATACCATTTCCAGACAATAGACTGCAAAAGGCAGTCTTTGAACATCTGCTTCTTTCTCGCACAAAGGGAGAATGTTACAGATATGATGCTATGTTCAGCATGTGCTAGAAGTGCATTTGCCACTGAAACAAACTGATTTTGAGAAGATTCATGAGAGCAGTAGCCGCTCTGCTGTTTCATCTCGTTTCACTCCTTTTGGTGCCTTTCAACCTTTCTTGGCTTCATAGGCAAGAATAAAACCTTAGAAAAACTTGGGAGAGGGAGATTTTATGGACATCATGCAAGTACAGTGTCCTGGGGAAGGAGAACTTTGTGGAAAACATGTTGGAGGTTGCATTAATACATTTACATAAATGTTTGCATTAATACAAATTTCATTGAAGTCTGTAGGAGCCTTTTTGGCAAAGGTAATGGGCAACCTCTCCTAAGTGTGGTCATTTCTGAATTGACTCCTGTGTGATGTCAGCTGGTGAGATCCTCCAGTTTGGGCATGCTGCAATGTTTGAAGCTTTTTCTAACTTTTATATGAAATCCGGTGCCCTAGAGAAAAATCTGGGAGCAAAAGGAGTTCATGTTTCCTCCCAAATGACTGCAGTCACTGCATTTTTAAACAGAAAGCATTGAAAAATGCAATGCCATCTCCTTTTTGGGTCTTCTCTTAGTGCAGAAAGCAAGGGAGATAATCTAGGTGGTTTCGGTGAAAACATTGAAAGAAATTTGAGTCCATTTACAAAGGAATATCACCATCTGCCAAGGGCTAGATCTCGAGGGAGGAGCATGAAGCCTCTTTGTTAGAGGCAGAAATGTTCTCTGTTGTCTGGAATAGAGATCTGCCTGGCAGATTTTAGAGAGTGGTGTAAATGCCACAAAGAGAGAAACTGTGTGATGCTTATTTTTGACTGTAGCAGCCTACCCTGAGTTAGTGGAAGAGATAGGCTGCCCTGTGCTCTCCGTTGTCTGTGGAGAGGGTGACTTTGGGCTAGTTCCCAGCTAACTGTGATTTGAGATGGAGAAATACTGCTTTAGAGCATCATATATGTGGAGTCTGTTCAGGTAACTGTGAAGATTTAAAGAAAATCCTGGAAGCAAACTCTGCTTGCTTAGGGGATCAAAATGCTTCATGCTGTTTTTTAATTCTTGCTTCCCCTCCTTAACTATTAATTCACAAGTTTAATGGTGCAGCTTTTCTGGTCACAACAAGCATCTGAGACAGCATGGTAAGAATTCCGGAATGAAAGCAAATAGGGAAAGGAGATGACAAACAGCATCCATGTCTCTTAGAGAACTGACAAACAACATCCAAACCATTTCTGCTTCTATTAGAAGGTATGGGGAACAGGACTGCTCTTATTGGAAACCGAGGAAAGCAAATACCAGCCTTTAAAAAAAAACAAAAAGAAAATATAAACTTAAATAGTTCCTAGACTTATGCGCAGTTTGAGGGAAAAGTTCTAGTGTAAATAAGCAAGTGTCTAGAACATAACAAGGTGGTAAGTGACAGGCAACATTAATTTAGTTTGGCATGGTTTGTTGATGATAATTTCCTTGTATGAGAGTGTAAGAGCTTTTGTCAGTCATGGAGAAGTTGTGGCTGTGATAATTCTTTGCTTTAGTATGGCTTTTGGCAGCCTCCAGATAAGGCAGAGACTTTTAGTCTAAGTGAAACTATTTTGACAGAAGGACCCAACCTGCTGAAAAGCAGCATTTAGAAAATGGTACTTAACCAATAGCTTGCTCTTGCCTAGCAGAGTTTGTCAGTTGAGGTGTGCAGTCTTTGTCCCAGGTCGATGTTTCTTCGTTAACAGTACGGATAAAAGTAATCGTTAATAGCTGTGCTTTGTGGTCCAGACTGGACAAGACTTTCAAAGTGCAGTTGGGATTCAGAGTGATCTCAAAGGGTAAAAAGGAGTTGGCCAGCTGTGGGAATACACGGTGCAGAATGAAGGGCTAGTTTTGCACAAATGGAGCTGATCTTAAAAAAATACTGGCTTGGTAGCAAAAATATACTGAAAGTTGGATTTGGAAGGAAATTGGTTTGTCTATGTTGGTGTTTTGGTGTGGTGGGCTCAGCTGAAGGACCATGAGGTGCAAGTCAGTTGAACAGGATCTAAAAGAAAAGCAACAAACATTGCCAAAGGTCTAGAAAACATGACTTAAGGGAAAATTTGGGGCAAGAGAAAGTGAAGGATTAGAAAAGAAAATAAAAGGATTTGTGTCTGCTTCCTCATGTTTGCAGAGGAGAGGGTAGATTAGAGCCCGTTGTGTATACAGATTTTGGTTGCAAGAGGAGAGATAGTAAATGGTCTCCGTGCCTACTGTGGATAGCAGAAATAGCTTCTGATTTAAATTGCAAAAAAGGAAAGGTTTAATTTAAACATAGGGGACCTTCTTAGATGGAAGGTTAAGTAAAGGATAGATTAACTGTTGGGTTTCTGAGCCTTTGAGAACCCAGTTAAAAGTAGGCTGGAAAATTATCTGTAAGGGGTGATTTAGATTTGGCTTATGCCACCTTGGGCAGAGCGGTGGCTTGGGGATTCTCCAAAGGCTTTGCTTCCAACAGAAATACAGAGTTTAAGGCCATGCTTCATCTTAAGCTTGTTAAAAGCAGAAGGACTCTCTCAGTGGTTATTGAACTGGGTCATCTTCATAAACCCTGTGTTCTGTGTTGCAAACACACAGGAAAAAGCAAACTGTTTGCAGAGTGTTCCCCAGGACTCTAGGATGAGTATGCATGAGGGTGCAACCTGCCCTGTTGGGTGCGTATGAACACCTGATCTTTGATGATGCTTCTTGACCAGCACCCCCTTGCACGGATCCTCATCACTGTCATGGTCTGGAGGCTGTGCTTGTCTCTGAGTTGCCGGATCCTGCGTGGCAGCTGCTGCAGCTCCTGGACCAAGGTTCTTTGAGCAGGAGGTGGGACAGGGTGGCTTCCCGAGGTCCCTTCTGAACCCAGCTCATTGTAAGTACCTCAGCTGTCTCTTCTGAGGCTGTGCACTAGCAGGCACTGTGCTTCTAAGCAAGCAAAATGCCTTTCCTGTTTGATTCAAATCTATCGTCCAGTCCTGTTCAGTATATTTATCAATGACCTCGATGAAGGAATTGAATGCACCTTCAGCAAGTTTGCAGAAGACACTAAGCTGGGAGGAAGTATTGATCTGCTTGAGGGTAGGAAGGCTCTTCAAAGGGATCTGACCAGGCTGGACCGCTGGGCTGAGACCAATGGCATGAAGTTTAAGAAGGCCAAATGCCGGGTCCTGCACTTGGGGCACAACAGCCCTGTGCAATGCTACAGACTAGGAGAAGAGTGGCTAGAAAGCAGCCTGGAGGAGAAGGACCTGGGGGTGTTGGTTGACAGCCGACTGAACATGAGGCAGCAGTGTGCCCACGTGGCCAAGAAGGCCAATGGCATCTTGGCTTGTATCAGAAACTGTGTGGCCAGCAGGTCCAGGGAGGTTATTCTCCCTCTGTACTCGACACTGGTGAGACCACACCTCGAATACTGTGTTCAGTTCCGAGCCACTTGCACCAAGAAGGATGTTGAGGCTCTGGATTTTGTCCAGAGAAGAGCAACAAAGCTGGTGAAGGGGCTGGAGGACGAGTCTTAGGAGGAGCGGCTGAGGGAACTGGGGTTGTTTGGCCTGGAAAAGAGGAGGCTGAGGGGAGACCTTATTGCTCTCTACAACTACCTGAAAGGAGGTTGTGGAGAGGAGGGTGCTGGCCTCTTCTCCCAAGTGACATGGGACAGGACAAGGGGGAACGGCCTCAAGCTGTGCCAGGGGAGGTTCAGACAGGATATCAGGAAAAATTTCTTCACAGGAAGGGTTATAAGGCACTGGCAGAGGCTGCCCAGGGTGGTGGTTGAGTCCCCATGCCTGGAGGTATTTAAAAGGCGGGTAGACGAGGTGCTCACGGACATGGTTTAGTGGCAGATAGGAATGGTTGGACTCGATGATCCAAGAGGTCTTTTCCAACGTAGTGGTTCTATGATTCTATCTGAATAACTATATAGCATCCTGGAGAGCTGTGCTTCAGAACCAGCCACCTATGTGGCTTGCAAACAGAGTGCATGTTAAGTAGAACTTAGTATTTAAATAGTGAGTGTTGCTGCCACAGATGTCAGGAGTAATTTGACTGCTCATTTAGGCCAATTACTTTTGAGACTTCCTCCATAGCTGTGGAGTCATTAATGTTCTCTCCATGTTGACAACACCTTGAAATTGTGACAGCAATGAGGTTGTAAAAGTAAGTGCTAGGAGACCTGGTGCTGCACATGGTGACAAAGCAGCTCCAGTGCCATAAATGTTTGCCTGCTGTCAGTGAGGTCAGTCTAGATATGGACCTGAGGAGGAGATGCTGGCCATGTCCCTCAGACAGTGTTAAGCAAGCGTTCACCTCACTAAATGGCTTGAAGCTAAATAGCGTTTCAACTTTAGCTTTTTCTTGCCTCTGATACACAGTCGTAATCAGCTGTGACCTTCCCACCAGTGGGGAGTTAGAAGAAAAGAAATTTGATGGATTGTCTTGTTTGTGGGTACCTCCCATGCATCATCAGTGTTTAATACTTCTCCAGATGGAGACAGGGCTTTGCAGCAGCTACGGCTGCAATCGGCACTGAGGAGCCACTGTCGGGGATGAAGAGGCTTCATTGTGGGCCCTCGCTGGGGCTGCTGGCTTCTTCCAGCAGTGGGGTTTCTGTGGCCGATTGTGAGCATGTAGGAGGGAGACAGGCTAACTCTAATTTGTCTTCTGTACTGCAGGCAGAATGTAAAGGGCGGTTGTTTACAAATGAAAAGATAATTTCTAACTTGGATAAATGGGACACAGAACGACTGTGACAGACTGTAATAGCAGTGGAAGCTGTATTGCCATTTGCACTCAACACAAAGTTTAAAATGCATGAGGTGGGTGAATTACAAAGTGGGAAGAACAGACTCTAATGGTTTCAGTTGCATATTTTCATTATCTTGTCTAATACAAATATTTTTGTCATTTAATGCAGTTTTTCCTTAGAGTAGGGATCTGTTTATAAAGCTCTTCTCAAGGAAAAGATATGGGTAGAGAAGATTTCAAAATAGAAGTCGTCCTTTGGTTTGGTTTTTAGCTTTTTTTTAGTATGTCATTGAATATGACCCTTCAGACTTTTTTTTTCTATTTACTTCCAGTTTGGTTTTTTTTTTAACTCTCCAGGTTTTCAGGATCTGCTTGTGGAAGGGGATAGGATACCTAGTTGTTTGATAGCACAGTGCCCATCTGACACAACAGCTTTCTCAGCTGAGCTGAGATTAGGTTGCTTGTTTCATCAGTGTTGTTCCTGTCGGATAACTCTACTTCAAAGATTAGAGTCCGGATTACAATTGAACTTTGTGCACTTGCAAGATCCTGGGCATGCATGGTTTCCTGCACTCCTGCAGTAAATCTTGTGGTTTTTCCCACTTTCCCAGGCAACAGGAGGCAGGGGGGCAACAGCTTGCAGCGGTTTGAAGTGTCTGTGTTGGTGCTCTGTGCAGAGCAGGCTTTGGTAAAAGGGTACTAAATTCTTGCCTGCACCTACAGCTGTAGGCTCACAAAGGCATTTGTAGCTTTCAGGGGGCTATCGTGTAACCATCCTCTCTCCCCTATTTTTTTCCGGAGGAGAGCCAGGGTTATTTTGAAAATAAGTTAAACTTCTTCCTGCTGTGGGATATTGCAGGACTGCCAGCTCTTGCAGCTCTGCAGGACTTTGTGTTAGTCTGAAGTGATGCTTATAGAGTTGCTGGAGTGGCAGAGCAGACTGCATTCCTCCAACCCATCTTTAGAGACTGGAAGGCACTGGGATGCCAAACACCTCTCCTCCCCCCGCCAGTCACTTTCCAGAACTCAACAGGGCTCTGGCAAGTCATCGAAGAGGAGAATCAAGCTCTCCAGTGCTTGCTGAGATAAGAACCAGAAGCGCCTGGCTCTGTGTGTACAAGAGGACCCTTTGATTCCTGTCAACTGCTCCAGCTGAAAGACCTGAAAACTTTTTTGTTTCTGTCCTAGGTTAATGGAGACAGCAAAAGAAATGACCAGGGAGTCCTTACCTATCAAATGCCTTGAAGCAGTTATCCTGGGGATGTATCCTTTCACATGCCTGTGGTATTTTTTGGTGTTGGAGATGATGACAGCCAAAGGTGAGTTCAGGTAACTGCGGTGGTATTGATCAACAAGTTGCCGAGTTGCTTAGGCTTGTTGGTAGGAGCTTGGATGCCACGTGCACGGTTCACAAGTGTCATGCTCTGGCCGTGTTGACTTTACATCCTGCCCTGGTAATCTGCATAAGGTCAAGATCTGACCCGAAGTGCCCAGATAAGTACCTGTCTACACAATCCCTGTTTTCTTTCTTTGTATTTCCCTGCCAGTTATCACCAGAACTTGATAACACCTGAGGAATGCAAGTTCTGTCCTGTGCTTGTCTATTGTTTACATGGCACAGTCATGCTAGATTTTGTGTCTAGGCCCACAACTGTGCTTTGTGTGGTAACGTATGTATTATAGTTAAACATTTAAGCTTTACCTTAACATAATGCTTGCCTGTCAGGGAGTGCCGCGATAGGATAATGGCTAATGGTTTTAACATGAAAGAGGGTAGATTTAGGTTAGATGTTAGGAAGAAATGTTTTACTGTGAGGGTGGTGAGGCACTGGCACAGGTTGCCCCGGGAAGTTGTGGATGTTCTGTCCCTGGAGGTGTTCCAAGGCCAGGTTGTATAAGGGTTTGAGCAACCTGATCTGGTGGAAGGTGTCCGTGAGCATGGCAAGGGGGTTGGAATTGGTTGATCTTCAATGTCCCTTCCAGCCCAACCCATTCTATGATTTAATGGTTGATTCCTATTCAGTCTTGGGAGAAAGACCCTAAGAATATTTTCATTTAGAGACTGACTTGTGTTTTGACTCTCTTGTGCTGTCACTGATAAATAAACCTGCATCATCCTAAAACCCTAGAGGAGGGCAAGGCAGGGTTACAGGAATAATAATGTACTGATTACGTCTTACCACCACCAATCAAGTTTGATTTAAAGCAAAACAAAAACCCAACCCCAAATAAACCCCTGAAGCAAACCAACTTCTGGTATCTCTCCGCAGTGTTTTGCTTTCTGCTGCTGCCCCCTCTCGTGGGAGAAGCATCTGGCAGTGCCTGGCAGGTAGAGCACAGTGTTGGTTCATGAGAAGAGCTGGCAGCTATGGGGTGGGAAGGGGACCTGGGCTGAGCAACTGTCGTGTATGATGTGTGATGCTAGGTGCTGATTGTGGCCCCCTCTGTGCTAGGAGGTCTGTGGTGCACTGAGTGCTGCTCACAACTCCCCGTGTGCCAGGAAGAGGGCTTCACGTCTGAGTCTGAAAGGTGGCTATGGCTGACAGAGCTTCCCCAGCAAATGCTGGCAGGGACTGCGTGCAGCTAGAGGGGTGGGGGTGCTGGGGGCTTGTTGTCTGTGAGAGACACAAAATGGTGCTTTCCCAGAACCAGAAATCTCATAATTGGGTCTGTTGTGCTTACCTTTGTGTCAGGGTTGTGTCCCAAACTATTTGGCTTCTAGTGCTGTATTTCTAGCGTTGAACAGATTATTCCAGATACCATACAAACAGAGGGCGATTAGTTGGGTACAGATGACCATGATAACCTACAAGTATTGTTGCTGATCTGAAAGTTTTGACCATCCTATTTTTTGTTTGGAAAGAGGGTTTTTCCTGCTTGCCTCAAACCTGACTTCTGATCTTTTTGAACAGTCATGGAAGAAAAATAGTAAAAAGCTCTGTTTTATATTGGTTGGTGTCAACTGAAGTTTCTGTAGACTTCTAAAATTTGAATCAATCTTTCTGTCTCTAGATGCTACTTTAAAAAAAAAAAGTTATGGAAAACTTTGGATTTTTAAATTGAGATTCCCTCATGAGAAGTCTTAGGCAGGGGAGGGTATGGGACAGGTCTGTCATCTTATGACTTCTACTTGCTGTCTTGGAAGTCTCCTGTGTGAGAACAAGGCCTGTCTGCTGAAGCGGTGGTCCAGTGCCAGATGCTCTAGGTTTTATGTTGCATTGACCTTTTAAACTTTAAATATTTTGCTGGAGTGGATGGGTGTCTGAATATATGTGCTTTGAAAGTGGCAGGTACAAAGTCTGTGCAGAAACTCATGTGGCCATGCTGTGGGTTTTTGGGAGGCACCTTTTTAACAGCATGTGGAGAGGCTTGCTGATTTTTCTCAGCCATGAGATGTTGATCTTCAGCATTGCTTTCTGGATGCAGGCACGGTGAGGCCAGCAGCTGCGACTTGCTTTCCAAGGTCAAGCCGTTATCAGAAAAGAGATGTACTTACCCTCTCCTGACTGTCAAACCAATGTCTTCACATATGTGTGAGCTGAGCATCCCTCAGCGTGTGTGTTAACCTCTGGTTCCTTCCTCTGTCTCTGGAAATAAGGTACTACTTGTAATTTGTGTGCTGGGAGGCTTTACTGTGTTGCCTGGATACCAAAAAGAGCACAGCCCGCTACAGCAGACCCTCGGCATGAGCCTTCATTCACAGGCTGACTCGCGCAGATCAGCTTAGCAAGATGTCATTTTAATTGAGCTGCTTGCTGGCTCGTGCAATTACCTTTTATTATGCGACTTCTTTTAAAACGCTTCTATAATCCCTCTTGGTGCAGAATTATGTTTTGCATAATTGCCTTCGCACCAGATCTTGAAGTGTTTTTATAGGGCGATGAGTTAAAATACTCAGCTACCCTGTCTGCACACACCAAGGGAGCAGCTGCTGTGAGATGACTGAAAGCTCCTACAGATCTTCCAATATTATTTTGTATCAATCTGCACAGCTCTTCTCTGTGTAGCTGTCTGAACTGGCTTGTGTCTCTCTGCTGAAGTGGTCTGCTTCTCAGTGCCTAACAAGAGACATTCCTCCTGCTGCCTTCCCCAAGGTATTTCTCAGTTCAGTTGTAAATCAATTGAGTAATGGTGTGTTCAGCCCATTAAAAAGTGCCGAGGGAATTTTGGCTGTGCTGTACTCACTTTTAACAGGGAGGGCAGAATATCGGCGGGGGGGGGGGGGGGGGAAGGAAGCAGCACGATGCAGCCATCCTCAGGGAGTCTGTGTCGGGCAAACGTAACTCACTGTTGCCTTCAGTATGCCTCTCCCAGTTCATGTGAGGTAACAGTCAGACCCGTGCAGTGTATTAAACCTCCCACTGTCCAATAATATCATTAAATGAAGAAGAGGACGGCAGCAGTGCCTCAGGAGGGAGAAATGATTTAATAGCTTCTGCACTATGCCTTCTGTGCATTTAATCAGTGGATGATATTTATCACTGCTGGAGATGCAGGCCCATCCTGCTTCTCCTGCCTAGCCGGTACATCCCTGGGCTAGGAGCAAGTGTTTTCAGTAAGGGGGAGGGTTTCTTACTGCAGTTATTGCAGGATATTGATGTCCCTGCAGTGCCCTTCTTTACATCCTGCATGCTTGTCCACAGCTCAACCGACTCACTAACTGAAATATGGGCAAGGAGAGGGTCCTGCTTAGTATCTACAACCCGTCTGGTAACCAGAAAGAGCTGGAAGCAACCTTTTAATCACTTCCATTGTCACAGTCTAATCTTAAGCTAATCACCTTAGACTGCAGTTGGATGCTGGAGAACAGGTGCCTCAAAATGAGCGATGCTGGCCTAGCAGTCAGAATCATAGAATGGTTTGAGTTGGAAGGGACCTTAAAGACCATCTAGTTCCACCCCCCTGCCATGGACAGGGACATGTCCCACTAGATCAGGCTGCTCAAGGCCCCATCCAGCCTGGCCTTGAACACCTCCAGGGGTGGGGCATCCACAACTTCCCTGGGCAACCTGTGCCAGTGCCTCACCACCCTCATTGTGAAGAATTTCTTCCTAATGTCTAGTCTAAATCTTCCCCTCCAATCTATAACCATTACATCCTGCTTTGGGAGGCTGAACCAGCTGCTTGAGCTGTTACTTCATGGGCACTGGAGCTGTTGGGGGAACATGGGGTCTCTATGCAGATGACATCCAGATGTGGGCTCAGTAGCACTCTGCCTCTCAATAAGCAATCCCAAACCTGAGATCTCTGCACTACTGGAGCCTGTGGGAAATGCCATCTGACTCCAGACTATGGTTAGAAACTTCTCCATGTGTTTACTGCTGGCTGTTGGAGGCCCTCTGATGTTGTGAGCAGTTGCTCGGTTGCTGAGAAAAACAGCTCTTCTTTGTTTGCTGAAGCCTTATCTGACAGTTTTGAAGCATGAGTTTTATTTTCCTCCTCTTCACTCTGAGCTAGCGGCTTCAGCATTGCTAGCATAAATAAAGCTGCCTCCTCACTTCTCTCAGCCTGCTGTCGTCCCCTCCAGCTCGCTTGTGCCCGGTGGCACAGCCTGCTGCTGTGGCTCATGGTGCCTGCTCATGCTTCCACAGCCCTTGTGAGCAGCAGGAGAGGAGGAGGCCAGATACCCTGTGGCCTTCTGTGCTCACCTTCACCAGACTTCAGCAAAAAACACCCTTGTTAGTCTCAAAGACATGAAAGGCTGCAATGTCATCATGTCTGAGTTAAATAAGGGAGTATTTCCAACCAATAAATAACATTGATTAGCACAGGTGGTGCAAAGGGCACTCTTTTTCTCAATGCCAGGCTCATCCATCTTTCCCTTTTTTGTCTTTGATCTACAAGGCAGAGGGAGACTTGTAGTGGAGACACCAGAAGGTGTCAGACATGCTGCTGCATCTTCCTGCAGCTGGAGGAGAAACACTTGTGAGTCTGGTCACTGGGATGCCTGGGTGCTTGGATCTGCTTGGACATCAACATCGACAGGCTGGTCTGGTCAAACGATTGATGCTGGCACTTACCTCTGAAACCTGAGAATGTCTGGGTTTGTTTCAAAGCGCAGCAGGCTCTGCAAGGCCTCACTGCACTGATTTATGTTTGGGCTTTATTCCTTTAGGGCTCTAAGGAAGAAGATCTCCCTGTGTCCCCTGTCCCTGGGGGTCTCTGCGACTCTGGGTCCCTGCAGCTCTGGGTCCCTGTTGGTGCTACAGGTATGGGGTGCAGTGCACTGCCTGCAGCTCGTGTAACCCTTGCATAGTTGCTGCCTGTCAGCTTGGCAAAGGCACCAGTTTTGGATTTTTTTTTGCCCCCTCCAGCTGAACTGCTTCTGAGGCTGGTTTAGATGCAAGTGGGCTGTGTCCCCTTGCGTCATGTTCAGCTGGCTGCCGTTCCTAGTGGTGGGAGAACTGCTGGTGGCAAGTAAGCCAAGT
Organism: Cuculus canorus; assembly: GCF_017976375.1. Taxonomy (NCBI): domain Eukaryota; kingdom Metazoa; phylum Chordata; class Aves; order Cuculiformes; family Cuculidae; genus Cuculus; species Cuculus canorus. The sequence continues at coordinate 95,561,244 of NC_071403.1, read as the reverse complement.
TCACGTAGCCATGGGGAGCCAGCTGCTGTCTGGAGCTACATGCTGGCATGGGAGATCCCTGTAGGTGTTCAAGGCCAGGTTGGATGGGCCCTTGAGCAGCCTGATCTGATGGGAGATGTCCCTGCCCATGGCAGAGGAGTTGGAACTGGATGATCTTTAAGGTCCTTTCCAACCTGAGCCATTCTATGATCTGGCCCTTCCTCCAGGCTGCTAGCAGCATTGGTGTGCTCAAGAAAACCAACTTTTTAATAGAACCATACTGGTTCACCCCAGTGGCCTGTCACCCCCCCCAAAGCATGTTGTATGCTTCTTCTCTCACTACTTTGACCCAAGCCACTCAGTTTCAAAATCACCCAGGAGCGGTATGAGAGCAGAATTCATCAGTTGCCTGATGCATGCAGCCCTGCCTGGCAAGCATTAGTGTCTCTGTGGGGTGGAGGAGATTGAAGAAGTAGTTGGAGGACTAGTGTGAGGCTGCAGAGGAGTTGAGAGTCAGGTTGGAAGGGGCTTGGGAATCTGAGGGATGGGAACATGCTGTACCAACCCATTGCTGTGAAACCCTGGTGAAGCTGTTCTTGTGCACTGCCCTTGTGCATTTCCTGAGTGTGGGGGAAGAGGTGGCCAGCCAGAAGGTTAGTGTCCCTCTTGTATCATCTCCAAGAAAAATAAGCATCCCTCAGTGCTGTTTTTCTGCTGCTGTGATTTACATGAAGACCTGAGATTGAGAAACCACTGAGCTTTCGTTACGTCTGCTTTTGCCCTCTCCTGTTCTGCACTGCTTCTGTATTGTGGCACATAATTTACTCCCTGACTCTCCATCCTGCAGTTACAGTCCCAGCTCAAAAGTGTGATTACAGCTGTGGCATTGCTGTGTCATTGCCTTTTGTTTGCCACAATACAGCTCTTCTTGGGCAGAGCAGAAAGGAAGAGAAATAATAATGGTGCATGGATAGAGGGGAAGATCTGATGTGCCTTTCCAGCCTGTTTGCTGTGTATTTCATCTCGGGGGGACACTTTCATTAAGTAGTCACTCAGCAGAAGCAATCTGTACCTAAAGGTTAATTTCCACAGCGGTTGTTGCTGGGTTATTTGATAGTGGGTCATTTCCATCCTCAAAAGAGTCTTTTACTCCTACCTAGTATTTAATGAGATTAAATTGCAACTTCTCCAAGACCTCGTGGCAGAAATGTGTATGTGTGGCAGGTGGCCACCAAAGCTTTGTGTGGACTTAATAGAAAGGCAGTCAGAGAGCAGAGAGAAAACCTTTTATAATGAGGGGGAAAAATAGTGGTGATGTTTGAAAGCTTCATAGGTGTTAATAAAAGATACTGCTTTTTCAGCTACACTGAATGATAAATACAATGGGCTTCTGCAAGAATTTGTCTGTAGGACACAAATTATTGTAGCGTGACTTTGATGTACCCAGGATGTTCCTTTTAAGGCCTGGAGCAAGGTGACCTTTTAAATGAGGTGACTGTTGTCTGAGTTTTCCAGTTGGTATAATGGTACTGGGTCCCATTCTGACCTTGCAGTGTATTTATAATCTTTAATTCTGCAGATGGTGTGGGCTTTTTCTTGGAGAAGCTAGTCCTAATGCCACAGCAATCCAGCGAGACCACCAAAGGCAATAGAACTACTTCTGTTCTGTGTCGATGTAGCTGATACTGGGGTGAACTTCCACAATTGCTGCAGGGTGCCCATGCTTGATGTTGATGGGGCAGCAGATGGGTGGAGGTCGGTACACACGGCATTGACTGGGTGAGGGGCTGTGTGCGCAGCAGGGAGGTGCGTGCTTTGCTTTGCATGCTTGTCCAGACTTACTGTCGTGCAGATACTGAAGTGCACCAGGAGCTGGGCCCATAGTGTTGTCCGTTCCTGTGCCCTCTAATACATTTTCTCCAGACTGCTAAAGCTAATGACATCTAGCACTGAACACAATTAAATATGTTTGACATTGAACAGAAAAGCTTCCCTGTGGCTGTTCTGAAATATTTTTGCCAATGTCTTTTTCTTGCTTTTTTTTTTTTTTTTCTTTTCCTTTTTGTACAGAGGCTTAACTCCTTGCTCATCAACCTCAGATTCTGGGGAGTTCATAAATCTCATAATAATGGGTTCCTGTATTCACGTGGAGGGCAAAAGTTTGACTATGTGAAACTCAACAAGCGTCAGGTGTGTGAAATATTCCCTTGAGAAAATGCTTTAGAGACAGGTTAGAGCTGCTGGATGCTTTTCCTGCATCTCTGTAGAAAGAAGTGAAATGCGGGGTCAGCATCCCAGGGAGTTGCACTGGTAGTCGAGGTGGGGTGTCAGGCTGGGCAGAACCAGAACTGAGCCTGAATTGCTTCGTGGTATTGGTACAAAGGCTTTTTGTGTTCTGAGTTTCCCAGCAGCTGTCAGGCAGCTGTGCTATGCAGACAGGGAAGGAAGGCCGCCTGCATTAATATCCCAGGGCATGTCAGCTGTGCTGTGGCTCCAGTTTCGCTGTTGTTGAAGACCTTTTTTTTGTGCCTGGGGGCGGGGGGGATGTGGGAGTACTGGAGATCCTTAGAGCAGGACCCTGATCTGAGCCAAATCCTACAGCTCTAGCAGGTATTGGACTCCACTCCTCTGTTCTTTAGGCTGCCCTGACGCTGTGCTGGCAGCACTGCCCGTGGGGATGGTGTATTTTGTAGTGGCACTGCCCTGCCTGACTGCCTTGACCTTGTCTGCCCCTGGTGGGGATGGCTCTGAGGTTACAGCATATGCCTCTGGCTGGAGTAAGGCCAGGCTGGAGCATCTTGCTGCAGCCTTTTCTGGTCATCCCTCCTTCATTCCAGAGGGATGGGTGGGGGCCTCCGCTGCAGAAGAGAAGGACGCCTGCTGTCCCAGGGGCTGGGTGTCAGCATAGGAGCCAGAGTGGGTTTCAGCTGTCCAGGGATTAGCAGCAAGGAGCCACGTGCCATGTAGACACTGACGCAAACCTGCTTGCGTGAGGGTGTCTCAGTCTCTCCTCCCCCTGGCACAGGCCAGCAACCTCCCGAAGGGATGACCTGGGACCCATGCGTAGTTCCCTTCTGAGATCACCTACTACGTTGTTACAGAGCTTGGCCCTGGCCTCCGCAAGCCATGCCTTTGAAATGGCCAGTCAGTGATTCAAAGGATACATTTTGCTTTTTAAAAGCATTTGGTCCTAAACATGTCTCTGTGCTTATCTAATCAATTATCTGCCTGGGAGCTTTACTTTGTTTGTCTCGACAATGTGTTACATGCAAATACATTCCTGTATGAGTGGCAGCCACGCCAGGGGCTGGTTTATAGATGGAAGGGCAGGCTGTCACCGTGCACAGGAATAAACTCAGATTATTTTTACTTTTTTTTTTTACTGTTTGAAGATGTGGGAAAATGAGATTCGATAACCTGACTTGTACCAAGCTCCAGCATGAAAGAGGAAAACACCATTAGCTTTTAGGAGCGTGGGAGTTTTATCAAATGAGGGAGTTCTCACACATCTGGGGAGGGTGGTCTCTTTTCTGGTGTGCTGGACCAAAAACTCTTGTGTTTTTTTTCCTTCCCTCCAAGTGTGGTTAAGAGTCAGGCCCTTCCCTGCCTGAATCATTGCATCTTATTCTCCAAGCAGTGAAATGGGCTTTGACAGCATTGACTGTTTCTGGAGGCACAGTGAGACTAAGTCTTTATTTGCAAGAAAGCACTTGTCCTGGCAATTAAAAAAAAACCTGCTGAAGACGTCTTACAGGTGTAATCGTGTGTGCTCCCTTCCCAGCGCAGTTGTTGCCTTGACACAGTGCACACCAGATACTTAACGAATGGACAGCCCTCTGTGGAACGATTCCCCATCAGTTTTAAAACCCACTTCTCAGGGAACTATTTTCATCATGTGGTGCTCGGGATTTACTGCAACGGCCGGTACGGCTCACTGGGCATGAGCAGACGATCAGATCTGATGGACAAGCCTCTAACTTACCGAACTCTAAGTGACCTCATCTTTGAATTTGAAGACTCCTATAAAAAGTACTTGCATTCAGTCAAAAAAGTAAAAATTGGATTATACGTCCCGCACGAGCCGCACAGCTTTCAGCCCATTGAGTGGAAACAGCTGGTCCTCAATGTATCCAAAATGACACGCACAGAAGTCAGGAAGGAGCTGGAAAAGTTTGCCAGGGATATGAGAATGAAGGTAGGTCTGCATGTGTGGGTGCTGGACTTGGAGGTTGGTCCCTAGTCGCATACTGCGGAGACTGGTCTTCATGTCAGCAGACTGGCCCCGGCCTGAGATTAAGGTGGTATCAGGTGGGCTGGGGGCGTGCTTACATCTGTCTCTGTGGCTCTCCCACTGGGTTTGGTGTGTTTTCAAGCATTTACAGCTATTTTTCAGTTCAAAGATCTCCCCTTCAGCCTGGGAAACACTTGAATCCACGCTCATCCCTGGTCATATTGCCCAGTTTGCGTTTCTCACCGAACTCAGAAGAATGTGGGTGGGAAGAACCAGTGTGCCTGGGGCTGAAGCTGGTGGGGTGGGTGGCCTGGTCCCAGATAGGAACTTCTGCTCTTTGCACCTGAGCTGCAAGGGGTGCTGTGGGACAGCTGTGTCAGCGGTTGCTTGGCATGCCAGTGGGCCTGCCCTGTGCCAGCTCATGCCCAGCACCCTTGGCTAAATGACAAAGTAGGTTACATGGGAAGGGTGAGGTAAGTGAGTGTCTGACAAGTCAGTGCTTTCCCCCTGGCTGGTTGGACTGAAAAGCCTGGAGGGAAATGACAGGGAGATAGGGTAGGCTGCCAGGTGGCTGGAGGGTTTGGCTGCCCTTGGATGAGGTGTCCCTAATCATGCCTTCAGCACTGATGTCGGTGAGGAGCTGTTTGTGGTCATGGTGGAAGGGGATTTGGTGCCTTTCCAGCCTGTTGCTGGCAGCAGGAGCAGAGCAGGTGTGTTGCTAAGTATGGGGCTGGCTCTCATGGAAAGGCATGTGGCTTCGTGTCCAAGTTATTCTGCGTTTCTGTCCCCTGCCCTGCTGAGGAATGGCTCCTACGTAGCAGCTTTGTGCCTTTTTGGCTGAGGCACCTGCCCTCTTGCCCTGACCTTGAGGTGAGTGTCACCAGTGGCATCATAGCCCCTGTGTCCTGCTGCCACCTGTCCTGCCCTGCCAAGGAGTTTTGCGGGCCAAGCTGTACCATACTGTCCTCTTAAGCACATGTGCTTGATTACAGATGTAACGAAGCCTTCCCCCTCATCTTCTCTATTCATGCACTTTTAAAACCATCTAGAGAGCAAAGAGCTGAAGCAGGCTGTGCTTGAAGAAGTCCATATGGGTTATGAGTGGATGACTTGCTGAACTTGGTACTTGGTTTTGGTAGAGGGACCAGCTCTGTTTGTGTGATGACCTATGACATAGAATCCAGTCCTTGTAAGTGTCTCAAGGCCAGGACCACTGGCCTTGAGAACCCTTGAAGGCTGAAGGCACTGCATCTCACTCTTCCCTTGAGTTAATTTGGAATTTGAACCACCTTATTCAGAGGTCTCCCATTGTGAGGGGCATAACTTGGGAGGATCAAGTCTTAAAAATAGCCCAGTGTGTGAGTGTCATGGTGTGTGAGTGTCATGCTGACTTCTGAGGTTGGAGGTCCTGGGGGATGCAAGCAAATTGGAGAACCTACTACTGAAAAGCCCTACTGTCACAGGGAGTTCAGCTGCCAGCCTGAGAGGTGATTGCCTTTGTTTGTGGAGAGGAAAGCGGGCAAGGGTGATTTGGCTGTGTGCATTTCCTTCAGCTGAGGCTCAAAGCAGTTTTCTTATCCTTTGCTGTTGCCAGCTCTGAAGAACGCCATGGATGAGATCTTTTTTTTCAGTATTTAGCTGGGAACTGAATTGGTGACACCAACTCGTTTTTGCAGAGGAGCCCTGAGCAGTTATCACATGATGACAGCTTTGGTTTCCTTTTCACCTGGGCAGGGTTTGAATAAGCCCCAAAGGACTGAAAGCTCTCTGTGTGCCATCCCTGCTACTGTATAAGGCCCTTTATTTATATTTTTTATTTTCAGTGAATGATTGCCTTTAATGAATGCCTTTTTCTTCCCTCCCCCTTCTCTCACAGATTCTGAAACCCTCAAGTGCCCATTCTCCAATGAAAGAGAGATCTCGGGGTAAGTCGTTGTCCCCTCGCCGAAGGCAAGCCAGCCCACAGAGACGGGCATGCAGAAGAGACAAATCGTGAGTATTCCTGCTGCCATCATTGATGGGTCAGAACTTGAGGGCCATGACATATTTTGCTTTAAAAAACTTGATGGTAACCTTGGTTAAAATTAGTCAGTGTGTTACTTTGTCAGAATCAGATCTAAGTTTTAATGGCTTTAAATTGGAGGGGGAAGATTTAGACTGGACATTAGGAAGAAGATCTTCAGGATAAGGATGGTGAGGTGCTGGCACAGGTTGCCCAGGGAAGTTGTGGATGCCCCTTCCTTGGAAGGCCAGGTTGGACGGGGCCTTGGGCAACCTGATCTAGTGGGAGGTGTCCCTGCACATGGCAGGAGGGTTGCAACTGGATGATATTTAAGGTCCCTTCCAACCCAAACCACTCCATGATTATATGTCCACACTGAATTATATATGAATATTGCAACAGGCTTCTTGTTTGCCTTAGAGGCTGCTGGTATTGCTGCTCTCCTTGCATTGCCGTGTCCTTGCATTAACTGCTGCCCGTGCAGTGTCCTTGGAGGCTCCTTTGCTTTGCTCAGTACTACAAGGTGTTTGATAATTGTGAAAGTGGAAGTGTGGATTTCGCATTTTCTTTTTTTCAGTCTTTATACAATCCACTTTCTGGAGAAATGAACCCAGCCTGGCATGCAGGGAACCCATACAGGAGGGAAAGTAGTGTGATCACGTTTTAAGGGCATTCAGACATAGGTATTAAAAACAGGAGGATACATTTGCTAGCAGTGTCCTGTGTGTCCTGCTGTCATGGTCACTGAGACAGAAATTGCATTCTCCGTGATGAGCCTTCATATAAAGCTGTTCTGATGATGTAGTTTTCGCTGAGGACTGTCTGACTTACAGGATGGTGAACAAGCCTCTCTCTTCTTGCCAAAGCAGAAACATCACTTGCATTGTGTTCTTTGATTTTAATCAGCTTAAAAAACCCAGACCACTTTCCTCATGTGTGGTAGCTAATAGTTTGTCTTCAACTGTGCGATGAAGGATGGGCTAACTGCATGCGAGTCTCTAAATGGGTAAACCGGAGCTTCCAGATCACAGGCCTTTTACAGTCACTGGCAATTCAGACTCCCATACCTTAGGTGTGGAAGAGTCAAGTTTTAGCTGTACTGCTTCGTGCCAGGATGCTGACAACTGTGAAAGCCTATACGTAACCCAGATTAGTCACATATTTATGATCATCATTTTTTAAATAGGCTCCCAGACTACTGTCTCAGCACTTATTTATTTATTTTTGAAGCAGCTAACAAAGACATTAGACTAACCTTCTAAAGATAACTTCAAGATACTTTAGCAGCAGCAGGTGATTTCACAGCAGGATTTTATTTTTACATGTGAATTCACACTCAGTCCATGATGCTGTACTTTGGGCTTTATCACCAGGAACTCCTTGTTTAGTGCATGGATAATTATAGTCGTAATGGGCTTGGCTACTGCAGCCGTCTTCACCTCCTAGATTCCCTTTGAAGGTTGGTTTCATTCTTGGGTTTCTGATAGTGCTTTTGCAGTTGCTGGAGTGGATCACGTATGACTGGAGAGACGAGCGAGTCTCCCTGTGCTTGGAGGCTCGCCAGTTGGACTGGTTTCCTGAGGGAGCTGCTGAGCACGTGGCTGCTCTGCAGTGTCTGGTTCCTCCTTGGTAGCTTTGCTTTTCCAGAACAGAAAGACCTTAATCTCTGCTTTGGTAGAAGGTGTTGAAGCATCTCAGAGTGGGTGGGAGCTTTTTGCAGCACATGCTTTGTCGTTGCATGACCGCCTTACTGGCCCTGCACAGCCCTCTTGCAAGCCTGGCCAGTACGCTTGGAAACAAAAGGGGGTGAAAGGCAGGTCCAGGGCCTTTGAGCAGACCCAGGAGGCTGCTCTCTGTTAGAAAAGTGATGCCAGGGGGCAGATCTGGGTTCCTCATGTTAAAATTATGCTTCTGTGCAGTGGCGCTAGTGGCTCCAAGGCTGACTGCGCCTCTTGCCTCAGCGGGAGCGATGTTGTAGGGCAGCGTGCTGCTGGAGGGAGTTGCCTTCTGGTGATAAAACCCTTTTATTTATAAAATCAAGATCTGCTGGTTTCTGCAACACGAGATCTCTGGGATCCGAAGGGAGGAATGGCATTTGCAGACCTGACCAGCACATACCAGCGTGTGCAGCAGTTGATGTGGGGCAAGAAATACAAGAGGGGATTGGGTATTTTCTTCTGTATGTTGATGGATCTCTGAGAACCTAGTTGCCATGAGAGGCCTTTGTGTTACGCTTAGAAGAGGAAAGACTTTGAGGCTTGCTATGCTTTAGTCTGAAATCCTAGCTAAAGAATGGCTGTGCTTATCAACACTGTTTTGTTTCTTTGTGGATCTCTTGCTCACACGCTGTAATTACAGCTTTTTAGAGCTTGTAGGGGAGGGGGAAAGAAGTATTTTGCTCTACTGTGAGCTGGCAGGGGCTGAATAATGCATTTGTTTGAGAGGCCTCACCTGCTGATGACAAGCTGTTATTACACCCTGGGTTTTGTCAACAATAACATTTTATGGGCCTGCTGGGAGAAATCTCCCAGTAAAAAAATAATAAAATAAGTAAAAACTAAAAAAATAAGTAAAAAATAAGAAAGTAAAGAACTGGAATGTCTTTGGATTGTTTCTGAAGGACAAAGGCTGAGCAGTGCTTAAGGACAGAAGTGGATTTTACAGCCTCAATCCTTTAACTTCTCCTCCTGGTTTTGTACTGGTTTGTTAGGTAAATGCCAATGGTGGCTGCTAGCAGACCCACGATAACGTTTTAGCCAGGAAATACAGCTACAAAGCAGACAGGGTACGTTGCAGGACATGGGTGGCAATACAGTAAGTAGTATGTCCCTGTCTGGGAGACTGGTGTGTAGTCGAACTGCAGCTCATTCACTGAGCTATGTAATAGTCCTTGTGCTCTTAGCCCACAGCTGCTGTGATCCTGCTAAGGATGGCCAGCTGACAGGCGGAATAAAGAGGATGTAGGGTGATGTGAATCTGTCTGGTAACTCTGTGTCCACTTGTCCATCCTCTGAAGTCTCAAATCAGGAGGGTAAATTACAAGCCACTGTGCTGGACCAGGGAACACAGTGCTTTATCCTGTTTCGGAGTGTTGATAGGAGTTTGGAAGGGAGGGTCATGCAGCAGCCTGAAGCCATCTCTGCTCTGAAATGTCAGTTCACCAGATCCATTTCCTTTTAATTTCATACCGAGGCTTAACATGTGCATTCTCTATGAGTGTCATAGCAACACTGGCCTTGCGTGCTTCTGGCCTAATTTGCAAGTTGAAAGGGAAATTCTGTTTGTTCTTATATGAGCATATACAAGGGGGCAAGTTTATGTTATATTAGGATGTACAAAATTAGACAGCTCCCGTGCAGACAACTCATGTACCCAGCAGCTGTGAAGACCTTATTCACATGCTCATCGTCACGGCACTTTGGATGGGAGGTGTGATCTGATGGGCCAGTACAGCAGAGGTGCCCTGCTTCAGAGGGAATGTTTGGTGTCAGGTCATTTGCCGGTTAAGGAGAAGAGGAGCCATGGTACCTCTGCTCCAACAAATCCTTACCTTTTCCTAAAACCCTGAAGAGAAACCTTATGGAAGACAGCCTGTTTGTAGCTACAAGCTAGAGAATTGTCATGGAGTGGAAATAGGTGTGCAGTGACTCCCATCTCTCTTGGATAGTCAGAGAAGTTAGAACCATCCAGGTGTGCTTTAATTTAACTCATATTCTGGATTTAATTAAAGGGAGGAAGGGGAGGAAAGTGTAGGGAGGGAAGAGGATCCCTAAACTGAGGGAGGGAGGAAAAAAGGACACTTGGGAACATACATTTAATCTCTTGCTGGCCTCAACTCCTATGTAAACTCTGAGGGATGCAGCTTGTAATGTGTTTTCTGGCTAGACAAATCTCATCTGCTTTGAAAGAATAAAGTAGAAAAATCCAAACTATCTTAGAATGACTTTTTCCATGCAATCCTTTCCTGCAAGTGACAGAGACCAGGAAAGGCCCCCTGCAGTTCTATGAAATACTTACAGCTGAGACAAACACAAGGCAGAGCGCGGGGCAGTACTGCAAGTGGGTGATGGGGTTACTAAGAGAAGTGCTTTAATGTGTGACGGCAGAAGAGCATTAGTTGTCCATAGCAATGTCCCCAGCTCTCAATTGCTGTGCAGATTCTCAGCAGAGATCTGGTGTTAGCAGCTCTGCTCTTCAAAAAAACAAACCCAAACCTCACTTCTGGAATCAAAGAATTCAAAAATACTTCTGAGCCTCTGCTGCACACGGGAATGTGTGTATATTCGTGAGCTACACATGGCCACTTTGTAGGGCTGCGGCGGTACAGCTTTGAGAGCAGTTCATGCACCTAGCCGCGTGCCAGAGGCAGGGCAAGGGTTTCCCTGGCCTGACAGCCTGCCTGCTGCGCGCTGCCTCTCCGTGCTGGCTGCCCAGAGCAGCTTTGGCAGAAACAGGCGGGCAGCGTGCAACAAGGAGGTAAGTGTCAACCTTGTGTGTACAAACTCAGGGGTCACAGATGCTGCCCAGTGAGCAACGAGTAAGCGCAGGAGCTGGAAACCAGGTCTGAGGAGCTATAGGAAAGCACCGGAGCTGTTGCCAACTTCACATTGGGCTTTAGCTGAGCCTTTGCATGAAGTGGACATGCTGTGGAGTGTACTAGGAGAAATGTGTATTTTAGCCATTCATTTTCTTTAGGAAAGCAAACATATGGCTTAATGTGGAAAACAGCTAAGAGCCTGGAATAAGATCTCAGATTAGACACTGCCATAGACTATAAGTCACCAGGATTGTTTGTTTGACAACTTTGTTGCTGGAGCTTTCCCAATTGCTTGCTAAATAAGGAAAGATCGATTGCTCAGTTTCAAGTCATTTGTTTCAGGTTGTTGGCACGCTTAAGTGACCCAACAGCATACATGGATGTGCGATTCCTCAGTGAATGGCTGGACTGTGTTAGAATATATGATGCCTGGAGACTGAAGGGAGTTCATCTCCTGTTTTCTATTTGGTGGGCTCTAGCCCTTCACACAGAGCTAGCCAAGAGGAAAGGGCAGGTTCAGACAGACAACATGCTGTGGCCATGAGAGGCTTTGTGTGTTTGCTCTCAGCAGTTTCCACATTATTCTAAAAGCCAGAGCCCTGTTCTGGGGTAGGTCAGGGCAGGGTGTGTCTAGTCTTAGCTACTCCTCTAGGCCCTCTCTCGGAAAGTAGCGCTCTCAGGCTCAGATCACTGCCCCCAGGATGGGATGACTTATTCTTCACTGGTGCCCGGCTTCACAGGCAACCCACAAGGGCAGCTTGATCCCACTAGTTCATGTGACAAATTGAGCAGGTTTCTGCTTACGGTAAGAAAATTAGATCTAGTCAGTCCTATTCTGAAGTAAACAGTTCCTGATTTGACAGCTGCTCTCTCCACACCTGCACGGCAGTGTGGGATTGCTGGTGAGCAGCGCCCTCTTCTCTCCTTTCTGGACAGACCTGCAGTGGTGGACAAGAAAGGAGACCTGGCTACGCTCAACGAGGTAGGCTACCAGCTCCGCATCTAACAAAGCCATATGCTGGACAGAAGGCTTCCCTGGTGCTTCCCACTGCACTTTACCGGCACTCCATTGGAAGGAAAAAGGAATGGGACTACTTAATAACTTGTGAACTCCTACAATAAAAGATTTACCTAGAAAAAAGAAGGGGGGATTTTTTTTTTTCTGGTGGCAGTATTTATTTTCTTTAAATTCATAGAAAAGGCATCAGTAACACAAACCTGAAAATATGTTTATCAGGGTATAAGACTTCTTTCCCTCCATGAAGCAGATGACTCCAGTAGTATGACAGTTTCTTCAAATATAATTTCCCGATACAAGTATTAATTGAATTTAGGCATTGTGCTGGGTAGTGACATTTGGATAACTGAGAAATCGTATTCTTCATGTTAAGATGTGCTGAAGCACAGGGCAGTTAAAAAAAATTCATATTCAGTATTAATTCAGCAATAAAAAGCAGTGCAGAAGTGGTATGAGTTTTTAAAGTATCAAATATTACCTCACTAAACTTAACAGATATGCAAAACTTTCAGTGTTATTGTTTTGTAACTGATTTCTAATGTTTCCCAGCATTTCTGGTAGTATTAAACCAGCACTGGATGTTTTACTGCCACCTGTATTATTGTTTTGTGCATGATGCTGAAAGATGTTAAGTAATTGTAATACGCAAGTGTATTCTTAAACACTGACATCTTATTAGGCAAAATATGAGATTTGGGTTTTTTAAATGAGAATAACTGATGAATAATGAATTTTTAAACTTTCAGGATTTTTTTATACTTTGTCAAAAGCTTTTTAGTCTTTCTGGACTACACTGCTGAAGCACAAAATGTAGAGATTGCTGTTTTGTAGAGACAAGTGTTCACCGACTGCTCAGTTTGTTTCTTAGATATGCTCTGTGAATAAGGGAAAAAAAAAAGTCAGAATTGCTAACCTGAGTCTATATGCTTTTCTTTCACCATTTCTGTGTAACTTTGAACCTTGTCTTTGAGGGGCTAATCTCCCATGGTGATGCCTTGACATCTTATATTAAGATCAGGCATGGCAGGCTGAAGTTAGCCTTCTGCCATGCTGCTGTAGGGAGTTTTTCCTATATGCGTTGTAGCAATGACAGCTTAGTCAGACCTTAATAAGGAAACTTGTGTTGGAACAACTTCAGCAATAAATAAAACTGTGTGTCTGAAATAGCTGAAAATCAAGCTTGTCCGCTTCCTCCCTACTCAGTCCTTTTGTTCTAAGACTTAGCTAAGGACCTGTTATGAACTGCAGCGTTCTCAAGTGGCGCGGTAAGACTTTCATTGGGGTCCACCATTTGCATTTGTGAAGTTCTCTAGAAGCATTCGAGTGCTTACATTGCTGAAAATACTTCATTAGGTGCCTAATAACTGGATTATTGTGCAAGTCCAGCCTGTACCCTTAGTGCTGTGCTTATTGATGATACTGCCGTGGGCCTTGTGTGTACCTCCCCTCCTGAGCAATTACTTTTTGAGGATCCCCCTGAAGACAGGACATTGTAACACAGCAACAATGATGCTTTCTCAAATGGAATGATTTAAGCTCCTGGTACAACACTTAAATCAGCCAGCAATTGAATGGATACAGAAGGAGATGATTGCTTGTACACAGACTTCTGCTCGAAAAAGTCAATGACTCTGTCACCCACCTAGGACAGGAAGACAGCACTGAGACCCAACAGCCTTCTACAAACAGTGAAAGGCATTCTACTAATTAGATTTCAGAAGGTCTAGAAAGAAGACTTTTGAAATGTATTACACTTTTTTTATACAAGATTACCATATCAGTTACAGGGAAGACTTTCCTATCCCTCTTTCTGTAAACTTTTCCACTCCTGTGTCCACAATAGGAATTGTTTTGGTTCAGGAGTGAAACTGGAGAGAGGAAAATACTCTTTTGATACAAATTCTTGTGTAATTTGACATCAGCTGCAGAGTTTGTTTTAAACTTTGTGCTGCTCAGTGTCTTGTGACCTACACCATTTTTCATGTATTCCTCAAATTTCTCATGGATAAAATGTGAAACACTTACTTTGATCAGCTGTATCCTATAGCACAAGGTTACCTGACACGTTGTGAGGCTTTTTCTATGAAGTCATGGTTTACTTCAGCTCAAGTAATGGTGAGTGGTATATAGTTTTTACCACTGTCCAGCACAATTTATCTTCTCTTAACCTCCAAGTTACCCTGAAACTTGTTAATATGGTAAAGGTGTGGGACAAATTGCTTTTGGTTCTTGTTTTGAAGTTCAACTGAAATATTCTCTTGAAACTTTCTTATGATGGCATTTGTCTTAACTGTGGTTCTAGTGACTGTTCTAACTTACTGCAAAGTGGTCAAATAGTGTAGAAAACATGCATGACTTTTTTTAATCACTTGTATGTTTATGCACAGCATGAAATTTCAATAAAATATCATGGTACTTTTTTTTTTTAAATGACTTAAGGTGTGTTTTTTGTCCTGCCCAGGTTTCTATTCCAAGTTGTTTTTAGAATCAAGACGGGAACAAATTAAAGCATTTCTTTTAAGATAGTTGAGTACCTACCTCATTTATTATTCTACGAAGAAAAACACTGAATATATAGCCCTACAGCTACCCATTAAGGGGTTATACAAGGAAAGACTGAAACAACTCTCTAAACCCTGAAAATACATTGTTATGGAACAATAAACACCCCTGAAGTAGCAGCACTGATAAATGCATCATGTTAAGTAGCTGTTGCTTTTTTCTTTCAGTAGTACCTTGGCCCTTTCCCCATGTTATTGCCATCAAAATAAGGGAAAAAACTTGTGAGTTTCCTCTTTTATTAGAGGAAAGTAAATTATTATTGTCCTTTAATAATAACATACACTGTGAAGCAGAAGAAATATCTCTTACGGCCTTAATGGTCTCACGTAGGTAGCAGGCAAGGGGCGATACGGTTTTCAGAAGGCCATCTTTACTGCCTTGAGGAATTTGGCCAGCAACACACAATATATGAACACAAGCCAAGTATAGAAACCATTCATCAGCAAGTCCAAAGCATTTGCTTGTAAATTAGCATAAAACTTAATGTTCAAACCAGCAATGTAAATGACTAGGTGCTTGGCCTGGCCTAAGTAAGTGCTGCTCTGTGTAAAAGAGAATGGAACTGGTATGAAACCCCTGCTTTGGAGGAGATGGGGTTTCAGACAAGCCCAAGAAGTAATGCTCAAGTTAAGGCTTATTCTCAATAGCAGAACTTCTCTACCACAAAGTAACTGCAGTTGTAATACTGTAGTCAGGAAAAGGAAACCTGGATGAAAATTCCAAAAATTAGGATGGAGAAGAACAAATATGACAAACACACCAGAATGTGATTTGATGCAGGTTTTCTAGCACTACACTGAAAGATAATTCTCCCAAGTGTCAGTTTTACTTATATATCCATATGTAGTTTGATGAAGTTAGAAGACTTGTTTCCAGCCTCTCTGGCTCCCTGCAAGTTTCCTATTCAGGCAACCTTTTAGTTTTGTTTTGTAAATCACATTTTGCACAGAATGTTTATCAGTGCACTATAAGATTAAATATAGTATCTTGATCATTTAATACCTCAGAATCTGTCATTTCAATGAACAACTTGATGTTTTTATTAACTAGATGGAAAACAACTTCTCCAGTTGTTCAATATAGAAAGCCTCAAGATGTCAAGGACTGATTTCTTTTTCCTACAGTAGATCAAATGTGTTCAGTTTTGGGCCCCTCCATATAAGAAAGACATTGAGGTGCTGGAGCGTGTCCAGAGAAGAGCAACGAAGCTGGTGAAGGGGCTGGAGAACAAGTCTTATGAGGAGCAGCTGAGAGAGCTGGGGTTGTTTAGCTGGGCGGGGAGACCTCATCACTGTCTACAACTATCTGAAAGGAGGGTGTAGAGAGGTGCATGTTGGTCTCTTCTCCCAAGTGACAGGTGATAGGACAAGAGAGAAAGGCCTCAAGCTGCATCAGGAGAGGTTCACATTGGACATTAGGAGAAATTTCTTCACAGAAAGGGTTATCAAGCACTGGAAGAGGCTGCCCTGGGAGGTGGTTGAGTCACTATCCCTGGAAGTGTTTAAAAGGTGGGTAGATGATGTGCTTGGAGATACGATTGAGTAGTGGACAGGTACAGATGGAGTTGATGATCTCAAAGGTCTAATGATTCTATCATTATCAATTAGTTTCCTGTAAGTTTTCATGCTCATTAAACTTAGTTTTACTTCAGATACTTTTAAAAATATTCAAGTGAATGCTACCTGTATTTAAGCTTTTATAAGTTAAAGAAGTAACTTTTTAGAACATAGCTTTGCAGTAAGTAAAATATTTATCTTCTTCCTTTGGAAGTCCGGAAGTCCAGCCTTGCGGCCTCTGCCCTGATTGCACTGTAGGTAAGTGAGGAAATGCCTTCTCAGAAGTATTTAGATAATAGTGTCCACAGAGCAACTTTGCAGTAAAACATTACTTTCAGCCCATTGTAAAATGCGACACATACACAAACTTAGTACCCTTTACTTGAAGAAGCACACAATTCTCTGAATAATCAGTTTTACTGTAACTGACAATAAAAACCATTTTACAGCATCTCTGTGAAAAATAATGCCATTTTGAGACTGGCACAGATGTTTTCCATTATCAAAGAGGAACCTAACAATTTTTTTTCTTTTTGCCTCGAAGACTTGATAGAGGAATATAAACATTTTTTTTAAAAAAAAAGCCTATTTAAAAAGTCTACTTTACACAACACTAACAAATCAGGATGCAGGCAAACATTTCAACCGGACCAGCAGTGCTTGACTTAACCTTTAAAAAAATAGTAATGATCGCATGAAGAGAGAGGGTGAATGTAGCTTTACCCACACAAAAAGTCCTTTGTATATTACCGTTCAATAAGCCTGAACTCTGCTAGCAATGGCAGGTGGTCAGATGAGTTATTTTCATTGGGAAGACCATTAACAGTCCAAAGATCTTTCTCTGTGAGAAGTGCCAGCCTGCCAAGCAGTTTCAGACCTCCATGAGAAGAATCTTCTGCTCCTGGTTTAAAAAGAAAAAAGTGGAAACGTTCATCAGCATGGGCTAAAAATCACAGTCATATATATCCAGAAAGAGGAAAACAGTATGGCAGAAATAGTCTGGAGTCATTGTTCCATGCAAAATCACCAATAAGGCAGTTTGGAAATTTTTGTTAAATATTACACACTCGCTGTAGGACTTACAATCAGTAGAGCTCAAAGTCCTCAGAAAGACACCATCCCTCCATTTCGCAGAGGGATGAGTTGAGGTATAAAGAGAAAGGGATTTATTTGTTCATTGTAACTCCCCTGGAAAAGCCTCGCACAATCCAGTCCTATACTCTAGCACAACAGCATTGCCAAACAGAGGTGACGCTGCAAAATTAAGGATCTTTTGAGAGGTACTGGTTCACACAATATTTTATTTCTTCATCCTCAAGCACATAGCTCTCCATCAAGCAAGTCATACAGGAACTCTTGCTCACAAGGATGACAGCTTCCTAGCATTTCCTCTCCTGACTGTTCATCATAAGAAAGGGATCTTCCTCCAGTGTTTCCTGCAACTATTCCTATTATTGCATTAAAAAAAATAATAGAAACACACACACAAAATAATCCCTTGCCACACAGACAGAAGAAACATTGCATTGCTCATGGAAGAGGGGAAGACGACTCACAGCAATGCTATTATTACACCTTATTATTACACTGTACTTAAAATACTTCCTCATTTAAAAAGAAAAAAACAAACCAGAAAATCAAAGAGTAACCAGCTTTTTTTCAAATCAAGTTAAAAAAATCCATTGAGAATGAGGTCCTTCCATAACCTGTTAAACTTTTAGACTTCTTGAGCTCTGTATTTGAGTGAGATGACTACTCAGCAACCCTAGCTGTTGTTTTCAGAGTGCGGAGATTATATTGAGCATGTTGAGCGCTTTCAGGACCAGCAAAACACCAGCTGTAACTTCGACAAAAATATTTTCTGTACAGAAGCACTCAGCAATATTCAGAACTTCCTGGCTGAACCTGGTACTGGCTTACCAGTAGGCGTATTTTAGAGGATTATCCAGCAACTGTTAAACTCCTTGGATAGTTTAACAGCTCCACTTTTCGCCATCTGCCAGCTTTCCAGTCCTCTAACAACCCAGCAGCTGTTTACTGCTGCTCTGAAGAAACGCTTTTTTACTGCAAAGATGCCTTGGTAGCTCTAGAGCACACTCCCAAACAGCTCTCGAGCTACACTTATGATTTGGCACAGCACCTGCATGTCTACAGAGCAGCAGTTTGTTGCTACAGAAAGCCTGGTCTACATGCAGTGATTAATGTCAGCTCAGAGCACTCTCAAACTAGCAAAATTGAGTCCTGCAGGACTCAGGTAGATACTGAACCCTGACATCACAGCAAATCCTGAATAGCAAACCAAATCCTTGGCTAAGCATGACACAGACCAAAGCATGAAAACTTTCAAAATAACCCCGAACTCTTCAACTGGAAAAAAACCAATCAGTCGGCCTAGACCATACGTAATGCTCACTTGTTCACACACTGACAGCTTTTAGGACAGAGGCCCAGGTCATTAGGAAACTGGAAATCCAGACTATTACTTAGTTTCCAAGAACAAATGTATAAAAGCTACACCACTTTAAACTACTTGGAGAATTCAACTTCAGTCCCATTCCGTACCCGGACGTGGGGTACAGAATATTTGAAAAACACATGCAGAAAGAAAAGTGCTCCAGCTCTGCTAGGGCAATGATGGTGCAACAAAATATATAAGTGGGTGAATTCAAATTAAATTTTGCACAGGGATGCACTCTGAAATCACACAGCATTCTGTTAAATCAAAGCACTCAGAAGTCATTTAGATACTTCTCATACCCCTGTTTTTCAGTCAAAACTTTTATTTCTGTATTGTGAAGCTGTGGTATTTGATATTTTACATTAAGATAGCATTTACCGTTCACCTTATGACAAATGAGACTGTTGTGCATTGATTCAGTGAATTTTAACAATCACAACTCAAAGTATGAGAGATGAAGATGGTATTTTCTTTTTTCATACCAAAAATACTATTAATTTGTAAAAATCAGCCACAATCTACACTAGGAGCAGGAGTGGAATCCAGGTTTCTTTGTTCCAAGTTCTGCAGAGCCATATTTCTCAAAGCACTGCACTGTGCAGTGACCTTTGATGATGGCATAAAACACAGAACTAACAATGAGACTGGAAGCACACTACTCAGAAGTATCCGTGGGAAGAACAAAAAAATGCAGCAAAGATAAGCAGTTTGTTACCCACGCATACATCCACCCGCAGAGGTACTATGTCTTTCTTGCACCATCTGGTGAGTTTTAGCTGCAACTGCAACCAAGAGAGTGACAACTGGGCATGTGCAAGTGACTGCTCCTAGAGCAAGGGCCACAGAGGTCATTTACTTGACAGACGTTACATCAAGACTACCTGAAAAGCAACTTTCTAAGAAACATCTATTAGTTTTAATGCACATCATAAATTACTGTTCACTATTTTGTTGATCAGATGACTGGAAATACTGCTTTGTTGTAGGTCTGGTCATTCAGGTCCTGCACGGGTTACTGACAGCTGCATTTCTGAGGTGCTACTTACATTGCCGCTTTTCTGTAGCCTCAGCTCTTGCCTCCATGGTGAGATGGCAACTACAGGAATATTCCATGAGTTGAAAATGTTTACCCTGTGTGGCACTACAAGTCCAACTGAGGCAAGTCGACAAGGCCAGGCACGTTTCTAAGATAATATCTGACATTCAAAGCACCACCACAAACCACTGAGGTACCTCAGGCACATTAAATTACCATATTTCCCTTAAAACAGCATCTGAATGCTCTCATTTAGCATTTGTGAAAAATAATTAAATGTTGGTTTCTTTACCTGGCTGGACAGCAGTATCATCACATGCTGCAGAATAGAAAATGTAATCCACAGTGACAGCACTTCGAGAGTGACAAGTTGTTACTTCTGGTATCCCAGTTTCAGGAAAGTAATGAGAATAGACTGAAGACAATTTAAAACAGTGCTGCAGTTTTGATGACAACCTAAACAGGAAGGAAAGGAAATAAATTAATTTTCTTGTCTTTCCTAGAAAGAGTAAGGAAAGAAGAAATACCAAATAGCTCCTGGTTACAAACAAAATTAATTATCTAGCTATGCAAACCAGTGTTTCTCTCATGCAAT
The DNA here is from genome assembly GCF_017976375.1 of Cuculus canorus. NCBI lineage: Eukaryota > Metazoa > Chordata > Aves > Cuculiformes > Cuculidae > Cuculus > Cuculus canorus. The sequence goes on along the minus strand of NC_071403.1, from coordinate 95,541,270 downwards.
CAATCCTACAGCCTTTTATGTTAGTGGCATAAACCTCTGCAGACAAAATCCAGGCAACTTTTTCAAGCAGAAGGCAGACACCTAAAAGCCTATCAAAACTGGCTTAACTCACACTTTAAATACACATAGCTTTCACCTCCATTTACACTTCGTAAGGTTTCACATGTCCTCATTTAGCAATTTCTCAACACATGGGTAAAAGCATCTACGAGAGTAGCTTATAAGCAAGCAACAGGCTATGAACTCATCTAACCAGGCCCTTCAGCATATAGAGACATTCACCCTTTTAGTTTTGTTTTTTTTTTCTCTCCCCTTATTGAAAGATATCAAGTGTTTTCAAATTAGGCTATGCCTAATCTTCATTCCTCCACTCAGGCTCCCATTTTGTCTCTCCCCATCATCTATCAGTCTGTTCCTCCAGTTCAGCCCATCTTGTCTCACCTGTTTTTTCATCATGAAAACAAAACTGCAAAACCTTTCAGCAAAACAACTCTTCTCTCCCTCCCAGCTATTTGCTCCCGTAAGTTCTGCAAATCAACCATCAACTGTACCTGCCTCACTTTGCACAACTGCATTTCAAACCTGAGCTGCAAAACGCTCTGGTTAAAAAGCAAGTGATTTTAAAAAGCAAAACAAAATAAAACAAAATCAAATATGTCATCTGTCTCATTTAGAGGAGAGAGAAACGCACCACTTAGTAAAACACAGAAGGGCAGCAATTTCTGCTTCTGTTACACAACATCCTTTTTAAGATGAGACAGAACACCCTGCAAGCAGCATTCAGCACATGGCATACCATTGATTTACTACATGGAATAGGGCGTCCTATCTTGTTATCCTTTTTTTTTTTTCCCAGAAATGCCGTTACTTAGCTTTTTGATCATGAAGAGTTTTAGTACAACTTTCTGCAGTGATACTAAGATCTCATTTCTGATAAGAAATGGCAGACTTGGAGCCTGATTTCACACATTTACACTTCGGGCAGTTTCCTTTTTCCGTGCCTTTCTTCATATGCTTTTCAAAAACCAGTTACATTTTCCTTCTCGGCAGTCTAGTGGTGACTTCCTCCTTCAGTTTTACAAGCAAATGTTTTGATCCAAGTAAGAGTTGTACTACCAAATACATAATACTCCAAACTTCAGGAACCCCAAGAATTTAAATTCTCTCACAGATCTCTTGACAAGATTTTATGATCTTTCCAGTTCATTTCTCTCCTTTATCCCAATTTCACATTGTATTATAGGTTTTTAATAGCATCCATAAATCAGTAGCTCGAAAACTGTAAAAAGAGATTTTTGTTGGGTTTTTTTTCCTCTTGAAAAAAACAGTCTCTGCAATTGGACTGATGTTCACAGCTTTCTTACAATATCAGTACAGAGTAGGACGTCCTGTTTATGTCAAGTGACAAGAACTTGTCAAAAGCATTCTTTTAATAAGCAGACAGAAAGTATCCTCTAGACAGCACTAATGCCTCACCTCTGCATTCTGAAAAAATATCTGCAAGTTCCCACAAGAACAAAGACTCCATTATTTCCAATTCTAGTCTTCTGCTTTCTGATCAGCTTTTTCCTGTTTAAATGGCAGATATTTTTTTTTTGCCAGATGGACAGGCTGGGCTGGGTGAGTATCTTGTATCCACGTCTGGATTCAGATAAAAGTTTGGTCTAAATCTAAAACAAACCCCCGAACACCAGGAACTAGTCAAAGGCTTCCATTTTTTTCCCCTAACACGTACTTTTCAGATGCTACGACAATCTCTTGGCTCTTGTCCAGTTTTGCTGTTTCCAATTTTTCTCCTGCAAAATAAAGACATTCAATTTACATCTAAAACCAGGATGTAGGGAAGACCAATACTGAGGAGATAAAGATACTTTATTCTGTAGCTTTTCTGTAAGCACATTTGTTTTCTGCAGCAGGCAAGATACAATTCAAAGCTGGATTAAATTCTTCTGTTCCATTAGCAATATCTCCTCCAAAGATTCTTTCAAATTATGTCCCATTCATTTAAAATTGGGTTTTCAGCCAAAGGAAAAACAGTGGATGAAAAATGTAATAATACTCAGCAAGGAATCGCTTGCTTTTCCCACTTGTTCCATGAAGTGCCTACACTATAATACATAAACTCTGAAGCAGAATGTAGGTTCATGCTACATACATGTGCTACTTCCCTGCACCTCTCTTTTCTCAGTCAGAGCACAAGCAGCTTTCAGGATGCAAACACAGTAGTTTAAATATTATGCACCAGCTCCTGAGTGGCAATTTTAACTATTACCTTCTAAAGATTCAAATTTGCAAATGCTTATGTGAAGAAGTAACTTTACAGTCTAATGAGCCCAAACAAGGAAGTTTGGCAATCTCAAGACTCACTGTTTTTCTTCCACTAGAACAGAATATCTGTTTTTCAGTGCCACCTGAATGACATTTTCGAAGGACCACAGAGTGCTTCGACCCAGACACTGACCTGCATTTTCTTCTTTTTGTTGTTGTTTTGTTTCATACACACAGTTTTGTGAAATACCTAATTTTTTTGGCCAAATTGGAATAGATAAGATTCTTTGTCCCCTTGGAAACTGTTCTTGTCCAGAGACCTAAAATGACAACATGAGCTTTTTTTCAGGCAGAAATCTGATTTTAAAACAAACAAACAAAACCAACTAAACCAAACCTGAAATAAGAGGACAATCTTTGTAAAGCTCTAAGGTTAAAGAAAAGAAAAGCCCCAGCTCCTTCAAATAAATTTCGATAATGGCTTGTCAAATCTGTAAAAATAGTAACATCCCTATATAAATCCCATTTGCTTACTCTTACCAAGTTTTTCACATCTACTCAACTTGAACTAACTTTTCAAGATAGTTTCTGTGACACTAAGCTGAGAGACTACCAAGAATACTTCTAGCAACATAACAGGACTGAGCATATGCAGCTCCCCAGTAGACACTTTATCTCCATGATGCATATTCTTCTTCAAGTCAAAGCACAGCTTGAAATAATTACCCATCCGCAACAAACACCAGTGGGTCTATTTTTTAACCCTTTTTCACTGTATGTACTCCACTTACTTTATATTAAATAGCAATCCAAACATCCAGCAGCTACATACAAGAGCTTAAAACAAAAAACACCTAACCCAAACCAGTTATTTTATCCTGTTTAAAGACTGTGACACTTTAACACTGGGATACAATCATCCTGTGGATAACTACCTTTCAAGAACAATTAGTTTGTGAGTCTATTTCAGAATACTAGAGGCAGACAGAATATTCTGTAAGGCACAGTAAATATACTCAATCTTATTTTAGCACCTCCACAGTAACTTTCACTTTGCAGATTGCGAAAGGGCACTATGATTGGTACTGCAACAGAAATAATCACAGTTATGACATGCTAGCACCACTCAAAGATTTCTCTTTCATCAGCATTAAACTTTTCATGAGAAGTGAAAAGCATAGCCTACCTTCCCTATCGAAAGTCCTTCATAGTTTAACTTTCCTTCCTTTATAAATCTGTACAGTGGAGAACCGGGAACAGAATTGAAGTCACCACAGATGATAATTGGACAGAAGGTGCCATCCTTTTGAGGGGCAACACTAGCAATCTCGGCCAGGAGCATTGCAAGTTGAGTCAGTTTGATGTCTCCTCGCCTTGGGTTGTACAGCAAATGCGTATTGGCTATACAGATTGCAGCATTAGTTTTACAGTGAAATATAGGCTGCAAAAGCAACACCAGTCCAACGTTGTCCCTGTCCAAGAGCGGAATATCCCGGCGAAAAAATTCCACTGGGTTTGATGAAATCAGGCTAAATTTGGAAGTTTTGAAGCAAACAGCACAGCCATCAGGTTTTCTCCCTGTCCTCATTTTATACTCACAGTGATACCCTGCAAGAAAGGCAATTAAAACCATAAAATACCATTGTATAAATTGAGATTATTTTTTTTTTTAAAAAGAAGAAAAAACCTCACACTATTTTTCTCACACGACAGTCACCACCCAGTCTAAAGTACCAAAGACACTGTGAAGCTCACATGGAAAACTGAACATGAGACTTTCTGTCCTGTCTACTTTATGTTTAGATACTACAGAAAACCTGGCCTAGTACCTTCTGGAATGTGCAAGCATCTACATAGTTTAAGATACCAAGCATGTCCACCTCTCGTCATGTGGAAAAAAGGCCAAACCAAACAACAAAAAAGCCCACAAATCACATGAAAGTGGGCCTACGTTTTCCATTTTTTTCTGGATGCTACCACAACAGTTTAGGAATAATACCACTGAAGCATTCCAATCAAAAGCGATAATCACCACAAGTCGTAAATCACTGTCTAAAACAATTCAGAGAACAAAGCTTTCAAATGTATTTACACAATTATGTAATTATCCAGTTAGCTGCAAGAGACAAGCTTTCAAGAGGGAAACTGAAACACTTATCAACTGACAGCATCACAGCTAAAACAAGTCCACCTGAAAATAGTAATTTGCCAAGTTAGTTTGTGTAGAGGTGAAAAGCAGAACTAATGAGACGTGTCTTTGTAAGAAAAAAACTAATGATCTTGAAACAATACCTAGGTTTCACCACTTCAAAATGCTTCACTGCCCAGCCCATGCCATTTGTAAATAGCCGCAGGAAGCTCAGTTGCCCACAGGAGCCTTGCCTTACAGTGTTGTTTCATGTTTCAAATGGATCTAAATCAGTACTGCCACTACACTGCCTTCTTTACAAACACTCAATTGAGAGCTAGACTAATACCAACTAACTAAGAAAAAAGGAAGAGAAAGTCCAGTGCTGCTCCTTGAACTGGCTCCTTCTGGCATCAGACAAGTACCAGTGCCAGGAATAGAGCAGAGGCCTAGGACTGGAAGGAGGCTTAGGGCGCTAAAGAGGTAGATCAATTTAAATTGCCATGAAATCACACTTCTAGCAGCATGTTCCTTGCCATAAATTCACATGGGACAGAGATAAACCAGTGCTATTTAGGCTGACTGACAGTACTAGTATAAAAACTAATCAATATAAACTGGCCATGGATAAAATAGTGCTGATATTTGGAAGGTTTCAAGACAGAAAAAAAAAAAACCCTAGAAAAGCTGGCCACCAGGAATATGGTCATTAACAGTTTCAAGAGAGCACTCAAATTTATAGAAGGGGGTACACAACACTGTTGCATGCGATGGCAGGAGACTTGATTCTATAATCTAAAAGAATCCTCTTAGGAAAATAGCACTGGGGCAGGGAAGATGACATTGTATTCATCGTAAGAGTTTATCATACCCAGGGATTCCAAACTTGACTTGATCTCTGTTCTATAGTGGTCTTCTTGGACTTCTTGCAAACAGAGTACCTAAGGCAAAAATTTACAATTGAAGGATATTATAAGTACATCAAATATTACTGTATCACATCTCTGCTGGCCATTCCACACATGTATTTAAAGAAATAATTCAGAGGGTTTTTCCCTCGCAAAAGGATTCACACTCCTACAGAAAATGTTCCTTAAGATTGTGAAGGGGGGCCCAATTCCTTCCACCCTTTCTTAAGACAGACACACATTTTCAGATGTGAAATTAAATTTAATCAAAATAGTGACCTGCTACTACATTCTCAGCAGTTTAGGAGTGGGGTAAATGCCAGAGCAGTGGGATGAAAAGGCCAAGGGAACACTTCACTGACTACAGCATGGACAAGTTTCCATATTATGATAACCTGAACTAAAGACCAACCTCAAAATTCTCCATTAAGAAAGTTCTCAGTGTCTGAAGCCTTCTCCCTGCACACTGCAGTAACACACAGATTTACAACCACCTTGGAACTCTGACTAAAATATTGTGTTCCTGAACGGTAATGAATTAGCACTGCCTGCAGAACCGCAATAACAGGCTTCCCTTACACAGTTGACACTAGCTCATTCAAGGTCTCAAAGGAGAACTAAACCTCAAGCAATATTCTGAGGTCTCTGCTTCACTTTACAGTTCAAAACAATGAATTGACTATGTCTTCTAGCAAGAACTTCCTCTGTATAAAGGGCACCTGCATCAACTAGGGTCTGTGAGCAAGCAGCTGTTCCTCACAAGTCAGTGTATGCAATAACAAGGTGTCACCTCTTTACCCAAGCACTGTGGCTCTGAAGACTTCAGGAAGTATCCTGCACTGAACTGCTCTTTCCTAGAGAAGTTGGCTTAGGCTCCAACCCTTCCATCCTGGAAAACTGTATGTTACCACTAATAGTGCCAGGCAGATTCTCACCAGAGCCCCTCTGCCCAATGCTCATCCCAGAAAGCCCACTAATGTATCTCACTGTACAGTAACATACATACAGACACGTATAAATTTATTTATAAATTTATAACAAAGAAAGGAAGAGCTTGAAGGGGATTTTGATTTCCAGCTTCCTGCCTACATACTAACATGACCGCAGTTTTCAAATGGTACAAGGCAGTTTTTCTGTGGCTTCTCTAATACAACTACTTTGATTTTTTCTGATACTGTTTTCTGACACGAATAGGATAGATTCCATCATCAAACTTTTACTGGTCCAAACAATGACTTAAGCTAAAAGTTTACTGACTTGACTTCCTGATTAAGATTAACAATAAGCGATAGGTGTCCTTAAAACCAAACAACAGAACCCCACAATCAATGCAGAGCCCTACACAGTAAGGTATTTTTTCAGACCCTGATATAAGCAGAACTTGAGAGTTACATCTCAGTAGAGAAGAAAAGCAAGATTGTTCAGAAGTAAAATGGTGCAGAGTACCAGATGAAGAGAGAAATGAACACCTGAGATGAATACTTTTGGATCAGTCTCACAGGGATACTACTAACATCTGCATCTGTCTCTCAACCTGGGACATTAATCTCAAGAAAACAGAAATCCACACAGTAGCCTCATCACCCAAGTCCTCATACAATAAAGAAGTAAAACACAATTCTTTGTTTGGAAGGCAAATTCAATTAAGTTCTCCCTTACCTGGTCTAATATATGGCTCTAAAGGATCAGCAGCCAAATTTCAGAAAATTATTTTTGATTCACTGAATATACAGACACTTTGTGTTGCTACCACCTAAACAAGTACGAAGTCAAAAGTCAGGCACCTGAAAGTTAGAAAACACCGGTCCTGGAGGTTGCCTTAATTTGACCTTCCCACGTGCATGCGCAATATTTTTCCTCCACAAGAATTTGTCATGAAAACTTAAGTATTTGCAAATAACGACTATTCAATCTTGCACGTCCTTCGTACTAATTTATAGCAGAATTAAAGACAGCCTCCAGCTTTGGAGCTTCCCAAACTGAACAGGCCCAGAAGCTGAAACGATTGTGCAGGAAGTTGCCCTATACCTCACTCTAACCACCTACCACTAGCTATTGTTACCAATATGACACTAGACTAGGTGGACCTTCAGCCTATGCAAGTATAACAGTTCTTATGTTTGATGCCCTATTTACAGTATTCTACTCAAGTCTGCTCTAGGCAGAGATTGTGAAAGATTTATGCCAAGAAAGAAGGTTTTGCAATTATAAAAAAATTCAGTGTTTCAGCAGACTATCAAAAACATGTCAAAAAGACCATTCCAGGAACTAATGGACAAGAAAAACAACTAGGAGCGATATGGACAGTGGAATTTGCCTTCTCTGTAAGTTCAGATCACACAGAATACACTAACTGCTTAAGCATAAATCAAAACTATTGTTAAGCATGACCCCAGACAGCCCACTTATCAAAAAGAACAGCAAGAATTTGCTACTCCACTTAATCATTTCTTAAGAAATATCTGCGTTTTGTTTTCCACTCACATCTGCATCCAGCTGTTTGATTTCTTGTAAAATGTTGGGAAATCTGTATGCCCAGATTAGCAAGCGTTGCCTGCAGTGTTTGTACAGGTGGGAGTTATCTTCCAACAAATTCTGTGAGAGGATATTGTAGGACATGACTGTAAAATCAAATTTTGCCTCACTTTCTGTATTGCTTAGGTCAGTTTGTTTATTTTCAAAGATCTTCATTGTTCTACTGTGCTGACAGAAATACTCCCAGCGTCTTTTGACGATTCCTGTTAAAAGCACATGAAACAGAAAAAGTTATGTAATGCACCATATGATCTTACTGTTCCTAGAAATCATTCTACTGACAACAAGTTGTCTTTCAAATAGCTTAAGTAATTCAAGAAGCTCATTTGATTAGCAGTGATTTAGATCCTATGTTTAAGATGAACTTCATGTAAGCATCAGTAAAAAAACAAAAACCTCAAAACACAGCACAAAACCATTATATGCCCCTGATTTCAAGCTGCACTGAAAATAGCGCACTGGCATGTTCTAAGAGATCACTGCAGTAAGGCTACACCAAGCTGCTCCCTGTGGAAAGGCTGTCAAACTGGTCAGCCAAAATCCAATCTGTTGACATTGTCTTAAGCTATGTTCTGCTTCAATCTCCTCAGTGAAGATGGGGTATGTCAGTTTAGGATACACTCTTACAGAAACATACAGACATATTGCCAATCCCTATATTTGTGACTAAGAAAGAGTTAGGAACAGGGGTTCACCTCTAGCCTATGTACAGTCTGATAAACTCAGCCATAAGCTACAATAGGGTCCATTACAGGGGTCCCAAAACAGATAATGAAGCTGATTTCCCTCAGTGAGGTTGAGAAATTTAAAAAAAATTAATAAGGTTCAGAATTACCAAGAGCTTCCAAAAACGCTTACTTTAATTTTTTGCCATTTCTAGTTTCATACTTATTTTTAGTATTATTATATGGAAGTTTATAAGAATATATTTGCCTATCATAAAGTGTCTGATTATTTTTTGGACACGTATTTCTCCACTTACAAAACTCATGAACAAAGACACCCTTCAGCTATGTCCCAGCTCCTCAGAGAGCACGCTGAGGTCCAGTTAAGTGTGCTATCAAATAGTGGCAGTCTGCAGATGTAGCTGTTAGGATCCGCCTTGTTTGGGTAGTAAATTTCATCACTGTGCCTAAATTATTCAGGACTAGTATTTGCAATGAGTACAGCAAGGCTTTAAGTACTGTTTCTATAGTTGCAGAGGCCACATTGCTCCTCAGCAGGTATTTTGTTTGCATATTGTAAGGTGACAGTAATAAAAATAACTAGGAAGGACAACAATGCTAACTACTCTCTGAGACAAAGGTATGTCAAAAAGTACTTGCTAAGGGGTCTGAGAAAGGACTTGGCAATAAAGGCACAAAGCAAACTTCAATCCTTCAACTCCTGAAGATGGATATGATGTTTCCAAGCCTTATGGGATATTTGCATCCAAAAATGCCTTTGAGGTGCTCATGGCATCTGCCATCCTTTTCAGCCACAATTAAACATCCAGTTTATTTTGTTAAGGAAGTAATTTATGCAAGACGGGGCCAATTTTGACTGTGCCCCTCTATCTGTTTCACAGTAGACAAAGCTGCAAATATCCACAATACTCAATGAGATATTTGGATGCTATGTAGAAGATCATATCTGTAATAAGCTGAAGCAGACACTTCCCAGCTTCGTGAAAGGCTGTTACAGAGTTAGATACACATCTTTGCACTTCTTATTGTACTCACCTGGATAAGCACATTTGCCAGTCATGGTCTGACACAAAACTTGCTAATATGTCAGTGGTAGAACACAGATGTAAAAACACAACCATATGATCACACTGGAAGCAAACACCATTAAACCTCAGTCCATTAATTCTCACTATCTAGGTTGCCGGTAACTCAACTGGCTCAGAAAGAAGGCAATTCAGGTCCACTAGGGCTTATGAGCTCAGGTAGGTACAAGGAGTACAGCTCTGTAACTGCTAACTCAGCCCTACAGCAACTTAGCTAAATCTTTTCACTGTAAGAGTTCCCAAGTTAACAGACCTGATCTGAGGTAACAGGTATCTCAACACAGAGTCATCTGCACCAAGCTCAGGACTCCCTAGCTGGGAAATCCCTCGCATAATTGCCTGTGTTCTAATGCCAAGCGCAGTGAACTTCATTCTGGCAGATTGATTGTCAGCACAAAACATAAGTTTACAGACTAAATGGCATTACAAAACTGTCACATTTTTAAGACAGATGTTTTCTCGAGAGGTGCCAAGAAAAACAGTAACTCAAAATGTACAGGCAATATTGCTTATAACTAGTTAGAGGTGTTTGGCATTACAAATAAAGAAAGGACATGAACAAAGAGCATCTTTTACCTTTCTTGCTGCAACGTTTTTCTTCAATCTGTGCTACAGAAAGACCTGATGCTTCCTCTTGATTAGAGACATTTGTTCCTTCTTCAAGAGTTAAAGTATCATGCTGGTCACCGAGTTTTCTCTTCTTTGTCAATGGCTCTTCTCCCTCAGATTTCATACTGGGGTTAGGTAGGTGGAAGCAAGAACTCTGCACGAAGTTATCAAGCTGCCAATTACAGTTCTGAAATTGTCTCCAAGGTCCAAAAAATGGAGGGATTCTACAGTTTACTGAGAAGTCAGTTGGAACAGGAAGTGGAAACGAGGCCCAAGGATAGTGCCCGGCCCATCTCGTACAGCTGGGAACTGGGCTGTTCAAGGCAAGCATCTGAGAACCATTCCAGTGGGCGATGCAGTCTCTGCCCAGCCTCTGCACATGACGGGGCAGCATGGAGTGTCTACCAAAAAAAAAACCACAGGCTTCATTACTTACACACAACTACGTTCGTCTCTAGAAGACTATGGATGCAAGCGATAAGTCATGACTTACAAAAGTTATTCTTTCCCTACAAGTTAACACATGCAAGATATTAAAATCCTTTTAGACACATACAAGATATTTAAACGTTTATCAAAATGATATGCAAAAGTGGGACTTTACTTATACATTTTTTCCCCGCTTCCAGATTTACAAATGCCATTTAGTTTTCAAACTTTATCCATCCGGGTAACTATTTATTTTCTGCCTTGTTGAATTCAACTATCAGATCTTTCAAGCACTCTGTGGAATGACCTTTACAAAAGGTTATTTTTGCATGCTGCATTAAATTTATGATAAGACTCTTTGAAAGGGATCAGAAAATCTCTTTCCTTCAAGCAGTCAGAAATTTGTTTAAAAAGCCACTGACTTGGCTCAAACCACAATGCCAAGAAGACAGGGAAGCACAGGTACCAACTCTCACACCTCTAGCACCAGCTTATAGAGTAGTTTTGTATTCTTATTTGTTTTCCAGGTGAGCAAACCGCAGCTTAGTGATTAAAGCCATGAAAATAAGCTGGGTTGTTTTGTTGTTTGTTTGGTTTTGGTTGTTTGGTTTTTTTTTTACTTTTTCCTCCAGAAAAAATAAACAAAATTTAACTCTCAACAAAAAAAGCAGGAAGGAAAGATGAGCAACATCAATCTGCCTCGGCTTCGTTTGTTTAAGCAAGAAGGGGTATTTGTGGGCCTGTAGAAGAAAGGTATCAAAGCTTAGTATGTTTGGAGCAGAACTGGTAGGAACCTCCCAGCTGCCACTCTAACTAGACAACAAACCAAAGGACAACTTCCAGCACCACCGGCTTGTTCGAAACGGCGCTTTCCAGAGTAATGGAGCCGAGAGGGAGCGGCGCCTTGGCGTTTCGGGAAAAGGACCGAGAAAGATCCCCTTACTAAACGCCCAGCACTCCCGCATGACCACCTAGGGAGGAAGGGAGGGAGGGAGGGAGGAAGGAAGGGAGGAAAGAAGGGAGGAAGGAAGGGAGGGAGGAAGGGAGGGAGGGAGGGAGGGAGGGAGGGAGGGAGGAAGGAGGGGAGGGAAAAGGCAGGCAGGGAGGAAAGAAGGAAGTTGAGGGAAAAGGTAGGGAGGGAGGAAACAGGCAGGGAGGGAGGAAACAGGCAGGGAGGGAGGAAACAGGCAGGGAGGGAGGAAACAGGCAGGGAGGGAGGTGGAGGAGAAAGGAAAAGGCAGGCAGGAGGAGGGAAGGGGAAAACGGAAGGAAAGCAGGAAGGAGGGGCGGGGAAAGGAAAGAAGGCAGGATGGAAGGCAGGCAAGAGGGAAAGGCAGGAAGTAAAGCAGGAGGCAGGGAGGGCGCAGGAGGAGGGCCGCCTGCTGCCGCCCATCCGCCCCCCGCTTCCCCAGCCCCGGTACCTGCCGGCCGGCCCCGTCCCGCGGGGCTCCGCTCCCCCGTGTGCGCAGCGCCCGCGCCCCCGGCGGGGGTCCCCGCAGCCCAGCGGCAGCGCCAGCTCCGCCCGCCGGGACTGGGAGGGAGGGGCGGGGGAGGTGCCGCCGCGCGCCAATGAACCGCGGGGGCGGGCTCCAGGGAGCGAGCGACCTCCGTCTCCATCCGGGACAGGGTATCTATTTCCCACTTACGTGCATATGGATAAATTTTCTCAGAAATCTTATGCATAGCCTATTACTTTCCAAGGTCTAATTTTATCGTTATTATAAGATTCACAACAGACAAAACTCTTGGTGATTTGGAGCTGGCTCCAGGTCTCTGCCTGGCCTTGCCTTTGAGATAGGAAAAAACTCCAAACAGAGGCAGTAACATAAGAAGAGACATCTGTTCAGCACATATTATACTTCACACAAGATATTATCACCTCCAAAGAATGATCAGTGTCTGGAAAAAAGCACCATTTTAAAGAAAACATGCTACCAGAGGGGCATTCTAAATTGAAAAAAAATACAATTACTTATTGTAATCCTCAACATAAGAAGTATATGGAGCTGTCGGAACGGGTCCAGAGGAGGCTACAAAGATGATCAGAGGGCTGGAGAACCTCCCATACGAGGACAGGCTGAGGGAGTTGGGGTTGTTCAGCCTGGAGAAGAAAAGGCACAGAGGAGATCTTATAGCGACCTTCCAAGTATCTGAAGGGGCTACAGGAAAGCTGGGATTGTTCACAAAGGCTTGTAGTGATAGGGCAAGGGGGGATGGCTATAAATTGGAGAGGGGCATATTTAGACAGGGTATAAGGAGGAATTTCTTCATGATGAGAGTGATGAGGCACTGGCACAGGTTGCCCAGGGAAGTTGTGGATGCCCCATCCCTGGAGGTGTTCAAGGCCAGGCTGGATGGGGCCTTGGGCAGCCTGATCTAGTGGAACAGTGGAACCCGATGGCAGGGGGTTGGAACTAGATGATCTTTAAGATGCCTTCCAACCCAAACTATTCTATGATTCCACTTAGATGAAGCTTATCTCTACCTTAGCTTAAATAAAAATTGTTCCACTTTTTGTAATAGTAACTGCTTCTCGTATCAGCAGGGCAGCACCAGCTCCAGAGCACAGCAAAAAAACAACTGCAGGCTGCATGGTTTCAGCCTTTGGGTTCTCCCGCACAGATGTAATACTGTGCTAATGCAGTAGTTTGCGTAAGTGCTCTTCTCTCTGGGGTTACCTTGTGTCCCTTTAGGGTTTACAGCATCTCAAGGAAGAGCTGCTGTGTGTTTCAAGATGCCATTTCAGCACCATGTTAACTGTTTACAGAAAAACAAAGCCCACTCACCTGAGACAGTGCTTAATGTTTCCAGGTAAAAATGCACCTGCAGATGCTCTGCTGAGGAGAGCTGGCCTGAGGGCCGTGTAGGAGACATGTGGGGAGCCGATGACGGACCCACAGATGCCAGAGCGCCAATGATGGACCCTCAGCAGCTTACCAGCTGCATAAACAATCCTCTCTGTCTCTGTCAATGTTGCTTGGATAAGCACTTAAAATGCTTTCTTGAGGTCTTCTGAGGGCAGAGCAAATGCTGGCTCTATTTCCTGTAAGGAAACGTAGCACAAAGCATATGAAATACAATAGTGCTGAACAGTGCAGACACTGTGCAGGAGCTGTGATCAGCTAAAATGCTGTTTCTCTGCATGCCTTCTACTTGTTTCATACAAGTGACTTGAATAAAAAATAATTTTAAAGTTTTCGTAGGAGTGGTAGGGAAGACTGAAACTGGAATAATGAGGGGATGTTAAGTGTGTGCTAGTTGGGCAATGTGTGAAATCCACTTTAGGTTTTCACTTCTTGAATACAGTTTACAACCAAAGGAAAAAATGCCCATCTGTTTTCTATTATTTTTTTTTCACAATGTAACAGGAGAGCAAAGTGACCAACTGCATGAGAGCAGAGGTATTAATAACCTGGTAATGTAAAGCTGATATTTTTAATACCTGCTATTAAATGAATGAAAACACTGATTAAAAAAATTAATCTTAGCAGTTCATGTGATCTGAAGCATGATCTGTATTCATATCGATTTATGGTGATATAGATCCCACTACAGCCAAGTAATGGAAGGTACCTGTAATCTTATGAACCCATGAAAGGAGAACGTCTTGCAGCTCAAAGCTGAGCTCCTCTGGACCGAAGCTGTGCACTTCACACCCTGGCGTTTTGCATACCTTTGTGCACATGAGAGCCCACCTGCAGGGAGAATCCAGGTACAGCTTAAAGAGTTTGGAGAAAACACAAAACACCAAACATGGTGATTCAGTAACTATCAAACCTGCCTTTCTGTTCACATTCCTCTTTAAAGTACATGAGAAATTTCTGTATTATAGGCCCTAAGGTTTAGGGCAGCATATCTTAGAAGAGCCCACAGCAGATGCTGGAAGCGGTGTATGAGCTCTGCTGGTAGAAGGCCTCATTATAGATTTGTCAATGCCATAGGACAACTCTGTTTGGCAGGGGCTGGATGGCCACTGCTGCATGCCATCCCCTCATGGCTGACCTGGAGCAGAATGTGTTAGAATTGTGGAATGGTTTGAGTGGGAAGGGACGATGAAGGTCATCTATTCCAACCTCCCCCTGCAGTGAGCAGGGATATCTTCGACTAGATCAGGTTACTCAAAACCCCCTCCAGCCTCATTGAGAAGGGACCATGAAGGTCATCTAGTCCAACCCCCCTGCGGCAAGCAGGGATATCTTCAACTAGATCATGTTAGTCAAAACCCCCTCCAACCTGGCCTGGAACATCTCCAGGGATGGGGCATCTACCACATCTGTGGGCAACCTGTTTCCATGATTCACCACCCTAAGCGTGAAAAATTTCTTCCTAATATCTAGCCTAAACCTCTCTCCTCTTTTAGTTTAAAACCATTACCCCTTGTCCTATTGCTAAAAGCCCTGCTAAAAAGTTTCCCCCCATCTTTATTAAATGCCTTCTTTAAGTATTGAAAGGCTGTAACAAAGTTTCCCTGGAGCCTTCTCATCTCAAGGCTGAACAACCCCAACTCTCTCAGCCTCTCTTCATAGGGCAGGTGTTCCAGGCTTTTGACCATTTTAGTAGCCCTCCTCTGCACTCACTCCAACAGCTCCATGTCTTTCCTGTGCTGAGGACCCCCAGGCTGGATGCAGTATCCCAGGTGTGGTTTCACTAGAGCGGAGTAGAGGGGCAAAACCACCTCCCTGGACCTGCTGGTCACACTTCTTTTGATGCAGCCAAGGATATGGTTGGCCTTCTGGGCTGCAAGCACACATTGCTGGCTCATGTTCAGCTTCGCATCCTCCAGGTCCTTCTCCGCAGGGCTGCTCTCAATCTCTTCATCTCCCAGCCTGTAATGATACCGAGGGTTGCCCCAAGCCAGGTAGAGGACTTTGCACTTTACTTATTGAACCCCATGAATTTTCCACAAGCCCCACTCCTCCAGCTTGTCCAGGTCTCTCTCAATTGCAGAGCAGGGTTGTGCAGCTGCCGGGTTGTACTTGGGTGATTTGGTCATCACATCTTGTCCTCATCCACGCCATGAAAGCTTCCAGTGTCCAGCAAAGGCAGCCACATCCAAGCAGCCTGTTAGCAACAAAGTAAGGCTAAGAGTAGTGGGTTGGTTCAGCCTTGAGAAGAGAAGGCCTAGGGGAGACCTTATTACCAAGTACCAGTACATAAAAGGTGACTACCAAGAGGATGGAGACTCTCTTTTTATGAGGAGTCACATGAAAAAGACAAGGGTAATGGATATCAGTTGCTCCCAGGGAGATTCTGATTGGGTTCCAGAAGCAAATTTTTTCACCATGAGAACTGTTAAACATTGGAATAATCATAGGATCTTAGAATCGCTAGGTTGGAAAAGATCTTTGAGATCATAAAGTCCAGCTGTACGTATCCACTACTAAATCATATTCCCGAGGACCTCATCTACCTGTCTTTTAAATACCTGCAGGGATGGGGACTTAACCACCTCCTTGGACAGTCTGTTCCAGCGCCTCATAATCCTTCTGGTGAAGAAATTATTCCTTATGTCAAATCTGAACCTCCCTCTGGTGCAACTTGAGGCCATTCCCTCCTGTCCTACCACCTACCTCTTGGGAAAAGAGACCAACACCCACCTCGCTACAACCTCTTTTCAGAAGTTCAGTAATCTTCCCAGGGAAGTGGTGGATTCCTTTACACTGGACACTTTTAAAGCTCAGCTGGACAGGGCCATCTCATTTGAACAGTATATTACCTAAAAGGTTGGAACAGATGAATCCCTGAAGTCCCTTCCAAATCGTCATTCTGTCAACCTGGGATCACAGAATCATAGAATGGTTTGGGTTGGAAGGGACCTCAAACCCCATCCAGTTCCACCCCCCCTGCCATGGACAGGGACTCCTCCCACTAGATCAGGCGGCTTAAAGCCCCATCCAACCTGGCCTTGAACACCTCCAGGGATGGGGCATCCACAACTTCCCTGGGCAACCTGTGCCAGTGCCTCACCACCCTCATAGTGAAGAAATTTGTCCTTATGTCTAATCTAAATCTGCCCCTCTCCAGTTTATACCCATTGCCCCTAGTCCTATCACTACAAGCCTTTGTAAACAGTCCCTCCTCAGCTTTCTTGTAGGTCCTTGAGGTACTAGAAGGTCACTATAATATCTCCTTGAAGCCTTCTCTTCTCCAGGCTGAACAATCCCAACTCTCTCAGCCTGTCCTCAATAACAGAGAGGCTCCAGCCCTCTGATCATCTTTGTGGCTCTGCTTTGGACACGTTCCAACAGTTCCACATCCTTCTTATGTTGAGGATTCCAGAACCGGACAGAATACACCAGTTGAGGTCTCATGAGAATGGTGCAGAGGGGCAGAATCCCCACCCTTGCCCTGCTGGCCGCGCTTCTTTTGATGCAGCTCAGGATGCTGTTGGCCTTTGGGCTGTGAGCACACATTGCCGGATCATGTCGAGCTTCTCACCCATCAGCCCCCCCCCAAGCCCTTCTCCGCAGGGCTCTCAGCCACATCATCCCCCATCCTGTATTGAAACCGCGGGTTGCCCGCACCCAGCCGCACGTCCTCGCCCTCGGCCTTGCTGAACCTGACGGGATTCCTTGCGCGCAGGGAGGGGCCGGCTGGGAGCCGGGGGCGCCGCGCGGTGCCCGGTGGCTCCGCCCGGGCGGGGGCGTTCCCGGTGGCCGCTTCCGCCTCGGCGCGGGGCGGCGGGGGGTCAGGCGGCATGCAGAGCCCGCGGGAGCGCGGCGCCGCTGGCCTGGCCCGCTTCTACACGGTGACCGAGCCTCGGCGGCACCCCCGCGGCCACACCGTCTACAAGGTCACGGCGCGGGTGAGTCCCGGGGCGCCGCCGCCGCCCTGCCCCGCTCCGCAGGGCTGCGGCCATCGGGCGCGTCGCGCCGTGCGAACCCTGCGCGGGGACGTGGGTGGGAGAGTGGTGAAGGGGCGCTCGGGCACGGCAGCCACTGCTGAGCTGGGCCTCAGACCCTCCTGCAAACTTCCTCCTGCGCTGGAAGGGTGGTCATGCATTGGGAAGGCTGTCATGCATTGGGAAGGCTGTCATGCATTGGGAAGACTGTCATGCATTGGAAGGGTGGTTGTGCGTGGGGAAAGGTGGTCGTGCGCTGGAAAGAGTGGTCGTGCGTGGGAAAGGTTGTCATCCATCAGAAAGGTTGTTGGGCGCTGGGAAAAGTGGTCGGGCACCAGGAAGGGTTGTCATACATGGGAAAAGTGGTTGTGCACAGCGAGGGTGGTCGTGTGCGGCAAGGGTTGTCATGCACTACCACGGTGGTCATTTGTGGGAAGGGTGCTTGTGCCCTGGGAGGGTTTGTCATGCATGGAGAGCGTTTGTCATGCACTGGAAGGAGGCTGGTCATGTGTTGGAAAGGGTGGTCATGCATTGGAAAGGGTGGTCGTGCGTGGGAAGGGTTGTTGTGCATGGGAATGGTGGTTGTTTGTGTGAGGGGTTTGTTGTGTGTGGGAAAGGGTGCTCGTGCACTGGGAAGGGGTGGTCGTGCACGGGAAGGGTTGTCCTGCACTGGAGGGGTGGTCCTGCACTGAAAGGGTGGTCGTGCATGGGAGAGGTTGTCATTGCATGGGTAGGAGGGCTGTCATGCACAGGAAGGGTTTTCAGGCATTGGAAAAGTTGTCGTGCATGGGGAAGGGTTGTCATGCACTGGGAAGGTTGTCAGGCATTGGGAAGGATGGTCGCACACTGGAAACGGTGGTCACGCATGGGAAGGGTTGTCGTATGTAGGAAGGGGTGGTCGGGTGCTGGAAAGGTGGTTGCATGCAGGGAAGGGGTGTCATGCATGGGAAGGGTTGTCGTATGCTGGGAAGGGCTGTCAGGCATTGGGGAGGGTTGGTCGTGTGTTGGGAAGGGTGGTCACACACTGGAAGCGTGGTCGGGCACGAGAATGGTGGTCGTCAGCTGGAAAAGTTGTCATTCATGGAAGGGTGGTTGTGCACTGGGAGGTTTTGTCGTGTGCAGGATGGGTTGTCATGCACAGAGAGGGTGCTGGTGCGCTGGAAGGGTTGTCATGCATAGAGAGGGTTTGTCGGGTGTTGGAAAGATCACGCATGGGAAGGAGGGTTGCTGCATGCAGGGAGGGTTGTTAGACATTGGGAAGGGTTGGGCCCTTGGAAGGGTTTGTTGGTCACTTGGGGGGCTTGTTGGGTGCTGTTTGTCGGCACTGAAATGGGCTGCCCAGGGAAGCAGTGGAGTCGCTGTCCTGTGAGGTATTTAAAAGATTGGGAGATACGGTGCTGAGGCATGTGTTTTAATATTAGACAGATGAGGTTGGACTCTATGATCGTAGAATCATAGAATGGTTTGGGTTCGAAGGGGCCTTTGCACGTCATCTGGTCCAACCACCCTGCAGTGATCAGGGACATCTTCAACTAGATCAGGTTGCTCAGACTCTCATCCCAAAGGTCTTCTCCAACCAAATGATTCTATGAAACTTGTAGCTCTGTGGTTGCCTCAAGTGTGAGTTACAATTAACTGTCACTGTCTTTCCTGTTTGTTGCAGAGTGTAACAGAATAGCTTAAAACCAAACAACTCTGCCTTTCTTTTCTTCCCCCTCCTTCTCCCAAAAATCTCTTGGATAGGTGATGGGCAAGTTGCTCTGTCTTCCTGCGTGTCCCACAGTGCAGTCTGCTCTGGAGGAAATAATGAGGGAGCAGAGTATGTGGGTACTGCACGCCTATGCTGGAATTACAGAGCCACTTGAACTGAGTATTCAGACAGCCCCTTTCTGAAGGGCTGTACGTGCCTGATGCTCATCCCCCTTTGGGCATAAGAGGGTCTGGATGAATAAAGAGAGGCCTGGTAGGAGAAGAAGGAAAGATGAAGCAAATAATTATAGCATAAGCTGTCATGGTGCTAGTTTTGCTGAAAGCTCCTTCTGTTCCCCTAGGGAAACTTCTTGCTTTCTTTTCTCCCCTCCTCTCCTATTTAAGCCAAAAAGGGAAGGGAGTAAGTAAATATAGGGAGAGATAGGTGCAAGAGAAGTCGAGTTCTGGTCACTGGTATTGTGGGGTATATTAAAAGTATCAGAAAGTGTTACAGAGGGACAGAGTTTATTTAAATGACCTGTGATCTTGTAGCTACTGCAGCTGTAGACATTCTGCCTGTGAGAGCAACTTATGTTTATGTGCGCCCTTCCCTTAATTAAAACAATACAGCATTCTGTATGAGTATGTATCCTGTAGTGCTCAGGTTGTTTGACTGTCATCACTTTGTGTGACTTGTGAAATTAAAAACATGTTTTTAAAATTCTTTTTTGTCAGATATATGTATACAAGTCTACTGAATGCAAATATGGCACATGTTGAAAACATGCTTTTTAGTTCTATGAAATACAGCATTTTTTAAGAGAGAAAGAAAAATTTTTTTTTTCCCCTATGATGTTTTAAATTAAAAAGCCTTTCCTGAGATGGAGGCAAGGAGGAAAATTGCATTTTGCAATGCCATTGCATCTTTCTGGTGGGCAAAGTGTGTGTTTGTTTCATAAAGTTGTGTCAGTGCAACAGTAAGTAACGGGAATGAGCCAAGGCTTCAGCTTATTCTGGTTCTTACTGGCTGAAGCCAGTTAAAATGCTCTGTAGTACTTTTATTTATGCAGAATTGGTCAAGAGCAAGTTGTAGCTAACTAGTGAAGAATGTCACTGCTTTTCCATGTTCCATAAGTTGTAGATGTGCAGTTGCTTTTCCAAGTGAGGTGGTGCAGAATCGAGTAGTTTGAGTGCGTGTGATTTAGTACAGAAGGAGATGGTTAGTCTGTGCACTGTCCAAATTAAACTGAACTAACTGGAGATCGTTAGTTCTTCAGTGTGTTTTAATATCTAAAATTCTAAAAGTGAAAAAGTTGTTTTTCCTTTATGCAGCAAAGGAACCTCTGGATTCACAAATATATTTCTAAATAACTTGTCTTTCAGTAGGCCTCTAACTGGTTATCTGTTATATAGTACTTGAGGTGAGGATTTGGGGAGTTAGATGCTGATTTAAAAATAATTTATTGTATGTATTTGTTACCTTCCTTTTTCCTCCAGTCCTATTCCTCCTTCCTGTTCCTGCAGTGATCTGGCTCCATAGTTGATATTGCAGCACTACAGCTGTATTTGCAGGTTTGATGCTCAGCTACTTTGGGGGACCGCCAGGAAAAAAGTTAAATGGATCTTCCTGTTGTGTTGAATACCCTTCTGGCTGAAGATCTAGGGTACTCAGTGTGTGCTAGTGGAGATTTCTGGTTCCTTTCAGCCGTGGATGTGTGAACTTTTGTGAAACTAAGTTGAAAGAACTTACTGCTTCAATCTAATGATAAATACCAATGGATGAGAAATCACTTGTTTAGTGTGTCTTAAGCATCTGACCCAAAGACACAACTGCCCATGCAGTCTCTTCTGAGTGCAAAGGTGGTCTGTCCTTATGGCAACTTTTTCTTAAAGGTTTTGTTTGTGTATCAGGGAATATGTTTTTATTTTACATGTGAAAGCTGAAGTAATTGTAAGAGCAGATAAGATTAAATGAATATTGACTTTTGTATATCCATTTTCAAAGGCTGAAGAACAGAAAGAAATATCAGCAAGCTACGAAATGAGGACTGTTCTTTAATGCTATCTGAAAATATAGGCTGCTAGTAGAAGTTCAGGTAATTTAGAAGATCACAGATATTAACACTTAGATATAGCTAATTAGAATTCTAATGAGTTATATTGGATATCTGCAGGTCAGATAAGGACCAGGATAATCTGAAATATTTTATTTGATGGTGAAGATCCTTGTAGGATCACTGTTTTTCAGAGGCTAACACAGTAATTATGCATTGGTTAACTTGTTGTTAGGTAACCCAATGATATTCTTAAAAATAGATTAAAGTTGCTTGCATTACAAATTTGCTGAAGGAACTGCCTGCACTGATCCTTATGGGAGGATTAAAAAAGTGCACTGAATATTTGGGGGATTGGATCATCTTTGCCAAGTCTGTAGGTTGATTATAGGTTGTATTGAAGGGGCAGACCTCTTCTGAAGTTGACCTTCAGAAAAAGATGTGAAGAACAATGTAGGACAACACATAAATTATTACGTACTGACTTAAAGTTGGCTTAGCTGATTGATATAGAAGGCAGTGTAACATCAGAATGAGTGTGAAACAGGGCCTCTGGGTTTTATTCCAGATTCTTGCTAACTGGCTGGGTAATTACTCATCTCTCTGGGTCTCCTTCTGCCCATCTGGTAACTTACCTAGCTGCCAAAACTGTTGCAAGGCTTTAACTAAAGGTGAACTGCAAAGCAAAGCAGTTAGTGTGTGCCCTTTTGTGTTCTTCTGTGATGTGTAGCCATGCCTATGACATCTTCTTCCCCCAGCTCTACAGGCTCCTTACATCAAGTACATCAGCTATTAGAAAAGAAGGTTAGAAATACTTCACCAGTTGTACGTATGAACTGCCTGGTAGTGAATGAAGGAGCAACAGCTGCCAAGGTTAAAATCTGGTAAAGTTGCCAAATGTTAGATTACTCAAGAGCGAGGAAAAGTTGAGGAAGGTTTTATCAGTGTAGACTACGCGGGAAGAAGAGGACTTTAATGTGCAAGGTGAGAGAAAGCACTTAGACTTGTGAAGGAAAATATTTTGTGTCTTTGGGGAGAATGTTAGAGAAGGTAATACTTTTTTGCTGTGTTGTGTCCTCCAAAATATGTGAAAGATTACAGTGGCTGGGCTGTGTAGTAAACCGTTGTTACAAAATCTTGGAGGCTTTGACAAGGATTCTTGAAAAATGAAAGTGTGGAAGACAGCTGGTTTGTGGGGAGCATAAGGGATATTTTACTGTCACTGAGCAAGTGGAAAACATAGACTCAGTGACTTCCATCTTAGAACAAGGGCTGTGCGGTGCTTGCAGTACAGGGGATGGTGTTTTAATCTCTGGGGTGCAAGTAGCATGGACTACTTGTGCTTGCCTATGTGCATTACCTGTTTACAGCATTAATTATTCTGGAGTGTGTCAGTGTGTGGATAGTTTCAGTTTGGATTGAGAATGCCATGTTTTGCTTTAGCTAACAATAGGTGAATTCTTTTGTTAAACAACTTTGGCTGAGATATAATGCAGGATATAGTGACTTGCACAAGATAATTGAAGTTGTGAATTAAAGATGTTTTTATTTGATTTGTTTGTTTGGGTGGGTATCTTCTTACTGCTGATTGTAAACCCAATACAGAACTTGGATTACAAAGGTTTTTGACATCAATATTTACCTAAAGAGAGAAATCCTGATTAAACACAGGGCTTCTTTAGGGTGTGTAGCCAAGCCTCATTTTTACTGCAATTTTCCTCTGGACAAAGTAACTTATAATTAATTAGGCTAAGAGTGTTTAAGGAGAAACAAATACAGAAGGATAGAGTCAGACGTGAGCGCATTGATGGCTGTAAATAAAGTGGAAATACTGTCTTAAGTAAATGCAATGCCTCACATTTACATTGAGGTTGTATGCAGCTTATATTAAGCCAAGTAGCCTTGATTAGTTCTGCTTATTGGGAGTAATGTGGCCCTAATATGAATTAATAGGAGGAGAATGGGAAGATGGTGAGGGAAGTGCTTTACGCAGCTTTTTTTTTTTTTTTTAAATTTTTTTTGTGAGATGCCTCTCGTGCCATTTTGCCTAGAATGTACGTCTTTATTTCTAACCACAGCAACTGACTTTGCTGCTAAAATACCTTACCACGTTCTATTTGGGTGTTAGACTTCCCTAGAACTAAATGGAAACATTTCTGAGTGCAGAGGACATGCAACTGTTTGCATTTTTCCAGATTTTTCTCTGCAGCGACAAATCATTGAGTGTTACTCTCTTTAATTTACAAACTGGAAATACAAGTGCTCATGTGGGTTTTTTTTCTGCTTTTCAGATCGTTTCAAGAAAAAATCCAGAGGATGTCCTGGAGGTAACAGTTTAAACTTGTGCAAATGTGTTTGTGTATCACATTATATCTTTTGAAGCATCTTTGATGTAATTTAGCACCTTCTGTGTGTTTTGTCACTGTAATTGAACAAGCAGGTTTTTGTATGTTTCCGTTTTGTCTTCAGCTTTCATAGTTGAAAACAGTATCTAGGGTAAAATGTTGCAATTCATCCCTCAGTGATGAATCACTTGAAACAATGTTTTAGGAAGTAAAGCCTCTTTTGATGACAAAACTGCTTTGATAACTTTGCAAGCTCTTTTCTCAAGGCTGGGATTGGCCAATTGATGGTTACTTAACTCCTACTGGTAAAATTAGAGATCAGTCCACAATCCAAGTCTTAGGTCTCAGCTGTAGGCACTCTTTTCCTCTTTAAGCAATACTTCACTGAAAAGCCTACATCGTTACTGTCTATTATTGAAGGGGGAGAATGAAGGAGCTTAAGAATAGTTGAGAGAGATTAGACTGCAGCCCATATATTATGCCTATCTCTCTGAGGCTCCTTCTAGTGCTAAAACTTCAAAATTTCTTACTCTTTGCCACTTCTGAAAAGGCTCTGACAAAAAAAAATACATCATGCTTGTATGGCTTGTGGTTTATTTTTTCTTTTCTTTAGATTAAAAACTTTTTTTCCCCATCTTGATTTCTTCTGGACTAATGACTCAATATTGATACTGTTATGGTACATACATGCAAAGTCTTCCTTCAAAAGCACTACCGTATGTTTTTTCAGACATCGTGTAACATACATATGTTCAATTTCTGGTGCGGTCTCTTACTACAGTTGAGGAGAACCTGGATAGCTGATGAAAAGAAGAGCCCATAAATGAATTCATTGCATCTCTGTGGGGTCAAACATTAGTTACTGGTTAGTGGCTTGACAGAGGTGAGAATTGGCGAATACACCTAATACCACTTTGTTGCATCCTTCTTCAAAATCTTGAGAATCGGACAAACATGAGGATTCATGCTTCTTGTATTTTCTGAATCTCTAGAACATTAAAATAGCCTATCAGGATTGGAGCTGATCATAGATCTAGTTTTAGAACTGCTTTACTCTAGTTTGTAGCTTCATGTTCACCTTTTCCAGGGAGACTCCTGAATTGAACCTATCCATGAGCACATTCTGCCATTACCTTAATCTTCGTTTTTTGGAAAAACACTTTATAGCAGCTGTTGATGAACCATTCATCAGGAAAAAGACATTGTAAGTGTTTTTCAGCTAGAGTACTGCATGAATATATGTTAAGTAGTTTTGAAACAATAGCAGAACCATATCTGTTAGACATTGTTTTAGCCGCTGCTTTGGTTTGTGGTTGTAGGGTAGCCATGGAGAGTTCCACATATCCTTGACAATAAGAAGACATAAATGTGCTATGAACTTGATGACAATTGCCCTTTTCCACCCTTCATTGTACCAAACTAATTATTTTGCATGTGATAACATGTCAGGTGTGGTGCAATTCTGTTATAAGCAAGCATCCGAAAGTACCTAGTTATTAAATATCCTAGATTATAGTTGTCGTAAGGGTGAACTGTAGTCAGAAACTCAGATATGTTGGAAACTTTTCTGTGTATGGGGCTTCGTATGATAAAAAAAAGAATTGAAGAGAAAGAATATGCTCCTAACCTGTTTCTGCTGAAAGCAAACTTAGCTCAGTTTTCCAGAATAGTCCATTAGAAATTCAACTGACAAAATTTTGTGCATACAACCATGCTTTTGCTTTATAATTCATGCCATGCAACATCTTTCCTGCATGCTTACAGGACCACTTAGCTGTGCCTGGCTGCTTCTTCAGAAGTCTCTTATTGTCACTGCTAAGATGTTAATACGTTCATTACGTGTGTACAACTGCACATAAGGCTGAGTGTGGTGACCTCATCTCTACTTATCAGTTTTTTGTCACCTCTTTTAACTGCCCTTTGGGATAGAAGCCTTTAATACAGTATCTCTTCTGCTGCAGCCAATTACATTTCAATGTAATCCCAGCTGTTGTTGCTGGGACAGGAAGGAAGATAACCTTGTAAGGGCTTTTTCCTCAAAAGGATGAAATAAGTTAATGTGAAGTTGTGTGTGGAAGAGTTAAGTCCACTGGTCTTTCTATCCAAATTAACTTTAATTTCCTCACTTCTGGGGATTGATAACGGCAACATGGTGTGTGAGGTGATTGTAGCTACAGTACTCTTGTGGGTTTTTTTTCTCCTCTGTGAATGAGTTAGAGGAAGGATTGTTCATTGTCGAACAGATGAGTCGCATAAGTTAGTAGAGATCTACTAATTCTGGCCATGACAAACACCTTATTGCCTTACAAGTCCAGCATATGTTCTATGATATACTTGCTGTGCTTCATTAGGCCTCACAGTACAATGTGTCTTTCCTAATTTCTAATTATGAGTATGTTAGAGTGGGAACTTTGCTAACTTTGCTGAGCTGCATGCATGCAAAGCCATGATTTCCATGGGTTTGTGAAAGGTTTTAGGATGACCTTGACTGCTTTTGCTATGCAAGCTTTTTTCCTCTTGCAGCAGTAAAAAAATGATACTTTTTAGTGGAATGGAATCTCATGCTCTTATTTTCTGGCAACTTTTCATGCTGTCTCCAAGTACTGACAGTGCAGAACCTTAGTATTTCAAGACCTTGCCATCTTAAGCAATTTTATATTCTGTATGCATGCTGCTCAAGAAGTGCTGATCATCCACTTTCTGGATATTGGATTAGACGGAAGTACAGCATTGAAAAAGTATTGGTTCTGATGGCAAAATCATTCGTTGGCCTCTTGAGAGATTCTGATTTTTCTTCCTTTGTCTGTTGAACTCCCCCAAGTACTACTTGTAGTTGAGTCCTGGAAATGTCTGCACAATAGGTGGGGCTGAATTAGTATAGCTAAGTTTATATGGTGGGTGGAGTGTTGCCATATTAAAGCTTTGCAGATCCACTGTTAACAGTCCTGTTACCTTACACCTGCAGTGTTTTGTAGGTAGGCCTTGCATCTACTGAAACTTAAAAAGTCACTGACCTTAGTGTTTAAAAAAAAAACCCAAACACCTCCAAAATTCCAATAAACAACAACCAAAGAACCCTCTAAAATTAAACCTTTTACTTAGGTCTAGATCTGGTTTGCTTGAAAAAAGTGGTTTTTCAATTATAGTGATTCATGAGAAGGTAACCTGTTAAATCAGTCAAAAATATTTGGAATCTTTTAAACTGTGATTAGTCATATTAAGCTAATTGAGACATTAGACTGATGGAACAACGGAATCAACTGCTGAATGCATTGCAGTCTCTCTTTCCCTTCTCTTCTACTTTCATCACTTTACACTAGGCTTGAGGTTTATGATGACTTAGTGAGTGATTGAAAACGACGCTGAAATATAAAGTGTGTGTATTCATTTTATACATCCTGGTAGCAAACCTGTTAGCAGCAAGTGTAAATTTTGTTGCTCAGTTCTTTCCCTGGCCTGATTTTCCTGTTGGATTCTCCTCCTTTCTTGAACAGAAAGAATAAAAAGAATGGGACGGAAGAAGGATAAGGGAGATACCTGGCTGGGAGATGATTACTTCTTTCTGGAAAGGGTGGATCAAGAAAAGCTGGTGTAATGAACCAGTGATGACTTTACGTTCCTGAAGTTGGAGATTTTGCCTAGATTATATAGGAACATATTCAGTTTTTGATCAGGGTTATTGGTAACTAACCATTTAAAATATGGGCTTGCATTTATACCTGATTAGCATTTTACATAAACAAATTATGAGCTGGTTTGTCATCCTGGGTTCTTAATGTGCTGTCCTTAAGAATCCTATACTTGTATTGATTTTCTCTTTTGCTGTTGTTTCCCCATACCTGCAGCTGCATCAAACACAGCATACTGTTGAGTGTTGGATACTGCAACACTACTATTTGGCATTTTTTTCCTCCCTTACTGGTTTCCTGTGTAGCTCGGGATCTCAGTGTGGCTGAACTAGTCCTGGCTTTGCCCTCTCTATTTCGTTCTTTCAACTTCATGTTTTTTCCTATGCATTGTAGTCTTGTTAGCCAACATGTGGGTTGGGGATGAATAGTGACCTTTTTTTATAGTTGTTAAAAGTTGGCAGCTCAGATTGTATATTTCTGTTAAACCTATTTGCTGAACATAGTGGCCTGATTTGCTTAAAGAATGCATATGTGGTGTGTTGCAGTGTGAACAATGAACGACACTAATACTCTCCCTTTTCTCTTCTTCAGATAGTCGTTTGGAAGAGATACAGTGACTTTAAGAAGCTGCACAAAGATCTCTGGCAAATTCATAAAAACCTATGCAGACATACAGAACTCTTTCCACCTTTTGCCAAAGCGATAGTATTTGGTAAGCTCAATTTCTTCTTGACTTGCTGAAATTCTTTGATAACTCAATATCTATAAATACATCCTGTTTTGCAGCAGCATTGACTCCTTTCTGTGTGCTTTTACTACTCAACATTTCGGTTTGTTGTGTCTTTCTTGTAGGTTTGCTGCTATAATAGATTGATACTTCATTTTTTTTAACAGGGGTAGTTATGTCCTTGCTTCCATGTTAGAGATATTAGCTCAAATATTTATTGATATGTATGCTTTGTATCTTTACAAGGTAAGTTCCCTATATTAGCTTTCTGAACAGCACCTGAACAGTGAACCAAGATTTTCACATATGAGCTGTCTGTGGTTTTTGGTGAAGAGTTACAGTAAAGTGTCGAGTGGTTGTTGCAGAAAAGGATTTATTTTAGGAATTTGATTGTAATTATCAATTTTATCTAGCTGAGATTCTGAGATCGGTTTTACATATGGCAGTTAACTATTTAGCCATAACAACTCATAGGAGGATTGTGAGTCTGCATGAGAAATGCACGGCAAAAAGTAATTGGCTCTTAAAAACCAAAGATCTTAACTTCATCTTGTTTTATATGTCATCATGAGTGAGCTATAAGTGGACTCTCAGTGAAGTGACATGACTCCATATAGAACTCCACTATCACACTTTCTTTTAGCTGTGTAGTGTGGTAATTTTAGCAATGATGTTTTTATTGTGTGTTCTTTGTGCTCAGCACAAACCTTTGCTGTTTTTTTTGGTATGCATATATGTCCATCACACAATATGCAGTGCTTTTTTCAGTGTTTTTCAGCATTTTTAAATGTGCCTGGCATGTTTGGTGTCCTTTATGCATGCGTTTACCACGTGCTTTGTGAGTGTTTCTGAGGCACTACTAAAGTGTTGCTAACTGTCCGGAACTGGTTTGGTGCTTTTTGACGTACATCTACCGCATGTTCTTGAGCTTTTTTCCCAAGCTTTTTATGTCTTTTTGCAGATATACAACAAGGGTTTGGCATTTGTTTGCATGCTTCTACCGTGTGACTTGGTTTGATATTAGGTGAGCATTTTGAATTCTAAAACGCTTTTGGGGTTACAAAGGCGTTTCTGTGGCAGTGATGAGTGGTTCTATTTTATTTTTGAAAGCAACCAACATGTTTATGTTTTTTTCTAGTGTGCACCTAGCGTGGTGTTTAGTGTTTCTTTGGCAAGGATCCTGATAGGGATTTCAGGCATTTTTCGGTTTTGTGTATTGTCCCTAAGGTGTGGCTGTGACATTCTTTGTGTCCAGGATTTCTTAGGTATTTTTTCTCATGTGCATATATCACACAATTTTCTGTGGGTTTTTAACCGTCCATTGTGTTTGGCTTTATTTTTGGAACGTTACTAAGGCATTTCTAAGGCATTCCTGACAGTCCAAAATGTATTTGGTGCTTTCTGATGTGCATCTACCATGTGCTCTTTTTTTTGGTGGGTTTTTTTTTTGGGCACTTTCTAATGTGTTTTTGGGGTTACTGAGGCATATCTGTGGCATTTACAAGTTGTTCTAGTATGTTTTAGGTGTTTTAAAGCATTCAGCCTGTGGTGTGTTTTGCAGGTTTTTTTTTTTTTTGTATGTAGCTTGTGTCATTTTGTGCATCCAGCATGTCTGGCATTTTTTGGCAAACATCTATCATGTGCTCTCTGCTTTGGCAAAGTTTCTGGTGTGAATTCAGGGCTTTTTTTGGTGTGATTTTTCATTACTGAAGGAATGCTGTGGTGTTTTTCTGTCTTAGGTGTAGCTTTTTTTCTTGCATATATGCCATGATTTTCAGAGGGTTTTTATGCATTTTTCAGCATTTTTTTAACGTGTCCAGCACAGTTGGCCTTTTTTGGCATACATCTATCTTGTGCTTTGTGAGGGTTTCTGAAGCATTTCTAAGGCATTGCAAACTGTGCGGAATGAATTTAGTGATGCTTTTTAGTGTGTTTTTTAAGTGTCCAACATGCGTTTGGTGTTTCTTTGCATCCATCTACCACATTGGTAAATTTAGCAGGTTGTTAAGCATCCAACATGTTTGATTTTTTTTGGCATGAATCTACCACATGTTCTTTTTGATGCTTTTTTTTGGTGGGCTTTTTGTTTTTTAGAGTGTTTTGGTGGGCTTTTGGGTTTGTGAGGTTATTTTTTGGGGTTAATGAGGCATTTCCACAGAGTTTACAAGCTGTTTTGTGGTTTTTTTTCAAGCATCCAGTCTGTGTTATGTTTTTATTGCATGGACTTTGCATGGTGTTTTGTGTCCAACGTATATGGCATTTTTTAGCATTCGTCTGCCATGTGCTCTCTTTTTTTGGTAAGATTTCTAGTGTGGATTTGGGACATTTTTTGGGACATTTAGTGGTTTTGGTTCCTAGGGCATGGCTACAGTGTTATTTTGATCCAGAATGTCTTTGTTGAGGGTTTTTGGTGGTTTTTTTTTTTTTTTTTTTTTTTTTTTGGCATGTTTATACTGCATGCTTTTCAGTGTAGGGTTTTTTTTTTGAGTTATTCAGTGTTTTTTTGTCTGTCCAGTATATTTGGTGCTTTTTTAGTATGCATCTACCACATACAATTATTGGGCATTTTAATGGGTCTCTAAGTTCCAACCTCTATTTGACATTTTTTTTTGGCAGGAGTCTATGATGTGGTCTTTTTTTTGATGTGGTTTTTGGCAGACTTTTCAGTACGAAAGGTGTTTTGTGGTAATGAAGGCCCTTCCATGGTGTTTACAAGTTATCTTTGTATGGTGGTTGGGTTTGTTTTGCTTTCTGGGTTTTTTTTTTTTTTTTTTACAAGCATTCAGCCTGTGTTTGTTGTTTTTTGTTTTTTTTTTTTTTTTTTTAATGCATCTTGCATGTTGACTAGTGTCCAGCCTTGCTTGGCATTTTTGTGAATGCATCTACCGTGTGTTGGTTTTATTTGGCAGGGTTTCTGGTCTGGATTTTGCATGGCTTTCTGGTGTGCGTTTCAGTTCCTGAAGTATTGTCACAGCATGTTTGGCATTGCTGTGGTGGTGCTTTCAGTGTACAGCATGTTTGGTGTTTTTTGTCTCTTTTGTCTCTCATGTCCTCTTTTTTTCTTTGCTAAGGTTTTTGCACCTTTTTTTTTCTGTTTTTTTTTTGAGTATACTTACAACATGATTTAAAGAATTTTTAGCATCAAGCATGGGTTTGGCTTTATTTTTTTTCCTTCCTGTTTATTCTCCTACCATGCGCCTTTTTGTATTTTTTCCGTATTGTTTTAACATTTTTAGCATTCAGCATGTTTGGCAGTTTTTGGCATGTACGTAGTGTATGCTGTTATGTGTGTTTCCACATCTTCCATGCATTGTGCCTGTTCTCTGTGTTTATTGTCATACATGGCTTTCAATATTGTGCATGTGTTCACATCCAGTCAGCATTTGGTGTGTTTTTGGCATCTAGAGCTGATTTTTGCAGGTTTTTTTTGTGTGTATCATTCTTAGCAGTTTCAGGAGTGTTTGACTTGCATCTAGAACATAATGTCCCATGTTTTTTCTCTGTTTCACATTAGCATACTTTAGCATCCTGCATGTGTTTCGCCTTTTTTGGCATGCATCTATGGCATGTTTTTGCATATTTTTCACCCTGTGTCATGATTTTAGTGTGTTTTAGCATCCAGTATGTTTTTAGTGGGTTTTGGCATGCATCGACTACGTGCTTCATATGGAAAAATATGCAAAATCGCATTTTTAGCATTTTTGCATGCTTTTAGCCTAAGCTTTTGTGCACTTTTGTGTGCTCTGGCTATTTTTCTTGGTTTTTTTTTTTTTTTCCCCCTGCATTTTATTTTTTTTTGTTGAATGGTGATTTTTTTTTTAATAGTCTGCTTTTTTTGGGGTGTATTATACTTTTTGACGTATTTTTTTTTTGGCATTTATTATTACTTTGGCATAGTCAAGCCTGTGAGTTTGGCAAGTGCCAAAACTGAGGTTTAGTCACCCTTTTTCCCACCACTTTATGTGATGCTATTATAATACTGCCCAGGGTTATGGTTCTGTAGCACTATTTGCTGGCCCTCCCAAACTGTATGGAACTCCCTGGAGGCAAAACCTCAGCCTGGAAAGCATAAATTTTTGCTTTCGATATTTGAGGACCAAACACTGCCACAGACTTGTAATTTTTGCTGCTTAGTGTTTGTTTTTCATGGCTACTGCATATAGGTGTGGCACTGAGGTGCTTTTAAGAACATACTAAAATGTTCTTTTAGTATGGGGACCGGGGGGCTCTGTCTTAACCCCTTGTTGCATGGACCAGCTAAGTGTAAGGCAAGGAAACTGAACTGTGATGCAGATTTCATGTCTCTCTGCACAGAGCTGGGCAAAGTTCTTTCTTTGAATTGTCATTCATATCAGCTAAATTGTATCCGACTTTTATGTCTTTTTAGTTTTGCTTATTTAGGAAGCTGTAAGTGAGGTAAATTTCTGCGCAGTGTGAGAACTTGCGTGCTGATGGTTGAATAGAGAATGTACTGTTTGTTTCATCCTGAAATGATTTTTATATCTATTTTACAGAGTAGACTGCTTACTGGACAAGTTATTTAAAAGGCTGGTATTTGGAAAGCGTAAGTTAAGTTCAAGTAGAAGATATGATAGGAGGAAAGAAAGGAGTAAAAATAAAAGAAAATAAGGGTGTAAGACAGTACAGTCTTCTCAGATCTTGAATAATTTTAAATTGCCAGAAATACAAATTATCTGTTGTCACACTAGCTCTGTAAGCAAAGGAAGAATTGAGCTAAATCCCTTCTGAAAGCCATCCTTCTTCTATTGTATCTGTTGAACAAAAGTGACTGAAATGTACATTGTAAGAGAAGGAAATGTACAGAAATATTCAGTGTAGTTATTTACACAAAGCTCTTTGAAATTAAACATAAACCAAACCAGAGCCCACTACAGTTAAATGAAGCTGAGCCACAGAAGAATACAGAAAAGAGGAGGTAATGTAAAAAATAAGTTTTAAATGGTTGGCACATAGCTGAAAGGAACAGAAATGTCCGACTCTTCAATTTAAGAATTATTTTTCTATTTCAAGCGTAAAATTTTACTGTATATCCTTCCGTCTCGCTTCAATACGTAATAGCTGCTGTGTTTTATTTTAATTTAAAGCATTTCTCTTCAGATCAGCTGTAGTGTTTTTTTGTACTAGAGGAAAAATGTAATATTAGTAGTTTTTGAGTTTTTGACAGACTTACTTTCATTCTTGTTCTGGTAACAGTGAGCTGCAAGATCCATCTCTCTCAAGGTCTTTTCTTCTCAAGCTGCTTTATGGAGCATTTTTGTAGTATTTCTTGGCTGTGGTGACTTTCCGCTCCTTGCAGTTTTTACACTAGTTACTAAGTAGCATTGCCAGTAGTTACTGGCAACTTGTTAATTTTTTTGTGTATTAGTTTTTTTTGGTATTAATTTATTAATTTTTTTGTGTATTAATTTTGTGTATTAGTGCTTTAAAAATGGATATATGTTCTTTAGCCGAGAGTACACTTTACAAGAGGAGCATTGGTGATTCTGACAGCTGAACTTGCTTGTAAGAGAGGTATTAAACATGAGTAGAATCTCAAGTTCAGCATTTAGAGTTTCAGGAGATGGTGTGGAGAACTGAGATGTATTTAAAAACGAATGGTCATGCTGTGCTTCCGTATTTCATGCAGCCAAAGACTTGTCACATCTGCAGAGCTGAACTGCACTGCATGTTTTACACCACGGCTTTTGATAATTATAACAGGCAAGTGTGTGTGTTTTTATGCTGTTACAACAGAACTGCTCACGTTGAAGCATGAAACTTATTATGGGTGGGAAAAAGAAATAATTTGCATTTCGCTTGAACCTTTCCCACCCATTTTATGGGGAAAACATTATCACTTTGAGCATGGGAACCAAAAATATCCTAACAGATAGAGCTGTTAAAGCTTCTCTGAATTGTCATGTGGCAATTAGGATATTTATTTCTGGAAAGTGATTGTCCTTTTCCCCTGATATTCATCCATATAATTTCTTCAGTATTTTCAAACTACTTTTTCTTTTTTTGTGGATACTCTAAGTATGCCCATATGTTGGCTCTTTGTGGCATTTTACCAGAATACTGATACATCTATAGTGAGCATTTCTTGAATGCAGAAATTTACTCTAGTGTAGAAAATACTCTCCCTCTGGACAATTAGAAATCAAAAAACTCCAGATTCTGGTAAGTTGCTAGCAGTGAGTCAGAAAGATGATTCTTGTTATAAAGCTTAGATAAGGATGATTTTGGGATTTGAAAATTCCAAACAAAGTAACATATTTAAGGATTAGATGTCATGTGCAGTTGGAAGTCTTGTGAGAAACTATCTATCTGAAACATGAACATAAACCTTGGTAGATGTTTGTTGTTCAGATCCACTCCAGAAAATGAATTGTGGATTCTCTTTACAGGAATTTATATTTGGTTTCCATATAAGAAATTTTGAATGGATCATTACTGGAGGAATAGCAGAATGGTACTAATGCATTTATTATATGCCAAGAATGTAGCTTCCTACAACCCTGGAAAGACGTGATCCCTATAATGAAGTTTCCGTGTGTTTAAGAGGTGTAAAGAATAGTGGAAATAATGTGGATTTAGATGCAGGAAGACTTCATGATTGAAGAGTCAGCTGGGTACTTAAGCACCTTTGAACATTTGATTGGGAAGGGTGATAATGATAAGTGTTGAGCAATACAAGATTGCTTGGAAATATGAAGAAAGGGAGAGGGGAAAGGAGTTAGGCAGGGTTGGCTGGGAATGAAACTGCTAGCAAGATGCCAGAGAGCCTGTGAACAAACCAATACTGAATTATGTTCTCACTTCTCCTAAAGTCTTCTAGTTCTGCGATAGTGTACTATGATGCTGATGAGCTGGAAAATGTGACAGTGAGTAATGTTTCAGTGGCTCTGTTCAAACATGTATTTTTGTTACTTTTTTTTTTTTTTCTAGCTCAGCTTCCTAAGAAAATAAGGCTTATGTAATTCTGTTGTCAGAAAACTCAAACCTCTTACTTAAATGGCTAATAACAGCTAAGTTTGAGAGAGAAGGTAGTTGCAAATGTAAGCGTGTTTCTGCTAAGTCTGTGAAACAGCAGCTGAGTAAGAAGAAAGTGCATGCTGTGGTGCTGCCAAGGCCAGGCAGTCTCAGCTTTTACTGGAGAGTGTGCAGCTGCCTGGACAAAGAGTGAATGCGCGCTGGTCAGCCTGACAGTGCTGGTCCTGACATGTCCTGTCTGGTGCCCAGTGGAAGTATTGAGAAGATGTGATGAAGAAAATTAGCTTTTATTTGGTTTGATGATGGAGTAGATCAGGGAGAGAAAGGTCCTTGGGGAAACCAGGAAAAATATCTTGTAGAATTAACTTTCTTGCAAAAGTTGCCTGCTTCAGGCCTTATTCAGTGTTTACTTCTTTGTAAGTGATTTTCTGTTTCATTATAACACTGTTCCTGTTATTTTTGTAGATTCATTTAAGTGGCCTATGCTGCTGCGCTTTACGAAGGGAAGTTGTTTTTATCAGGATGTCCTATTTTGTGTGTAATGAAACAAAAGCCCTAATGCACCCACAGTGTTGCTCTGAAGACATAGGAAGTTTGATGAGCAGTTTTCAGTGTTAGCACTCAACGTGGTACCATTGCCTTTGCCTTCTTTCTGCTTGCTTGTTGCTCACTCTTTTGTGCAGCTGCTAAAGTTTGTACCGCTGAAAGGGCAGGGTGAACAAGTCAAGCTGAAAATTAGCCCAAAGATGTCTTTCCTTTCCTTTCATGGAAAAATAACCCTCAAAAGCTTTGTTTGTGATCTTGTGAGTATGTATGTGTCTTTCTAGTTTTATTTTCTTTTTTCTGGTACCACACGGGCAGAAGCTATTTACTTGAAGAATTTCTGGAAAGAATCCTGCTTTGATACTTTCTTCTGGGATTATTTTTTTGCTTGCTCTGAGAATAAATGAATTTTGCTTCTGTATTCAATGTTTCTTTTGTCCTCTTCAAAGGTTCATGCCACAGAGCTGTCATAGATGGTTCTTATTTTCCTGGTCATGCTGTTATAGCAATACTGTTTCTTGAACTCGTCTTCCCAGTCCTTTTTTTTCCCTCTGTATAGCTGTTCCAATATCTGTTCCATTCTCCTCCAATTATTACTGTTAACCTCTGCCCTTTTCCTTTTGTAAACTTGTAACTATTTCAACAACAAAGTGATGTTGATATGAAAAGCTAAAATAAGTTGTGTGCAATTGTGAAGAGTGTGAATTTAAGGTAGCAATCCAAGGGCTCTTTCTCCTGAGAAGCAAATCTCTCAGGTGAACTGTGTTGTTTTTTAGATGTGTTTTTCCTAATTGAAATGTCTTGGGTGCTGGGTAGAGAAAAGGGAAGGATTGTATGTTTTGGTAAATGAGCTGTTTCCCAGCTCTGCTTGCCTTTTGAATCCAATAGGAGATGAGACCCTGTCTGCGTGGAGCTACTTCAGAGGAAAGCTTCAGTGCCCAGTAGCAGGGCTTCACCATCTCCCATGCCCTGTCTCCTCCATAAATGGTATCTTGGAACTGATGATCTGTTTGGAAGCTTTTAGCAATACTTTGTTTACTATCTGCTTGTGTTGTGCGTTTTTCTTGAGAATATGTGAAGAATGCTCAGCTCCTTACAGGATTTGGGCCGTAATGAAGGCTGACACTGACTGGCATATTGTCAAATTGTGCATGTATCATTTATTGTTAGATAATACTGGACATCCGTTAGTGTCTCTTGGCTAATCAAGAGTGTTGCCTCACATATTCTTATGACGAGAGGGTGAAGGATTCTTGTCGTAGCTGCCAGCTTTCATCATCCGAGTGGATTGCAGAAGACGGGACTCTAGGGACAATGAAGAATAGGAAGTTTGAAGATTTGCTATGTTCTCCTGAAGCATTGGAATGACTTTTGTAGACTCAGGGCATTGTCTCCAGAAGGTTGCTTTTGTCTTGATTTTTTTTTTTTTTTCATGGTGGTTATTACTGCAGAATAAATGTGTAGTTACTTCTAAAACTGTCAATCTGTGTGTCTTTTTCCAGGGCGATTTGATGAAACTGTGATTGAAGAAAGGCGGCAATGTGCTGAAGATCTTTTGCAGTTTTCTGCCAATATCCCTGCTCTCTATAACAGCAAACAGCTCGAAGAGTTTTTTAAGGTTTGTTTGTATTTGCAGAAGTGTTTGTTTCTTACTGATATGAGTAAACTATAGTGCTGATTTTGCTTTGATTTATAAACTGTGGAGTGACAGTGAGCTGATCTGACATGCTTTGTGAGGTGACTGGGAGTTTTCCATTCACTCTGGAAACGTGGCTTTAAAAAAAAACCCATGCCACACCTCTACAAGGTAGAAAGTTTTACAGGAACTTCAGGTGAAGGGAGTTAGCATTTTTGTTTGTTGAATGATGAGCAAACCCCATGATGTTAAATCCAGGTGTTTAGTGGGAAAGTTACAAAAAGATTGCCACTGTTTCTGTATTTTATGTAGGTGTTTATAGTTTCAAACCAAAGGAAGGAAGATTGTCTAGACTGTTTTCTTATGGCCTGTTATGAATTTGGGTCTGTGGCAACAAATCTGACATACAGCTAGTCAAATGTGTTGCTTGTACAGTGTTGTGAGTAACACTCTCCAAAACATAGTTTTGGACATTATATTTGTCTGCATTTCATCTTTGTTACATCAGAAGCAGTTTATTTTCAGTAATTTCTTCAAAACTCTGTTTTCAGCTTAGCCCAACATTCTGCAAACACATAAGCATAGATTTACATGTGAACCCAATGGTAATTCCTGGGAATTCAGGAAAGCTCACCTGGCTGACATGGGACTTAACTATATTGATGTGTTAAGTATGCATAAGTGATACATATGCAAAAGCAAATATACAGCAAAGCTTGAAAATCTTCACTAGTTTTCATGATGCAGTTACTGCAAAGCCCTTTCAAATACTTAAAATTATTTTCTTTGAGATTTGGTGGCAACAGTGAATGAGGGACTGAATTAGAATATTTTATTTGTCAGCTTATTTGCATTTGGGCTTTTTCAGTTCTTTGGAAATACTTCTATGTTTTTGGCTATTTGTTCAGACCTCTTTTTCCCTTTCTTTACTTAACAAAAGTATTAGTTTTAGCCTTCTCATGGACCTTTTCTGGCTTTGTAAGGCAATGAATAAAACTAAAAAGGCATTAATTTTTATAGAAGCAAGTAAGTCTACAAAGGAAGTAATAGAAATGTAATAACTTAGCCTCTTTCGTTAGCTGATGTTGTGTCATGTTTTCCTGTGAGAAAGCCTTGGGGCTTGATCAGTCACCAGCTCAGCCAGTGTCCTTTAGTGCTGCTCGTGGGTGGTTTTGTTCTTTTTCAGATTTTTGTGTGAATAGCCATGGAGGGTTAGACTTGGGCAATGAAGTCTTAGAAAAAGCTGAAGGGAGTACTGGGTATATCTATGTACTATGGACAGCAGAAAAACGGGCTGGCTAGTGTGAAAATGCAATGGGCTAGTTCAAGACAGATGAGCAATGCGCATTTGTAACACTGCCTTCGAAATGATGCAGTTTCTGTTAAAGTTGCATAGAAAGTGTGCACCTGAGATGCAGAACAGAAATAAAGAACCCTTAATATTTAGATGGTTTCTAGTGCAATTGATTGTTCCTGCTGTTACTTCACTTACCTTAGATTCCTTGCAGGTTTGGAAGGGAATAATGTCTTCTTTATATGCTGACCTGGCCTTATCTTGCCTGTTTGTCCAGTCTTGACTATGACTGTACTCAAGATAGCGGCTCATGGGTGGGATATTACTCTAATGGACAAACTCTCCTGCATGAGGGACCTGCTGAGCTAGTGAACACCACTGAAGGCACAGAATGTGTATACCACAAGAGAAGCAGAAGCATTGCTGTTCTCTCCCTCTTAAACTATAGCGTTTGCATGCAGTACTGCTGTAGCCTGTATGGTTCAAGACTCTGAAGTTAGCAGTAAGCTAACTGTTTTGATACTGGACAGTCTATACCAACAAAACATGGCCTAACCAAAAGCCCTGGTTAAATTTTACAGGCTTATATCATTTAATTAAATGCATTAACTCTAAAGTAATGGAGCATTCACTGGTCAGGAAATTTAATTTTGACTATTGTGTCTCCATAATGAGACTTTTTATAGATCACAGCAGCTAAATAATTCCTTTCCCTCTTTCTTTTCAGGGTGGAGAGGTGCATGATGGGTCTGAACTGATTGGTCCTGTTGAGCCTCCGTCTGACTCTCTGACGGACAACCTGTCTGACTGCAGCTCTGAAGGTTTGCTTTCTTTTCTCATGTAACCTTATAATGGGATATGTTTTAAAGCAGCACATAAATGCCAAGTGCCATATTTGTATAAGCATTAGCACCCAGTTTCTGTTTGCTTGGTGTGACAGAAATGCTGGAGCTGGGATCAATAAAAGAGAAGTTGGGCTCAGCAGAGCTCTGTTTACACTGCTGAAAATTTGCTTCTAAGAGAAAATTTTCTGGAAGTCTTTCTAGTGCATTTTCAAACTCCTTGTGCTCTGTCGCTCAAGAAGCCCTGCTTCTAGTGCCAACTGAACTATCCCCTCTGGTTTAAATGTATGTAACTCTACCTGCTTCCAAAAGTTTGGGCAAACAGTGTGGTGATGTTCACAACTAATCATGATCCAAGCCTGTAGCTGTAAAAATCTGCTAAGAATTTTAAAACTCTTTTGGAATTGATTGGTAAATACAAAGGTGACTGCCTGAATTTGTCTAGAGCATGAAGAATATGTGGTAAGATTTGACCTGCCTGGTTTATTTCAGGAGGTTCTCATTCCGCTGTTCATGCTCTGGATGTCTCCGTGCTTTTAGTGCTTAGCAAAATCCAGAAAGGAGTTGATATATTTTCAAGGTTTGAGTATGTCTTCTGGATTGATCAGATAGGAGTAGGGAACGTTAAAACTTACGGCAGGACTTGAGGAGATAAGCAAGTTAAGTTTCTTGAAAAAATTGCCAGCATTTTTGCTTTTCCTGAAAACAGCTCCCTGCTCTTGAAAGTTTGAGGTGATGTGTGTTAGAGACAGGGTGGGCTATGCTGCACTGGAAACTGGAAATCCCTCCCTTGGCTTGCTAATGTTTTCTGGTTGTGCCATGCCAGGAGAGGGTGTTTCCCTTTTCCTAAGACCCTGTTTCTTTAGCACTCTGTAGAGATGTATGTGCTGACTTGAACATCAGATATAGAGTAATTTGTGGCACTTCACTGGTCCTAAATAGTATAGCTGTAAGGTAGGGTCAGTCAGCTCAAATAAATACTGCGCTACGGCTTCTTGCCTGCTTCTGGAGGCTGAGCTAGCTTAAGTGTCTCCTTATAATCATCTACCAAGTACCATGCCATCTTTTAGATGCTTACGTATTTCTGAGTTACGTTTGGGTTCTTGTGATTTGTAAGAAATTCTCTTCCAACCCGTCAGATTTTAATTTGGAACTGTTTTACACTGACCTATAAATATGCGATATTATGCAAACACTTATAAAGCTTATTTGGGAGGTTGGTTTTTTTTTTCATTAATGACTTGATTCCCTCTGGTCTCTTAGTGGCATAGAACTTGCTTTGCTAAAACTCTCCTTTAACTACAAGAACTGCCTATGTTTTCTAATAGTAGCTTGCCTGTTTATTTGCTTGAGGTTTTATGACTTGTCACTGGGATCTCTCAATGTCAATAACCAAGCACTTAGTTATAGATGATACATTCTACACCTGCAGTGAGTTTTACAGTGTATTTTATAGTACCTTTTGTGATGTTAATGAACTAATGCACCCACAATAGTTTGTTCTGTGAAGGGAATGTGTAGAGCTGTTTAATTACTGAAGCTAATCAATATAAATACTGGTAACTGGTTTTGAATTTCTGTGACATCTAACATTCCAGGTTTTGACAATGAACCAAAACTACACTGTGCCTTGTAAAAGGAAAATGTGCTTCTAAAAATCCTTAATGTGAACATTTCTATTCTTTATTCACTAGGGCCTCAATTTTACAAGAAGACACTTCTTTTATCTGAGATAAAATATTGAAAAGAAAAAGAAAAATGTTGTAATCTGGAAAAATTCTTTGAGACCCTTGATCTGAATTGGCTAGAGTGCTTTTAGGG
Organism: Cuculus canorus; assembly: GCF_017976375.1. Taxonomy (NCBI): domain Eukaryota; kingdom Metazoa; phylum Chordata; class Aves; order Cuculiformes; family Cuculidae; genus Cuculus; species Cuculus canorus. The sequence goes on along the minus strand of NC_071403.1, from coordinate 95,500,208 downwards.
GATACTTCCGACAACTATGAGTACAGGATTTCTAGATGCCAAATGTGACTTCTGTGGAGTTATCTTTTTCTAAAAACCTGATGTCTTCTAGCTTACATTTTCTTATGTTTCAACCCAAATTTGGGATGTGTTGGGAGTCTAGGAACAGAAGAAACATCTATATTTAAGGCCTCTAGATGGCAGTGCCAATACTTGGCTGAGCCCTGTCCCTGCCACTCCTCAGGGCATCCTGCCTGCATCTAATTTTTCCCGATCTGATTATCATAGTTAACTGTAACTCGTTCACTGTATTTGTTTTTGTGAGTGTTCATGGGCCTCCATGTGAGGACTGCTCCTTCAAGCTGTTTCACTTAGAAGTATCAAACCTGTTCCTTATCAGGTGCTGGTGTTTGCTTATAAGGGTAGGTTGTGTTTTCTCACTTTTATCTGTCCTTTTCAGACAAAGTTCACTTTGCAGTAGATGTGTAAATTAGTGATAGAAGATGGAAATCAATGGTGGTAGAAATGGTTTTGTACCAAAGTAAGCGCTAAGTATCTTGCTTGTAAAAACGATTTGGCAGTTCATGCTTTCACAGGAATCTGTGTGCTCTTCAAAAGACCAGGTCGTGCAGGCATTCCACCGGTTTTTGGAAATTGTTTGCTCCTCATATACCTGATGAAATTGCACAAGGCAGAGACAAGTATAGGAGTTCATGTTCAATTTCAACATCGTGATACTCATAAATATTCTTGATGAACAATGACTCTTATCTTCTTCTCTGGGAACATGGAGTAGTGTTCAAATGTCCAACTTCCTTTCCAGAAGTCTTTCTATGCCAACCACCAAATTCCTTGGACAAATTCCTCAGGAAGCTAACCTTATTTTTATCTATCTTTCTTTTTTTCTCTTCTGTTTTACCATATTCATGTTATCTTCCTAGAAATGAGCATATGGAGTTCAGACTCTGCCTAACCCTAGGGGTGATTGGAAGCCCCATGGCTCTAGTTGTGTGGTACCAGTCCTGGGCTCTAAACCTTCTCTTAAGCAAAGATTATTAGCACGGGCTCTGTGCTGTGATAGCTGTGTTCATACAGCTTCTGGTCAAGTGGGCTGCAAAAGAAGAGCAAACGTTGTTTGGACTGCAAAGAGGGGAACTTGGGTCTGTCTGAAATCTGCTGTGTAAATGTGCTCTAATTCATCTAGCGTGGGTGGCCAGCATACCCTTCTCACAAACCTGCAGCTTTTCCATTCAAAATCTGTACCCTTTGTCTGTCAGTCAGCTCTGCTTCCACCTATACATTCTCTAGCTAGAAATTTCTCTTCACTGAACAAAATATCTTCACTCCTCTAAATGTAGTTTCATAAATTATCAGTCCTCTGCACCCAAATTTGACATTGCTGTCCCTGAATTGGGCAGGTAAATGGTCCGTTACTAATACACTAATTAATGGATCTTCTGTCATCTTCCAACTGTTCTGCTGTGAGGTTGCTTGCTTTCTTGCAGGACTTGGGGCTGCATAGGCAGTTTTCTTCTTTACGTGGACGCTGTGCTTTGTGTCCCTCCCCTGAAAAGATCAGAAGCATTGTATTCTGTGCACCCTGCCCCCTCCTTTTAAGTAGTCTTGTATCACTGAGTATCCCTGTCCCTTGTTTTTCAGACAAAGAGAGTGGCTGGTAATCTGTTCTCCTTCCTTTCTCCTTTAACTCACTTTAAAGTAACAGTTAGCTTTTAGAAAAGCAGTATTTCTACAGTGCCTTCTTACTCCTCTTCCATAAATTATTAACTCCCCCTAACTCGAGTTGCAAAATCAAAAAGAAAGTTTAAGTTAGTTGCCTTTGAGTCCTTGCTTCATACTTTTTGAAGATAAGTCAGAACACTTTACCTGATTATGTGGATAAACTATTGACTCTCTTGATAATACTAAAGAAAACAGATACCAGGTTTTAGCTCAGAATTTACTTTCTCTGTGTGTACAAACAGCTGAATGTCTTGACCTTGTTGCCTGGTTTATTGCCTCAGTAGGTACATGTGCCAAGGTGATAAAACAAACTGCTACTTGATATCCAGGTGGCACTGCCAAATTTGTGGCTCGCTCCATATGTCTCATGCAGGGTACTATTCTGGAATGACATTTTTGAGACTGAAAACTGGCCTTTTTTTTTTTTTTTCTCTTGATATGTAGGTCCCAGCTTTGAATGTTCTCCTGTTTTAAGTCTCCTTAACTGTAAATCATCAGAGCAGTAAAAGATAGGGATTAAAGTGCTGCTGCTGTTGAAGTTAGGTGAGTTGGAGTGCTGAGGTTTGAATTAGCTAACCCCTAAGCAAGCACCTGTGTTTTGTTTTTTAACCACAGAGGCAACAAGAAATGGCACAATTTTAATAGTGTGTTACCAAATGGATATCTCTGATAGCTGATCAAAGAGCAGTTTCACATTATGAACTTTTACCTGTAGTAGGGTCATGGCCTTTCATTTTGATGGCAAGTGAACATCTAATCCGTTGTTGTACAAAAGGATGTCAGAAACATTTTTGTCATTCTTGCCCTTTTCAGTTCGAAAGGATTTAAGTGGGCTTGATGATGTGACACTTACAAGCCAATCGGAATGCGGAGGTGAGAACTAGAAATTGTTTTAATTACCCTGTGGAATTTAAATTATTAGAAATTCATATTTAAGAGTGAATGCTTTTCATGGATGATAATCCATACAGAATGAAATGATGTACATGTAAAATATCTTTGTTGTCATTTATTTCAAAATAACCCTGCTAAGTTGCTGTGGTTTAGTTACTGAAACTCAGATTGTAATTAAGTATATATACTTTTAGCTTTTGGCAAGTGTTATCATTTTACCACGTGTTAGCAATGAAAGAAGAGTACACGTGGTAGACAGAGTACTGCATGATGCATAAGCTGGCAGTAACCCTGATAATTCAGACTCTTAATTTACTATTTTGGGGATGCTTCACCCTTCTGGTTTAATACAGACTGTTGGGATTCCTTGCAACAGCGATCTGACTCCTGCTCATTGACTTTTCTAATAGCGCTCACACAGAGAAGGCTAGTTTTGTAACTTCTTGGAGTCCAACATTGTGCAGGCTTTGAAAGTTCAAGTTGGGTGTTAGATGTCAGTCTCTTCATTACCAGTATTCAAACAAAGACCAGATTCTTCTTCAAGTTTGTAGCTAACTTTAAAAAAAACTATTTCTGTAGGTAGTCAAATAATTTTTAAGACAGCTTTGCAAGGAATTTCTGTGCGAAAAGTCTCGGGAAGCTACATAAGTGAGAAGAAAGCTAAAATCTTTGGATGGGATAAAGAATTTTGGAGGTTTCTAAGGTATAGGAGAAATCTAGAGTAATGGATATCTTTCTGACTGTTCTTTCAGGCTTGTCCAGTGACAGCGACCTGATCTCTCTCACAGTTGATGTAGATTCTCTTGCCGAGTTAGACGATGGAATGGCATCCAACCAAAGTTCTCCCAGTAGAGCTGTTGGCCTTTGCCTTAGTTCTGAACACCCAGTACAAAGCACACTGGCACCTGAGCAGGAGTGGAGCAAACCTGAAGGAGAGAGGGAAAGCCATAGTCTGTTTACTGGAAGCTTAAAACCCAAGCCTGGCAAACAAGATTACTTGGAGAAAGCAGGCGAGTTAATTAAACTGGCCTTGAAGAAGGAGGAAGAAGAAGATTATGAAACTGCCATCAGTTTTTATAGAAAGGGAGTTGATCTGCTTCTGGAAGGTGTTCAAGGTATGGATCTTCCCTCTGTGTTTGCTTTATCTTTGAATATGTGTTACTTGTTTATGGCATTTCCTTAGTTAGCATCAGCTTACTGTGTTGCAAAGAGGTGATGTGAAACGCAGAATGATGTGTGCCTGACTTTCTTGTGCTTAATAGCTGCTGTATATACAAGAGAGAGAGGGAGAAATGTTCCTCTATAAGACTGAATGATAATTTAGGGTCTCATCTTCCAAGTGCCAAATATCGCCTCTTTTAAAATTGCAGCACAACCTTAGACTTGCAGGTAAGTAGCAAAGTGCTCCACTTCTGCCTCTTTCCTTTTTATTACCTAGACATTAATTAATATGTGGCACTTGCAGCACTGTTGAAACATTATTTAATTTACATGGTTAAGTGAGGATTAATTATCCCCATTTTACGCATGGGGAGAGGCAGACTCAGGTTAACTTCCCAATCACAACAGGATTAGAACTATTCTTGGCTTACAGCCTCTTGCTTCTTCCACTAAACAATTCTCCTTTCTCTAGCTAAAGGGTGCATACATACTTACATGCCTGCACAGGAGGAAAACAGGATTTTTTTTTCCCCCCAAAGGCTTTGACATATCAATATAAGTCTGCAAAAGCTGTTGTTAACTGATCAGGTGCAACTACCTGTGAATTTCTGTGGAGTCTCCTTGCACCTTGTCAGTCAGGGAACAGTTTTTGCCTTTTATCTAGGTTTTGAGAATCTAGAGTGATAACCCCATATATTTGCATTTGTCCAGCAATGGCTTAAAACTATAAAGCAGAGGAAAAAAATGGTTCCTTTGTGGAGTGAATTCCGGGTCTGTGTATTGTGCTTTTGTCTCACACATATCAAATGAATAAGATTAGAATTGTGTCTTTGTCTGACAGTATACAGCATGGATACATTATGCTGCTCCAGAGCTGAACTTAAATGCTAATCTACCGAAGCACATACAAACAGAACACTTTGCTGCATTTCAGTAGGATGCACAAGCAGTGATCCAGACCTTAACAGTTCTAGAAATGAAAGTTACTGCTGGGTTGCATTAACAGGGCCTGGCAAAAAATAATAGGTAGGTTACTGAGGAAAACTAGAGGTGTGGGCCAAGATATGTGCATAGACTTTGCTTAAAGTATCAAAAGCTGGCACAAGTAAATCTACTTCTTTCTTTTCAAGTCCTGGTGATGTCAGTAGGGTTACTGCTTTGCTGCTTATTGTGTCTTTTCAATACCATTCTGTCTTTCCTTACCCATGTCGTCAAAATGCTTTTTAATTCTTGATATTGAATGTGCTGGCAGTCCTTCTGTTGGAGAGCCAGCTATTCTTCCTTTTACTCATATACTTCTTTTTAGAGCTGTTTGCCATTCAGTCATGCTCTTCTGAAGAATATCCTGCTTCGTCATAACCACTGCTGTCTTCTCACTGTGATGCAAGGCTGCCATGATACAGTTTCAAACAGTTTGAGTTTCAGCTTCAAAAAGCCTTCCTTATTAAACAGTTGCAAAACTGCTTAAGGCGTGAACACAAGTCAGGCTATCAAACCTCATTTGAGCTGTGGTAGCTATGTATGAGTACTTGACTTGTGGCAGTTATTAAACATGTTGGCTTTGAATCCATGGTAATCCTTATGGCAATATGTTTAGCTTGAAGCTGTGAAAGGGCATTCTTGGATGTTTTTTAGGTGACTTACTCAACTGATGTATAATAACTTGTTAAATTAGAGGAGGTTGAACATTTTGTTTGTATTTGCTAACATTTTCTGTAAGGGCTTTTGCTTCTTTGCTGCTGACTAGCTGCACATCCAGCTACCTCTGAAAACTGCTTATCCTTTTCTCTTGCCTGCTGCTATCCATGCTTTTTTTGCAAAATATTCAAAGAGTCTTAGAGAAGTGTGATATTCTGCCCTGCCTTCCTGGTGTTGTGCAGATAGTACAGTGGGGTTTATTAATAAATTAATAGTGGTGGTGCCTCTCTGTGTGTGTGTCTGTCGGTAAATGTATTCCTGGTGGATGAAGACAGGAGTAGCCAGCACCCGCAGCTTTTTCTGTGCAGCCTCTGACATTGCATCTGTATAGCACAAGGAAGAGGATAACAGGAGTGAGTTGCTTTTTAACTGGAATCTTATCCCTTGAGAACATAAATGCACATGGGCTACTTCTTAGCAGTCAGCTCTTCTTTCTCCTTTGTTTGTGTTGCCCTGCGTGGCTGTGGAGGTGGAAAGGAATTGAATGTTTGTCCTCTGCTAGGCACTTACGCTAGGTTTGGCTAGATTCAGCTCATCTTGTGTCCTTTCTCTTCTGCAAGGTGGCAAGGAGAACGCTGATGTCCTTCTCTATAATAATAGCTCTGTTTCAAATGCATTCCTAAAAAAATATATGGCTTCTCAGGATCTATGAGGACAGTAGAAAACAAATCCACCAAAACTAAACCAAACAAAACCCCACGAGTAACTGTCTATATCATGCCTTTTAATCTAACTGCCTTGAGGGTGATATGTTTAGTGTTGGTATGTGAATATTCACTGTGTGCCGCAATAAAAAAAACCCAACCCTAACTTAATTACTTCAGCTATTTAAACACTTCTGGCTATGTATATTGCATGGATAATAATATGGTCTTTTTGAAGATAAAGGTGGTGCAATTGTTATAAAATGCCTATGATCATCTCCCATTGATTATTTTTAGGCTCTTCTTGTGTAAATTAACCTTTGCAATATGTGAATGTGAAACACAGTGTTTGTATATTCTTACACACTCACATAAAGTGACATTACCTTTCATTGTACAGCCGTTGCAGGATGCGTGACCTCTCTTTAGAATGGACTGGAAGTGGCTTTTGTATGTGAAATGGTAATACAAACTTTTGCCACCGGGTGGCACCAAGGAAATAGAAATTGACACCTTAGCATTACAGCCAGGAAATGTAACCAGTGTACGAGGAGGGGAAAAAACCCATCCATCCTCCGTGTTTGAAACTTCTTTCAGAATTACCTTGGAAAGGCAGTGCCTCTAAGCAGGTTAGATGTATCCGAAACTTTAAGGTGTTTCTGCCAGCTGCTCCTTTGGGCTTGTTGCAAGATGATCTACTTGCACGATTTTGATGAGGCAGTCTTAAGAAGTATAATTAAGTTTATTACTGCAAGTTTGTGGACTTGTGTTGTTTAGTTTGAAGTGGCTGTCTTCCATAAAGGCAGTCAGAGCACGCTTGAATCTGTTACTTTCCTGATGATTTTCCAGCTCTGTGAGCTGATGGCTCTAATTCTAGGTAAGACAGGTGTTGCATATGCTTACACCGAAGAAATGTACATCGTGATTTCACTTTCAGCTGTGTGTGCATGCTCTCACAAGTACAGTGATGTTAATTATACTGTGCAAGGTGCACATGTATTTTTCTCTACTAGTCTCTTGCAGAGTTTTAGAACTAAATCTTTTAATATCCTATTCACAGTCCTGCCAAAAGGCCTGATCTGCATGTCACTTGGGGAATGAATGCCGTCTGTGCTCCGAGAGGCTGGTGTATGCCTTGGACTCTGGGCATCTGCTCTTTATACATCTTGGGCCTAATTCTGCATTTAATATTAAACGTGTTTGTCAGTGGTGAGGAGGAGAATGCATTCATGGATTGGCAGCAGAGCCCTTGGACTCTTGATTGGACTACCTGTACATCTTGTTGCTCCCTGCTTCATTTATACCCGAGCTTCCTTGCATGCAGTGAGAGGGAATGGCTGCCATCATTTGTTTTTCCTCTGAATACATATTGATTCTGCTGCCCCTCTTGTGTTTTCTGGGTATTGTTGTATAGAGTATTTTGGAGCTTTTGTGAAGCTCTGTAAGGGTTGTATAGGATGGTTAAACAATTCTCCAGGAGCTGAAACCTTCTGAAATTCAAATCTTCTGCCTTTATTAGCATACTAGAAGATGAGTTTATTAATTGATAGAAACTTTGGCTCACAATTATAGTTTTTCCTTTGTTTCATTAGCATGTCAGAACACTTTGAGGTCAATGCATTGCTTCAGGCCTAGTGATGGAAAAAATGCACTAATCGATAGCCAAACACCAACTTCTAGGCTGGGAGTTAACTGTGTTTTATGTGAAGTAGTGCTTTTGCTGACTTTTGTGTAGGATATAGTTTATGTTAGGAAAAACCAGATCAGGAGGCTGAAATTATGGGATGAGGTTTTTTTGTGGTAAAGGAGGGAGCCCTGTCTGTATAATGTGCTCTTCTTTTTTCCAACTCCAGCTGTTCTCATGTTTTATCCATTATAGATCTGAGCAGTCTGAGCTGTGTGATGGACACAGGATTAACGCTATTGCTTATTGCCAGGTTTCAGTAACTTCAGGCACATGATGAAGCAAGAATGTTTCACGATATGATCAGTCTAATAAGTGTGGAAAAGTACAGTATCTGTTCCACGTGGTTTAGAAAGCAGATATGTTCCTTGCTGGTCTGTCACATACAAGGCTCCATGTTACACATTAACATCTGAAGGGAGATGATTCATTTACTCTGTCAGAGATTTGGGATGTTTGTTTTCACATGTGTAGCAGCTGTGGCTGGGCACGATGAATATTTATTTGTTTTAGGAGGCTAGTTCAGCTCAGCAGCGTGGACCTTGTTGCATGAAGTGTGTGGTGCCTCTTAAGTCAGCTTAGCAGCTGCAAGCTATTTTCTAGGTATCTGTATTTTGCATTAGATATCTACAACTTCTAGATAAGTGGCTGGTGTCTTTGAAAGCAGGCTGCAAATGTCAGTTTTGCACTGCACTTTGCTATATTAATGTTTATCCAGTAAACAGAGCTGGAACAAAAATTACACAAATTACTGGAACCTTGCTAAAATGATTTTGACTTGTAACCCAGAAATGCATATACAATGAAATGCTGGGAATACTTTGGACAAGGAGGTGATATTTTTGGATACACTGAAACCAAACCAACTTGTGTCTAATACTGGGATTATGATGGGCTATGATTTGAAATTGTGATGGAGCCAGGGATGCAAACAGGAGCATGCTTGACTGAATGCCAAGAAGACAATGCTTTATGTAAAGGGGAAGAGCAGCCATGGCTGTTCCACAGTGTGTTCCTGGTTTCCAGAGTGAAAAGCACCTTTGGTTGTTTATTGAATGGCACTTATGAAGACAGCCTCTGTTACAACACAGTAGCTATTTTAAATTCTTTTCAGTTGTTAAGCCCTCTGAGTAGTGTTTCTCATCAAGAATAACACTCTCTTAGGCAGTTTCTGAGCTATTCAACAGCTGTGCCCGATTGGAACAGTGTCTTCGAGGAAGTAACAGACCTGTTTTTGGGCAAGATGCATCGGAGTGTGAGCTGATGTCTGCAGGGAAAGCTTAGAGTTGTGCTGGGCCCTGCAGGGAAAGGTTAATGACAGAGCGACTGACAGAACTGTAATTCCCCCCCACCTGAGCTCAGACATCTGCGCTCCTATGGTGTATCATCGCCCTATTTGCTGTTTTAGCTTTATGCTTCCACTGGGGCTGGAACCAGTCAAGACAAAGACGTCCTGTTCCAGTTCCTTCCAAAGGAGCTGAAAACTGTCTCTTTTTCCTGCTGTTGGAATAAGACTGCTCAACCCAAACAGTCCTACAGTATCCTCAAAGCAACCATACGAAGTTACTATCTCCTAGTGCTTGATACGACCTTGAAATCACAGCCACTGTTTCAGAAGGTTACGTGTTTGTGAGAGGACAAGCAGCTAGATTAAGAAGAGATGTTGGAAATACTGTGACTTGCTTACAAAAAAGTAATCTAATCCAATCCTACTGTGCTGCCAGTGATGCTGAAACCCATGCTAATATGTGCTACAAGCTGTTCATAACTGAAATGTGTTGGCTTCCAAGGCCTTTGCAGACCATACAGAACTTCAGAGTAGATAGTGCTATAGGATCCATCACTGTGCAGTAGATGCTGTATGGATCATCCTGAGTGATGTCATTCCATATGCAGGTGTACTGGGTTTAGACACTTCATCGTGGCAAAATGATAAAATATAACATCTGCCAGTAGAGCATGGTGAAGTTTGTTAATGTATTTATACAGCCAGATTCAGCTATGTAAAGGCATACTCAAGGCAAAGTTCCACTTAAACTGGAAGACTTCTCTGTACCAAGAGGCTGATAAAGGTCTGGTGTTAAGCACCTGCTGTGTAGCTCAGAGCCTTACTAAACACGTGAAGGTGAATTGTAGCAATACCTGTAAGCTAACACATAGAAGATGATGCTGAGATGACTCTGAATGCAGTTGCTTAGCATGTCACTATTAAGGAATGAATAAATATGTGATGAAGTGAGCCTTAAATCTGTTCTTTCTTCCCTCTTCTGGGGTACACAACTAGCTGCATTGGCTTGATGTTGATCTGGCCTTTCCAAGATTTCTGAGTCTGTCCTCATAGCAGCTCCTTGCCAGGTTGCTGCTTGGGCCCAGCCTCTTTGACAGACGTCTCTTCCTACCTCACAGCCTTTTATCTCAGCTGTTGTTAGCCAGCACTTAGCTGCAGCTAAATGCATTAATCTTTTTGTGACTGTTGCTATGTGGGGTTTCTTCCCCCCATCAGAAGAATTTCTTCCAACCGCACTTTTCCAGCATACAGTGTAGACAGAACAGACTGATATAGGTTACAGTGCGCTTCTGTCCTTAGGTGAGGAAATTGAAGTCTCTGGCTACAGAATTAAATGCCTCAGGCAGTGTAGGTGAGTTGAGACAAATTTCTAGCTGGAATAGAAAAACTGCGTAGATATATTTAAGGGCATGTTGCTGTGTGATAATCAGTGCTCTGAACTCCCCTTCTCCCCCCGAAACAGTTCTTGCATATGACTTCTCTCTTTTCACACCTTTCTTTTCTCCTTTACTGTCCTGTTTCTCTCTTTTCCCTTCACGAATCTTAAAATAGCCTCTCTAGCTTCAGAGCTAGAAGGACTAGTATAGGTTTGATCTCTCCAGGGCCTGTCTCTGGCTCTTATGTCTTAGAGATTTTAGTGATCACTTGTGGAAAGATACGGTTTTCTATTGTACTGTGTAAAAGTATTATACGTGTGAGTTATATTTAATACATAGATACAAGTGCTATTAGACTGTCATGATTGATGAATCTTATAGTTTTTTCATCTGTCTTTTTTTTTTTTCCCTTTTCTTTTTCTGTAATACTTTGATAAAAACTGCAGTAACTTGTTCTTACTTGAAGGGGTAGGTGTCTGTATGCCTAGGCTTCCTCTGCTCTGAAACAAGGAGTGTTTGTAGTTGCTAATTCTGATTTGAACTCATAGTTAAGAAGGAAGAGTGCGGAGAACTTGGAAAATCTTTTCCTCTCTTCTGTGCTCACGGCCTATGTAACTTCTTTCCTTGCTCTGACTGTCAGAGTATTGTCCTCCTGTTCCTGTGCTTCTTGTGTTTGATGACCTGCTGCTGCTGTCACCATGCTGTTTCCTCACCTGTGGTGGGATGCTACTGCTTGTCCTTCTTCTGGCCTGCAACACAGTGTATTTTTGTCTTATTCTTATGTAGTTTTACTGGAAAGTGTCGAAGAATATTTCTCACATTGTGAAGTCTTACTTTGGTGAAATACCTTGCAGTTGAAGACTACAAGGTTTAGCGGATGGATGGAAAATTAAGCTTTTCCTCTCGGAAACGGTGTGTGCTATGTGGCCGTTCATTTTATTTTATTTTTTTTGAAATAGTCACACATACACATGAAAAGCTACCACCACTTTGTGGATTTAACATGAGAGTTTCTCTATAAACAGATGTTTGATTGATCAGTATTTCTGGAAAATTATGTTTCTTATTGTCTTGTTACTGACTCCTGCTTTACTGGTCACTGCAACATGTTTCACCTGCACTGTTCTTCTATGTAATCTTAACTTTGGCTCCTATGCCACCACTTCTTTTTCCAGAGAGGTGCTTCCCTAGAGATTTACACCACCGGTGTGTAACCTTAGGTTTGTTGCAGGATGCAGAATTGCTAACTTCACAGGAAGTGAAAATCTGTGTTTCAAGCAACCTGCGGTGAAGATACTTAAACAGAGAGATAATAGTTATGAGCACGCTGGAAAGTTGGAAGAACAATTCTGAAGTGTTCACACACCATCACACATTTGTACTTCAGCATATGAGGTTTAACTTCTAAGTGGCTTTTCTTCTTGGTTGCTGGAGTACAGTACTGTCCTGAATCTTCAAAAAGTAAGAAAGAATAGTTCTGATAAATGTGGTACATCTTAATAAATTTTGACTCTTTAGAAGTGTTTTTATTTGAGTTTTTTGTTGTTTTTTTTTGTAAATGAGAAAAAAGATCACTTTGAACTGATGTACCATAAAGGCTTAACCGTTGTCTTATGTTTTAATATTTACAGTCTTTTTTTCAGCTGCAGAATTATACCACCACCTCAAAGGAACTCATCATTAATGTAATATATAGCATACTAGAGATGGTGAGCTAGTGGGCTTATTTCACAATTCCAAACTGCCACCTGCTGCCAAAATCTATAGCATCTTTCCTTGATGCTGAAGTGTCCATCTACCTCAGCGCCTGCTACATTTCTCTTAAGTAATTGTTTGAAACCTAAAGGTTACCTGCTCTCCTGTGGAAGTTGGTGGAGCCTCATTCCAAAGTCAGCAGCTCTTCTGCTTCCTGAAATAAATTTCGGGGTTATAAAACTGTGTCCAAAGTGGTGGCAAACCTGTGCTGAATTATGAGTCGCATTGTCACTTACAGTGTGCCTGAGCTTTTGTTTGGCTAATATGGACAAAGGAGTCTGCTTCACATGATGTAAGAAGTGTTTGCCCTAAGAAGAACAGAGGTCCTCTTGAACCAATTAGGCAAAAATAACAGCTGGGCTACCCACTAATAAGGAAGGTGCTGCTAAACCTCTTTTCATTGTGAGAAGAAATAAATCTTTTAAGGCTTACTCCCTTGCATTTTTATAGAGAGCAATTCTTTGAAAAATTCAGCAATCCAGCTGGGTGATATGTGCAGGAAGACTGTGAAGAAGATAAAGAAACTTGTAAAAATAAAAAATGGTATTATAGCTGTTAGATTTGGCAATTATAAATGTTTCATTGAAGATTTCAGTATTTAGAGAAAGTTTTACTGTTTAAATTGTTAAGAACGTGGAGTTTGGGGTTAGCACAACAGGCAGTCTCCCACAAGTTCCTTGTAGCCTGTTCTGCGAGAGGACATTCCTTCCTGGAGCAAATCTCTTCTGATATCTTCTTTTAATAAAGGCAGGTCACATATTTTTAGTAAGTCTGAGAGAAAAGCAGGAAGATTTGGAATACGGAGGTTACAAGAGGATTGGGACAGGTAATGCTAATATTTTGGCCTTACCTTTTCTGTGGAAATAACCACATCTTGGTCAAGCAGCTGGTTAGGTAGCAAATGCACTGATGTTGGCCTGAGAGATTGCCTCTTCCTGAGGAAAATCTGTAGTGCCTGGTACGCTGTGATTTGGAGGTGCTCAGACACAAAGGAAGGAAGGAATATCTAGAATTCCTGGGTAGGTGCTCTATACTCAGTATGGGATATTGTACGTGTTAGTGCCACATGGCAACTAGAGCTGTCTGTATTACCATCCATTTAGAAACACATCTTCCAGGTGACTTCATTCTGGATCTGTGGAGGAGAATGTTAAGGAACAGAGCTAGTTTGACAGCACTTCTGTGCATCTGAGAGGTGTTCTGTTAGTGGTACCCCAGATTATTTGAGGGTAAAAGGACAGATTTCTTTTCCACCGTCCTTACTGCCCAGATTTTTCTGTTTGTTTGAATCTATTTGATATGGCCCCCTTTCAATACCCTTTTGCTGTTAATAAGTAATGTAAGTAATTTTCCTATACAATAGAATTACAGAAGATTTGATGCCTGAATGAACAGTTAACTGGGCTGAACAATTTACACTTCCAACATTGAGTTAGCTAATCTCTTAAAGGTGTGTACTCTTCTGAGGTGCTTTGAGGTGTGAGTAGAAGACTCTCTTGAGTAGAAGACAAAAATATTACTAGTTCCTCAATGCTACTGCGAAGTACGTACTCCGTGGAAATGCTGCTTCTCTGTATTTTCGTTCAAATCAGGCAACTATAGAAAAAATGATCAGGCAAGTCACAGACAAGCTCAGTGGCACAATTATTCTGATATTTGTGATTTTTCCTCTACCAAACTCTCAAGATCATTTGAATATTGTTAGAAACGTCTGGTTTTGTAGACATATTGTAGCTGAGCTGTCCTTAGAAATAAAAATTAAGTTCAAATTTTAAATCATTGGCTGCTGTCCTAATGTCCTGGCTGCTGTTACTTTGGTCAGCGGGTGGCTTGGTCAGTCCTTCCAAAGCACATTTTAATTTTAAGATATTTTTATTTCTTTGAAATAGGCAAAGCCTTTGGAAAATGAGGGAGCAGCCTGCTTGTGCTTGTATAGATGAAGGATTATATGTGCAACAAAGTAGCTGTAGAGTTTTTATATTCTGTTTGCAGTAATAGTAAACAGAGCATCTGAAATAACCACTTGCACATTGCAACAAACACATCATCATTTGCTTAAAAAGAGTTATAATTACAGTTGACGAAGCATGGACACCATAAAAAATGCATTAGTTTGGCTTGACACATTAATTACCTGTTTTTGCAGATGTTTTTATATATTGTTGTGTGAACAGTTTACAAAATAATTACAGGAAAGTCATATGGAAAATAAACTAAGTGGGTGGTTTCTCGCCTTAATATTTTCATTCATGTGAATCTGTGTGAGGCACAGCTGCTCTGTAGCAAATGTAGAGGGAGAGAGAGAGAGATGGGAAATCTTGAGGGGTTTTTATTCTAAGGTCTCTATGATCAGCCTTGCTACACTTTTATATCTTGCTTTGGCAGTGTAGTTTTTAAACATGTAAAATGACATTGCTGATTTAATCCCAGTGATCAGGAGGGGGGAGAAGCTTTGATCCTCATCAGATGAAACGTAAATCTTCTAGTATCTAGGAAAATAAATGAAAAATCAATATTATTTTAAGCAGGATGAACTTTTATGAGCAGTTGTAAAGATTCATCAAAGGCTTTGACACAGTTTAAACATTTCCTGTTTGCTGCCACTTAAAGAAAAATGCCTTTCAAGTTTAAATTGTAATTAAAGAGAGATAGCTCTTTAGATTATTGTGGACTAACCACAGGATAGAAATAGGAGCTCAGTATGCTTATGCAGTGTTTATATCAAGAGTTTTTGACAAGGAATAAATTAGTAAATTCTTTCGTTAGTGTGCCTTTTGCGTAACTAAAACCACTATCCCATAATAAAATCTAATATTACATTTAAAAAGAAATTTATGCATAAAGTCTGCATCATAGCTTTAATGTCTGTCAAATATAAAGATTTGTTCCAGTACTGTGTTTTAGTTTATTTAATTTTAAATGAAGAGTTCTGTGAGCTGAAATTTAGCATAAATACTAAAGGTTAGTTTAATGGGATCTTTGTTATTACTCTTCACCCTGTGTTTAAGGCTTTTAAATAACATCTGTTTATTTATTTCTTGAATTAATGTCCTGTATTTCTTTATAGCTTTTTGTGAAATATTGGCTGTTCAAAGAGGAATATGTATTGGAATGCATATCTTCACATTTTCTTGGTTAAATTAATGTAGAGAATGAAGAGCCAAAATCCTGCTTCTGTAAATCCAAGTCTCAAACATCCACCTGTTAAGTATTCGGAGACTGAACTGTTAATGATGTTATTCACAACTAAGATGCAAGAACTTGTTGAGTCAATGTTGTTTTGTGAATCCCCACCCTCTTCTATGGCTGAAGATTTTAATGAGCAAACAGTTTGCAAATGTTATTTAGCAAATTACTCAGGAAGGAAAAGTAGAAGGAAAACTGAAATTAATGTCTTGTGAAAGTAGGGAGAACAAAGACAGCTCTAAGGGGACATTCTAGTTTGTATGTGTTAATTACTGTAAAATTACTGAAGCATTGAAAAAAGGCAATAAACATCCCAACTAAATACACATAACTAACAATTAAGCAGTAAGCTTGACTTTTATGATAGCCTTAGACACTAACCTAGCAGTTTTCCACCAATCTGCTTGAAGAAAATGCTGGCTAAAGAGTTTATTGTTGCTGTGCAGATGACTTGTTTTCCCTGAGTGACTGCCACTTTTGTGGGTCTAATAGAATGTGTGCCATCACCGGTGAATCGGCACAAGAAAGCTTTATGGTACCCTAAGATTAAGTGTAGAGATGAAAGAGTGTTAGTCATGTTTTAAGAAATTGCAACACACACTTACAAAATAGTGTCTATTTATTCTCTTCTGATAAAGCCAAATCTGAGTTCAAACAACTGATTTTTGTTATTCTTTTATCCTAGAAGGGAGTAAGACTAGCAGTCTCTTCTAGGGCCATTTCACCAGCAAAGTCCTACCATGTGCAGGCTGATATTAGAGATGCTGAACCTGGCACAAACTCCCCTCTGTCTTTAGAATGAGAGAAATTACTGAGAAATTGGTACATGTCCATAATATTTTATGCTGAAAGTGCACTGAATTTCTGACTGTCCAGCTTCTTCCCAAACCAAGTTTTTAAAGAGTTTCTGTGTCTCTTTCCAAGGATGTGACCATCCCTTTTCCCTCCTGCTGTGAGGTGAATAATAAGATTTACAATAGATCACTTACAACAAAGCTTGGAGTAGTTTGTAAGTTTCTTCTACTTATTCTTGAAGGAGTCTGTGTGATGGCTCTGTGTATTTAGGTAGTTTGGAGTCATGATATGAAAGCGAGGGGAAGCCTTTTATTTCATATCAGGGTCAAAAGGACTAGTATTAGACCATGGCAACATGAAATGGAAAAGAGCCTGTGCTGCCTTCATGCTTTGAGTGTAAGGGTTGTTTAAAGCAAGAACGATTCTTTTTCTCTTGTATGGGGCAGGAGGAAAGCAGCTCTAAGAGCCTACAGCAGAGGAACTCTCCATCAGCTTTGAGAAGAAACCTTTTACTTAGTTTTTCATTATTCTCTGCCCTCTGAAAATTGTTTTGGGAAAATTGAACTGCCAGTCAACCTGCTTCTTCTCCTTTATTAAGGAGCCAGTGTTTAAGCTAGCCAGATCTGTCTGACTCAGAGATCAGAGTGATTCCTCCTGCCCTGAGCTGCTGGAGAGATGTGGCTGCAGCTTATCCCTTCTTTGGGTCCTACCAATAGTGGGGCTGAGCGCAAATTTCCGCGAGGGGCTTACGTGTGTGCTTACATGTATGGACCTGGTCAACTACAAACAGATTGACATGGGCAGAACGATATTGCCTTTGCAGACACCTGCATAACCACAGGTGGTGTGAAAAGCCCAACCTCCTTTGAACTATTGCTGCTCAGGGAAAGACCTGCTATTCAGTTCTCAGGCCATGGACCAGCTCTTGGGCATTTTGTCTGTTTTACCTGTTTGTCTGACTTGAAGTTTGTTGGCATATCTTATGCACAGAGAATGAGTACACTAATGCAGAAAATAGCAAGGAACAGTTTTATAAGAAGTTTGGACAGACAGTGGTTGGCAGGTACAGGGGTCAGACAAGCATATTGACCATCAGCCTGCTTGTACACAATTGAACCATAAAATTCCGACCTGTTTTCTCATGATTGCCTCCCCCTTGACCCCTCCCTTTCCTCACCTTTAATCCTGCCATTAAACGTCTCACAATGTCTTACGCATTGCCACAATCCCCCCCCGCCAAAACCTACCACAGAAAGTTTTGCGTGCAAGCATTTATGCAGTAAATTCTCCCTCAGACATCCCATAATAGGTTTGCTCTTCTTTTATGAGGCTCATTCTTGATAACCCACAGTAATCCTGTTTTATTTCTTATCAGTTACCAAGTTTCTGGTTGAAGTTCTTCAAGGTTACACTCAGAAGTTCCTTTCATGGCCCATTGATTAGTGTCTTATGAGTCCTAGTCTTCGTTATTGTCTCTGTTATCTGCTGTTGGTCAGGGTTTGTGTGTTTGCGTGTTTAATTTATTACTTCTCCTGTTCCTTGCTTTGTCTTTCATGTTAAGTAACTCTTGGGCAAATACCCTTGCAGTTCCTTGCCCTGTTTAGGCACGTTTGTGAGAGACTTTGGCTTGCACCTGTTCGTGCAGAAGCCTATGAAAGCTAAGGCTGTGTTTCTGCAAGTCTTGGTTGGCCTCTAGGCTGGGAAAACCTGTCAGGGCCGTGTGAAGTCTCTGCTGTTGTTCAGGGTTCTTCTGGCGTTTTCTCTTCACTGTTTTTCAGCATAGTAATCTCAATTCTCTCTTCTAATAAGTGTGGCTCGCAGCCTTTTTGCCTGGCGGTTGATTGATTGGGTGTTGTCGTCACAAATTGAGTCTTTTTTAATAATACACTGCTCATGATGTGAATGCATAAGCATAAACTGTAAGTTTTGGAGGGAATACAGCATTTGCATGATATCATGGTATTCTCACCTCTTGCAAGAATTTGGGTAGATGAGACATAACACAGTGGTGGTTCACCCATGTGGGAAGTGAAACAGTTATTACAAGCACTTCTTCCTTTCTTCCTGTGTCACCCTGAGCCAACAGCAAGGAGCAGATAGCACCAGAAAGATGTGAGCAATAATTCTTCGTGTTTCTCATGTTGCCTTCTGACTGTTGATAGTATTTCTGTCTTTATACTTCGGAAAATCCATATTACAAACCTGGGGAAAAAAAACCAAACAAGTTTGATTATTGTTTCATTATAAATGTCTTATTAAATCTTCCCTAATCAAAATTTTTTGGGGGGGCACAACATTTGGATCAGTGATTTGTTTCAGTTACTTATGTTGCTATAGGAACATATACCAGATCACAGAAAAATGAGGTAAGTCTTCTTATTTACCTTAGGCTATAGCAAGGTTTAAATTGTTATTTTTTTTAGAACTCTGAGATCATAGTACTTGCATTTTATAAGATGCGTGTCTGTAGGTTTGATTATGAATAACCCAAAGGAAATCAAAAAGGTAGAATCAAAGCAGTCATGTGCTTTGATTACTTAGTACCCCTCTCTCTATAGAAAAAATAACTTTATCTTTCTCCATTGAGGTGAATCAAGTCCAACTCGTCGAGAAGCAGTGAAAAGGAAGACTGCAGAATACCTTATGCGTGCTGAAAAAATTTCCAGTCTCTACCATAAATCACCTGAAGATACATCTGTTTCTACGGTAGGCTTTAATTTCTACTTTTTTCTGAACAAGAATTTGGTATGATTAAATTAACCTGTCTTTTAACAAAGCATATTTGAACTTAAGGTTCAAAAAACTGTCTAGAATTTCTCTTTCAGGAGCCCTGAATGTTATGTGATGTCACTGAATGTTTTGGTGTTACGTTTCTGTCAAGTAGCCATTCTTTTCTGATTCTTATTGGTTGCATTTCATAGCATTATAAAGAGAACTTGATTTAATCCAGGCATTTTTTTTTGTCATGTTTTCCTTCTACTTGCAGGTAATTATCTAGAAGTTTTTAGTCATGCTAAAGAATACATGACAATATTACTTGGTCGTGTAGGGAGTGGAAAGGCTGTTGGTTTCTGTAGCCTTGCACAGAATGGTGTGTCAGAAATGAGTGAAGCACATGGTAGAGGGGATGAAAGATGATTTGCCCACAAAGTAAGAACTTAATTGAGCAAAGGTTTGTTGTGCTCCCCTCAAATCCCTCTCTTGGCTGTGCTTGAGTGATCAGTTGCTTCTTGATTTTTGAGGAGTTTCTGTAGTAATTCCCACCTTCTTAAGCAGAAACGCACTTACCTGTACTTGTACAAAAGACAAAGAAAGCTTGTTCCAAGGAGCCCTCAATAAACTTCTACTTTGCCCTTCCTTAACCAATTCCTCTGGGACTTATCTGTTCTTACTTTAGACTTTTACTGCAGTCACGCTAAACTGTGTGTGATTGTCAATGACGGCTCTATTGTAATAAATATAGAAGTTACCAACTTCCCGTCTCACTACATTTATATCAAGTGAGGACAAAAAGGGCAGAAGATTATTGCTTCTTATTTTGCACAGATCTAAAAATGCTTTAAGGAGACCACTGCTGCAAAAATGAGAAGCCTTGTAAAATCCTACTGCCTAGTAAGTAAATTAAAAAAGTGAAAACGTCGATTTGTAGGGTAGCTTTTTTATGTTGAGAGCCCAGAAGTACGATTTTGAGGATGTTCCAAATGGGATATATTTTGTAAGATTTGGAGTCTTGCTGCTGCTATGTATTGTACTTTGAACAATTTAGTATTTTGGACTGATATGAACTCCTACTAGGTAGTCTTTCTTTGGGTCAAATACACCTGAAAATGGTGAAGAATCTATACTGAATGAAAACCTCAGTGTGTTTGGAAACCACAGAAGAAGGAAAAAAATAACATGAGCAACCTATTTTTGTCTTTTTATAAGTTTAAAAACTAATGTGTTTGGGAAGGAGGAAGAAATAGGTTGAATTTTTGTATGGGAACTTGAGTGGTAAAATATTTCCTTTTTTATACTGTATTGAATAAAGCACATGCCTTCTTTGCAGATCTGAAGGAAAGCAGAATTAATTGGGATAAGATAAGGAAAAAAAGAGTTGAGAATAGAATACCACTCTCCTTCTGTGTTGGAGTTCAAAACTGACAAGTTGGGGCAAATCTGGCTTTGCACAAACAAAATTTTTGCACCTGCCTTATTCTGCTTTTTACAAAGAATTCCATGTTTTTATGTTTTGGCTTTGTTTTACCTAAGTCTGTACATATAGTTTAATTCCTATTATTTACTACTCTCCTAAATGCATGAACTTGATGTTTATCTTAGAGCTGCGGAATCTGGTGGCATCAAGGGCAGATGGCGCCGATGGGTCATGATGGTGGTTGGGAGGAACAACTTGTCTCTGAGTTGATAGCTGAAATTTAATTGAGAGAAGGACTTATTTCCTGAAGTTATTGTCAGGGTAATGGTAAGAACCACTGAGAATTGCTATACTCTGTGCTTTGGCTTAGCATCTTAAGGAAAGTGAGGGATGTGACTTTTCTGTAGCCTGGCACACAATGGTGTGTCAGAAATGAGGCAAGCACATGCTGGAGATGGTTTTCCCACAAAGACAGTTTTCCCACGAAGTAAGAACTTGATTTAGCAAAGGTTTGTCCTGCTCCCTTGAAATGCCTCTTCTGTGCTGGAGAGACACTGAAGTGTTTGAGAAGAACTACTGCACGCCTAGGAAGCCTTTCGTAGAAGGATGGCCAAGTGCTGCTACTTCTGATAGCCCACCACAGTTTGAATTGTACAAATGAAAGTGGTTTGTGAGAAAGTGATGGACAGATACTGTACCCTAGCAGTTCCTGTGCCTATATCACAATTGGCAGAGCGCAGTTTTGCTATGGGAAGCATGGTTCAGCACAGGGAACTTCATGGGCAGTGGGGGTACTGAGACTGTTTGCACCTTGGAGGAAGAGGTCTGACTAGTAAGCAAGCATGGGCATTTAAGGCAAAGTGATTTTGTTCATGACCTGATGTTACAAGGCAGAACTGCTTTGTCACCCATGTCTGGTGTAGATAAACTTTGTATTTCCTGTTGTGCCCTTACAAGGGACAGCCACAGTGATCAGCATCAAAACTAGGCTCACATGTCCTTCTTAGACATGACATTTTACTTCTTTCTCCTCCACCAGGCCAGAGAAATGTACAGCAGGGGGAGAAATAAGTTCAGAAGTGTGGGTTCAATTATTGTCCTGCACCCCTCAGCCTGTCGTATCTCCCAAAAGCTCAGGATTCCAGCCATGTGCTGAGCCATGTGCAGCAGTCTTAAAAGACTATGCCTGCTAAACACAACCCAAGCCACCCATTTGCTGTCTGAACACCACATGAAGGTAAAGCACCATGGCTTTTCTCTAGGGCCCTGGGACAGGAGGAAGCAAGCCATGCTTCTGCAGCTCGAAATGCCAGGCCCTTGCCTCTTCGAACTCCAGATTTCCCTAGAGGCAAAGGCTTGGCATTTCAGAGCTGAAAAGCAAAAATTATCTTTGATGCCATGGAAACCAAAGAACAATAGTAGCTTGTTACTTTCCTTGCCTCAACAAAAAGCCAACAGTGTAGCCCTCAAGGATAGCATCCTTAGCAACCACCCTGCTGCTGGCAAGTCTGAATGGTGAAGAGAGGAGCACAAGAGGAGGTGTTTGGAGAACCCTTGGCACTGTTAGAAGAAGGTTATGGGTAGAGAGCTTAAGGATGGATAGAAGATTTCTTAAGGCTGAAGAGAAGCACAGGGAACTGACACAACTGTGACTGACCATGAACTGGGAACTCACTTGAAAGGGTCCTGTTAACATTGAGAAAAGCCTTGCTTACACCTATAGGAGTAGGAGAGGTGAAGACAGCTTCTGGAATTTGTAAACAGTCATGTAGACCTTCTGGAAAAACAAGCTGCAGCAAATACTGTCCTTCTCTTACTCTTCTGGCACAGTACAGCAATCTCAAGGGCCTTCTCGACCACAAACACTCAAGAATGCTGTGTAAAGGCAGCCGCAGGTCATTTTACGGGTTCTTAAGCTCTGTTTTCTCCTCTGCCCCTTTTAAAGTAGCAGCTCTGAGGAGCTACCTCCAAGCCTGAGTGGGAGCTGCAGCATCAGCCTTTGGATCACACTGGTTTGACTGTCAGAAAGCTGCAGTTGTATATAGCTGTCAGCTGCAAGACCCGGCACAGCTCTGTGTACAGGCTGTGGGTCTATTTTAGCTTCCTTGGTACTTTTATAATGCCTAAAAGTTTTTTCACTCTTTGAAATTATTTCTGATTCTGCTTATGCCAAATTTTTTATATTCAGGATTGTTTCTTTTTGCACAATTATAAAAGCTGTTGTCTTATAAAATGTCAATTATTTTTGATTTTCAAAGCCATTTAGTAGTGAGATACATGCAAGCCTGATGCCCAAACAGGAGAAGCAGTCTTCATTCTTTGTGGTTTTCATAAGATACTTTACTTCCTAAAATTCTCATTAAATGTGCATGAAAATTACATGAACCATAAAGAAAAATATACTGCTGTAGATCTGTGAGATGTAAATTTAACATAAAATAAGAAATTTAGTGCCAATGCTTTCAAGATCACATCCAACATGTGTCCCAACTTCAGGGGAGATAGTCCCCAACTGGTGATCGCTGGGGGCCTTCTGAAGCACACCATAGCTCTATCTGGTTCAGATGCAAGCAGAAATGCAGCCTGATTCTCTGCTGGTGCAGTGTGGGGAAGGGACCAGCATATTCTGCCAGACCAGGAGAGCTGGAAGCTCTTTCACCCCCATAGTGTGGAGCTTCGTGCCACAGACCAGCAGTATCTGCTTCAAAACAAGGCATTTCCTTGCTACACTTGAAGGTCTGGCCTTGTTACAGGTGGATGGCTGCTGAAGTCAGCAGACATAGACCTCTGAATGGTGAGGGGTGATGGCATCTTGATATGCAGCTCTGTACTGATGTTCATGAAAGTAATCTTTTTTTATCCTGAGGTTCTGTAGTAGATGTTATCAAAGGTGGCAACACCAGCAATAAAATCATTTCCTATCAAATGACATTTCTGTCACTGGGCTAGGGACAATGCTTTTGCCTTAAAGGAGGTTAATGTGAGAGGGTCTTCCTCTTGCTTGGCTGGTGATGTGCTTCTCCCCCTGCTCTTTCCACTGCTGGCAGTGGTGCCAAACTCGGGCAAGAGCTATTGGCCGTATTTCATTGTGTAGCTTGCAAAACTAGAGCCTTCTGAAGGCAATTGGTGGCCACAAGCTTGTAAGTCTTTGTAGAGGCCAGCATCACAATTGGCATCATCCTTTTCTACCTGAAATTAGCACATGCTAGAAAAAAGTTAATGGTGGGAAAGGAACTGATGATGCCAATTCTAAGTAAGTTAACTCCAACTGTGCAGCTCAGAGTGTAGTCTGGAAGTAGTTTAAAAACATATAGGGCTTATCTACAGTAGAGAAGATCCTGGGATGCCTATGTAGTGTGCTGAGCATCTGGACAGGCTGCTGAAGTCTTTCTGAAGGCAGAGGTAGCTTGTCACTTTCTTTAGAATATAAACACCTTTCTAAAGGCAAGTGAAGCTTTTGACTTTTTGTTACCCTCCTTTTTTTTTCCTCTCCTCTAGTTTTGATGAGATTGCTCATTTATACTTATTTTTCTTACTGCTGGCTATGTACTAAGCTTGGATTTTTACTCTATTCAGAGGAGTAGGCAGCTTCATAGAGTGCTTAATTGCTGTAGTTCTGGGAATTGGGTATTTAGACTTTGCTTCCGGCTTGCTTCACAACAGAATGTGATACCTCCCCATCAATGGGCTCCACTATTAGACTTAGCAACAATGAAACCTAAGTACTGTAAAGAGCAAAAAAAACCCTGAAACTGATAAAAGTGGAGAAGCTACTGGTAGCTGTGGAGATATAGACGTGATTGTAAATCGTTTTAAGGTAAGCAGTAAACACGAACTGTACGAGGAACAGTGTGTACACAGTGTTACTGACTGTGCCACCACTGGTCATATTTTAGAAAAAGACCTAAAAATATGTACTGTTTTTTTGAGGCTCTCCAGACATGATGGATGCAGAAATCTGATTGTTGTACCATTATTAGTCAACTATTAACTTTTGTAGAGATGTATGAACTTAATTATTGGTTGAAATGTTATGCAAAAGAGAAAATTTTAAAGCTTGATTATTGAGAAATGGTTATAAAATGTAATAGCATGCAGATAAAAGTGGAAATCTTTTATAGTAGTCTAGAGGATTTAGAAATATTCTCTTTCATTAAATGTATTCCTTAGAATGCTTTTGAAATCTTGTCATGAATAAACTGTGTTAGCACGACCCTTTGTTTCAAAGCAAATATTTCATTATTGCAGAAAAATTGCACACTCTTAAAATATAACCCAACAAAAGAACTCCCAGGACCTTTCAACAGCTTGCTAGAATGTGGAAACTAAATTAGATTTGGAGAAAAAACTTCATGTAGTTTTGGTTTTTTTTTGTGTGTGTGTTTCTTCCTCCTGCTAAAACCTTTAGTGAATTGTAGAATCTGGACTGTTTTCTCTTAACTGCTGTTGGTACTCTTGCTTGGCAGTGTTTACATGACAAAATAAATTTTAAGACTCAGTCAAATAAATGAAGGTAAATAATAAACTCTTTTAAACAGAGCCCAGTAGGTGAACATAAAAGAAAGGCACACTTTTCTCCATGTTTTTTAGACGTGTTTATGTCCCTTTCGTTTGACATTTTGCAGGCAATGGTTTAAATAAGTGCTAATTTTGATTTTGGGGAAAGAATTTGGAAGGAGTGAGAAGGTGGCTCACTGGCATCGTGAAGCGTGAACCAGTTTTGGGGAGGGCTTCGAGGAAGTGGTCTGGGCTTTGAGGATAGCACTGTAAGGATGCCAAGGGTAAACACTAAGACAAAAGGAAATGCAATTAACCTAGTTCAGGATCTTCGTTTTTTTGGTTTTTTTTTCTGAGAGTTTCAGATCATAAGGGAAAAATTATCGATTTTCCCTGACAGTTAAACATTTCATCCACAGCATAATTGCTTACCAGTGGTTTTCCTTTGTGAGGTATTTGTTAAATACTTCTTGGGATGCTGACAATGTAGATGAACAGCTTTTGCCTCTTAGATGCCTAAAAATCAAGGAGTTTCACCTTCCTCTTCCTTTATCTTTGTGCAATAGAAGTGTATTTGGAGAGTCCAGGTTATGCTTAAAAGGAGTTTGGCATTTGACAGCTCTACAAGTGAAGTTATCTTATTTGTGAGGAAGAGATCCAGGTCTGTGATTCTAGTAGAAAACTGCAAGTTGAATTTTTGGAGGATGATCTAATGAATTCTCTCAGTTGGCAACTAGAAATTTCTGAAAATCTTTGTTAACATGCCAGAGATATATGTGATGCTTAAGAGGTTGATCTTTGTCCCAGAAGACTTTCAGTTGAAATGTTGTTCCCTCCTCTGACATGCATGCTTTGAGTTTGCCCTGAGAAACTACAAAACATAGCACAGATAAGAATCTATGCATATTAACTACTTGAATATTTAGCACCTGCCAATTCTCTTGCTATGGTGTTAATTTCCAAGTTAATGAGACATAGCTAGCTACCTTTTGCTAAGGCAATTTTGGGAATCATTTCTGTTGTGCACCTCGTTATTAAAAGGATTTCATAAAGCTCACCAGAGAGCAAGAGAACCCTGTTTATAATTCTGTATTTTATGTTCTTCTGGCTTAAAAAGCCTCTAATTTGCTTTCTCCTCCTCAGTGATCTCTGAATTATTTCATATCCAGAATACCTGTAAGGCTTTGATTGATTATTACGATGGGGTAAGAATTGAGAATTGATTGCCAGGTTCCATTAAGCACAGAAAGTATAAAAATTCATTATTTTTCTTTTTAAAATTTTTGTTTTCAATGTTATCTCAATTGTTATTTACTTGTAAGCTGGTTTTTTTTTCCCCCCACTAAGGACAAACAGAAAACTTCTCCTTTCATCTTCAGTCTCTCTGATTTATGTTAAATTTAGATTCCTTCGGCCTGGCATTTGCTTCAGCAGGCAGTCTTCCTTCAAGTACCACCCTGATTGATGTATAATCTTTGATATCTTCCATTAGCCTCCAGGATCACTAAGTTCAAGGCCCTCTTGGAACCTAAGGAGCCCTGCCGAGGAACTGAAGGCCTTCAGAGTCCTTGGGGTGATTGACAAGGTAATTCTTCAGTGTCTCTTCAAGAGTTCAGTCATAAATCGACTGCATGCTGACATTTTGTCTTTGAAGCTGTGGATCTTAAGGATATGAAACAAAAGGGGAAAATGACTCAAATGCATCTGCACTTTAAAATAACAAAAGTAGAAGAAAAAAGGCTTTTATCTAAGCAATTCATGTAAGGTCATGCAAAATATATTTGAGCTAAAGGATAAGGTACATGTTTGGTGGCATTCAATAGGACGAGTCCTGTTTTTCAAAAATGAAGTCATGGTTACAATACTGGAGTAAGGACGAGTAGGTGTATTTTGAGTTGAAAAAAATGATGGATACTTGAAGTATAAAAGGGTAGAAATTCCTACTTTTGAACTGTCTCTTGAAATGAGGGCTGGGGACTGGGGACTGTTCTCCTTCTTTAAGAGTTTATAATTGAAATCCCCAGCAAAGACAGATCTAGCAACAAGCCAAGCTTATTTTTGACTCACGCAAATAATGTCTTTGAAAATCCCAGGGTAGTACTCCTCTGTAAACAGTAAAGGACCATATGGATTTTTTGCAAGCCTAATTAAGAGACCAAAAGAATTGCTGCATTGTTTTGATAATGCTGATTAGTTATCACCTTAACAAATACTTTTAAGATGGTGTGTTGTTCAGCAATGTGACAGTGGCTAATATTGACTGTAAAGGCTCATTTCTTTTTCGCTATGCCAATTGCCTTGTCCTTTTTGATAGTTCCTTATGTAGTCCCTTGTTTGTGCATGATGTGCTGATGCATGGTCAATTCATGCATTTATAACGTGCATCATAAAACCTGTAGCTGGCCTCTTAAGATCTGTATTTCTCAGTTTCTTTTCCTTGTTGGACTGAACTGAGCTATGGGGACTTATTTTTGTTTTTCTTTGCCTGTTTTGTTGTAATTATGTGCATAAGTTGATAAGTTCTCTTCAGAGGGCAATGTACATTAGGTATTATGGTTGGTTTTATAGCACACAAGGTTTTCTCAGCTCTCACTTCATATTAATTGTACTTTCTTTTCTCAATTATAAGTTACAAGAATTTAGCTGGTGTTTCACTCTCTGTGTATCAGAGACACAGGTTGGAAAGAGTACTTATGTGTTGGATCAGTAGGCTTTAAATAAATTAGTAGCTACTTAAGGGTATGCAGTAGGCATGGACTTTGTGAATTAGTCTGACAATACGAGACTGCAGAAGTGTCGGAAATAAATGAAGAAAGACCTTTTCAGTGTCTTCATTCTTGGATGGGAATGATGAAGAGTGACTGGAGAAGATGCTTGATCAGAATGAAACTTTTGAAGTCCGTGGTGTTATCAGATCTCCTAAATCTCGCTGAGCACAGCTCTAGTATGTGTCTCAGGTGCAAGCTGAACGTGTCCAGATCTTTTAGGCAGAGTTGGGAAAAACCAGGTTCTAATGATGACAGAAATACAAGATCTTAGAGATGTGTGCGAGGAGCAACAGACCTGTGTATACAGCTGTTACGCTCTTGTGTAAACAATGTCATGGGGTCAGTGTTAATGTTTAATTATTGTATGAAATAGGGAACAATATTCTGTGAGGTGTCTTGTACTCTGTGTACCTGCTTCCAGATCCTCCTTAATATGAACTTAATGTTATTCTGAGTATGCTGTCTATTTAAATGTATTTTTAAGTGTTCATAAAATTGAGGCAGATGAAACAGTGCTCTAAGTCCAAATGTTCAGAGCATGTGTTATTCGTTTTTATAATGTATACTCAGTATGCATGTCAATATGAAGCAGAAGTGTGCACCTGTACATGTGTGCTGGAGATGATACTCCTGCCTGTGGTTTAAAGTGCCATCTTACCTCCTTCCTCACCATCAC
This sequence comes from Cuculus canorus, assembly GCF_017976375.1. Lineage (NCBI taxonomy): Eukaryota > Metazoa > Chordata > Aves > Cuculiformes > Cuculidae > Cuculus > Cuculus canorus. The sequence continues at coordinate 95,471,932 of NC_071403.1, read as the reverse complement.
TGTTCTTTGCCTCCTTCTCTGCTTGCATATGCCCTAAATCTAGATGTGTAAGTATCCTCACTAGAGCCAAGCAGATGACACAGCATGTTTGTTCTTGAAAATGGATTCTGATTTTCAGGGCCATCATTGAAGGCGCCATGCTCTAGGGCACAAGCCTGTAGCTGATCCAGCATCGTGCACAATTTTGCCTGTAAATACTTTTTTTCTAACTCTCAGGCAGCTGCTTTGGTTTCAGCAAAAAATGGGTGTGTAATGAGCCACTGGCATTTTTACTGCTCTCTTGCCGAATCCTATGCAAGACTGGCTTAAACACACTGACTTAAAAAAATGTTGGTGGTTGGTTTGCAGACTTGTTCTCCCACTGCTGCTTGAAGCCCAGAGTGCTGTCTGCCTGCTACAGTGCTGCCTCAAGAAAACCAGCTGTTAACCTGCACTCCATCAAATGCTGAAAGGTTCAGTGCCTTCTCTTAGAGTAATGTCAGTCTTTGTTCTTCTTTTGAAGCCTCTTGAAGTGTTTTGAATTGGCTTCATTTTCACAGACAAAATGCTTGTTGCTACCTGAAACTCTGGGGTTTTTTAAACTATTTTAGGCTAGGCGGAATGATTAGGCATTTAATTTTAGCCTAGTTTATTCCCAGTGTGCCTTCTTTCTCTCTGTCTGCCTTTCCACTTTCCTTGTCACCTGAATAATTTTTGCTATCTTGATCCTTTTTCTGCGGAATCTGTGAGACTTAGAGATCTTAGTATTATTATGTTGTTTAAATTATTGTGAAAATTCAGAGAAGAATGACTGTATCTGTGCCTCGCCTCCCATCCTACTGCTTCTGACCTCATGCAAGGGCTGTGGTATAAATCTGACTATTGTAACAGACTGAAGAGGACTCAAACTTTTATTGAGGAAACAAGGTTTCTTGAATGCTGCTGCTGCTGTCTTTGCTCACTTCAAGGTGTCCAAGTCTAACTAGATGATGTTTGCAAGTGTTTTATGTGTTTATTATTGGAAGAGTCTACCTGTGAGTAGGTTTCTGAAAATAGATGTTTCATCTAATTATAAAGATGTCCTGCAAATTTTGTGGGCTCTGAGGTCCTGCCGATTTGGCAAAGCTCTTGTTAGTGTTACCAGAGAGGTACCGCATTGGAACCAGACTAATATCTAAATATTTTAGCTACTGTTATCACCAACTAAGAATGATCAATTATTTTATCAATTCATGTTCTTTAAAGTAGAAAACTTCTTTTTGGAATAGTGAAGATTTTTTCTTTCAAAATTTGCCTAATTAAAAATCAAGGTTGCAGATTCTGTGCTGAATTTCTGCCCTAGGCAAATCTTTCCTTTGAAGCTACAACTGGCCCCTAAAGAAACAACTTTGTTATGGTGCTGCTGGATACTTTCACAATGCTGTTTCAAACCCAATTTTTATTCTTTACAACCCTCTGTTATTTAGATTAATTCAATTTAAAGATTAATCTTGAAAACAGAGCGCATTAAGCAATAACGATGCCTCCCTAACCAATGACTGTGTTTTATGTATATGCTCCTCCCCTGGCCCCCCATCAAGCCACATTGCCTGTATTAGCACTGGTGTGACTGTAATCAGTTCTTCCACAGATGTCTGTACATCTGAGCTTGTTGTTCAGTACGCTACTTGTTAAGCTTTGTTATACAATCTGAAACCTTACAAAGTAAAATAGTTTCATCAGGGCCTTGCTAAAATTATTTTGAGGATTTCTGAAGAGGACTGTAGAAGTATAGAATCATGAGATTGGAAAAGACCTTTGAGATCATCAATTCCAACTGTACCTGTACACTACTAAATCATATCCCTAAGCAACTATCCCGAAGTAGATAACTTCTTTTCTGAAGAACTGGAAAAGATTCTGTTAATCTTGAGTATAGATTATTTTTTGTGGCTGTCGTGCTATCATGAGAACTCATAACTCTGATGGTAGTACATTTTGATGAATTGACCTCAGAAATATGCAGAAGAACCAAATCAGTATTATCAGTTATTTAGAAGATGTAGTTAATACTTGTCTACTGGTAAGCAAACGTACCAAAAAGCAGAAGTATGTAGAATATATGTAGGGTTTGCCCGCATGATCTGCTAACCCATTGTTGAATTCAAACAGGTTGTGGTCAGTTTTAATGAATTTAATCAGAAGATAGGAGAAATGGGCTCTTTTTATGGCAGTATGTGTGCTGTGCATTACTAACAAGACATATGTTGCTATGCCCTATTAGTGTCTGTTAAAAACTTAAATATTTGGCATTTTATTTTGAGTTGACTTTAAAGACTGTTGCAGATGCAAAATTAGTTGACCATAGCAACCATTTTCTCTCACCTGGCTCTCGGGTGCACACTGCCAAGTGTCTTTAGATCATCTTATGGATTTGAATGAGTGTCTGTGTGTACGTAAGAGGTGTAGGGAAAAGGGAGATGTAATAGCACAATTCACTTCAAATGTTCATTCTTGATTCATTATGATGCTTAGAAGGAGAAACTGGCAAAGAAGGTTAAAATCTGAAACTGAGTAGTAAGTATTACTACAAATAAAGAAACTTTTAAAAGCTTGTTTTATGTTTTGATAACCCTTTAGTTTCTTAAGTGGCTTGCCAAGTCCTACAAAGTCAAACGAAATACTGAGTCGTTGTCAAAACTGATCTCTTGGCTAACTACCTTCCTTTCCCTACTGCTGCAGGATTATTCCTAAGCTGCAGTCAGGTTTGAAGCCACAATAACAAAGCTCGCTCAACTTTAAAACCCAATCTCTCTCTCAGCTTGAAAAAGACCTGTCCCTTCTTCCTTGCCCTCTAACATCTGACACTTGTTTTCCTGAAGTCATTCCATTTATCTATTTATACTAGTCTGAACAATTCTGAGTGTTTTGTTGTTGTAACCCTTAGTCTCTCTCTAGCTTCTTTCTTGTTTGTCTCACTAAAGTTTCTTTTGACTTTAGTGAATGTTTCATTTCATCTGACATAAACCAGTCCTAAGATTGACTAAAGTAACACAGATTTTGCCCTTCCTTTTATAAAATATAAATTAAATGACTGAATATTCCAGCTGAACTATATATATATCTCCCAACCTCCAGAAAGAAATAATTTATAGACATATTTTCTTTTAAACTGAAATTTTGTTTTTCTAACTATTACTAAGTTGCTTAATAATTACTCTTAGCAATTACTCTACGATGCCTAGTGGCATTTCATATTGTAAACAGTATTTTGTAGCAATATAATCAGTATAACCTGCAGATATATTTTCTAGGTTAATTTTTCACCATTTGTCATTTACAGGCCGGTTTTTAGTTTGCTCTGAGAAAGTGGACTTTCCTCTCCATTACTGACCAACTAAAAGTATTAAAAAAATTGAATTTGAGTATGTGCTGCTTTCTTAGCATTTGCTTTATTTAAAGCTGCACCATTTGTGTTTTAAGTACGCTTTATTGCAAGTCATAGAATATAAGAGCTGTACGTTCCTTAGAATAATGGTTTGAAAGGAGGAATAATCGCAAACTGAAGATAATGCATATTGCACAGGTACAGGGATAAGCAATAATTGCTTTTTTCATACAAATTAACCAAATGTAATATCTTTTTATAACGACAGAGGGAGATGAGTGAGAGTCCGGGTGGTGTAATCTGAAAAGTGACAAGAATAAATCTGTGTTAAGTAGATCTTTTAATCCTGGTAGCCTTGACAGCCAGCATAGCTGAGGAGAGCGGGGGGAATTGCATGCCTGCTTTTGCCTCATCACTGCAACTGTGCCCTGAGTGTAGCACCCCTCCATGTGCGAACCTCTGCTAAGGTTTTCTTGAAGTCCCAACTGCTCATGCTAGGATCGGGGGACCAACTTGTCTCATTCCTGGTGGGCTGTCATGACCTGTAATGGGATTTTCCAGCTCGTGAGTTATATGCAAGGAGAAAGATCCTAGATGGTCATCTGATACATCTTTGAGTTTGTAGGACTTCTGCTAATGAATTTCTCCGGTGATAAAAGCGCATTTCTTTAGGAAGTAGGGACCAGAATAAATAGATGGCCCACTGGTCACATTATTACATGATGTGTTTTCAGTGTAGAACAGCAATTTAATGACAAAATGGATCTGTTTTTAAATTAATCCCTTAACTGGTGTGGCTTAAGAACACTTCACGTATCTGCTACTGCAGTAAGAGATCTTATTCCATTTTCTTTGATCAGGCATGGTCTATTTTTCAATCCCTTTAAGTGAACTTGAAGCCACATTTTTGAAAGCAAATGTCTTTTGAGGTATTTATTTTGTTCAGTGTTAAAACCTGCTCAAATAAATAAAATACACAGGTGTGTTCTATTGCCACATCCTGAAACTGTGGAGTCTGGAAAAAAATCAATATTACATACTAGGTGGGAGGTAAAAAAAAACCAACAGAAAAGAAAGGAGGACTGAGGAAGTAAATGTATGCGGTGTGATAGGGGACTGAATTTATATTAAGGCCACTAGCAGGAGAGCAGTGCGTTTATAGCAGTCCTTAGTTCTTCCAGTATTGTCCCCTGCGACCTTGATTGGGTGCTCGGTGGGGTGACTAATGGTTCACTCTGTTCTTTTTTCCTGGTGACTTGCCTGTTGCCTGCCTCTGGGTTTGTGATTCCCCTTATGCTGACTTCTGCAGTATTCCTTCAGTCTCTTATCTCAGGGCTTTGATGCATATGTTCTGAAGGTGGCCACCGTGACTTTGGGTGGCAGCAGATGGTAAACCTTCAGGCTGCCACCGGCTATACTGGTGTTAAGTTGGAAACTTAACGTTTGATGAAGAATCAGTAGTGCATATGAAAGAGCTTTTACTGTGGAAATATCTTTTAATTAAAAAAAATTAGCATACTGAAACATTTGCTAATTTCTGTGCATTTAAAGGATCCTAAAATTAACTGTTTTCTTAAAGCTAGGCTATGGTTACTTACCAGGCAGATTTTATTTGAGTTTTCTCCAATTAATTGTACCAACGATATTGAATTTAATTTAATTTATTTTCCACTAAGCTGTTGGATACACTGTAAATCAAATCTAAGAAGCTATTTTTTTTCCGAGTAGCTGCTGTCACCATCAGAATTAACCCTTGAATTAGGAAAAAAAAAAAAAAAAATCACAAGTAGAGAATCCAGTTTGGCATCATGGAGGGTTATTCCTATCTGCCACTTGACTGAGATGCTGCCATGCAACACTGCTCTGTTCACTTGTGTTTTGTGAGATGCCTGAGAGTTCAACTGCTCGTAGAAAATAGGGATGTCTATGCTGCTGAATACATTTATTTACATTGCATATTTATTTGTGGGAATTACTATTGGCCTTTCAGTGGTTTTGGCTATGTTGAGGTTGTTATCAATGCACAAAAATTGGGAAAGAACAAGTAAGCAACGGTGCTGTAAGAGCCAGTGTGATATGTAGACCTCGACTCTGTTTGTACATTAGTAATACAAATAGGATTTTGCCTTGTCTCCTTTTGTGTCACAGTCTAGTTGCTCAGTGCCCAGGAGTGCCCTGCTGTGCATTTTTCTCCTCTGAGATAGGATGCTGAATGTTACAGCTGACAGCTCATTGTTATAGGATATTAAATATTACAAGTTATAGAGTAGTCAGTGAAACAGGTTCCATCAGCTTTTGCAAGCAAGGAACAGCCTGGTCTAGCGCAAGCATCTCTGTCCTTCTACAGAGTAGATTACATAGGATATGCAGTAGGGAATGCTACATGGAATCTTGTTTTGTCCCATTGTGCCATTGTCACTTTCCATTTTAAAAAGAAATCGTAGAAAAAGAGTCACTGAAGAACGTGCACACACTCCATTTTGCAATGGGGAAGAAGTATGAAGGAAAGACTTGTTGGGATAACACTGCTATCCAGGATTTGGCTGTAAAGCATGAGGTGTGCAGTATAAGTTGGCATTCGTGTCAACTGGAATGCACTTTTGTAGCAGCCTGGTGATGCATCCATGAGCTGCTCTCCTTTTTCTGCTCTGCACATGTGATAAAAAGTCAAGCAAATATACTTGTGTCTGTCTCTTTTCCTGGTCTTATCCCTTCCTGAAATGCCAGTTCTCTGATAGTTTTATTCATTTGTGTAGTCCTTTAATTATTCCACTGAATCTGGTTAAACCACTTTTTTGCTATATGGATGCAGGCTACCTCCCCTTGAAACAGATATTTGGTTTGGTGGGCCCGTGTTAAGTAGTCTGCCGGGGCCAAATGAAGCATCACTAGGTAAGTTTCTAAAGTTACTATTACAGTTCTTCCACCCCCTACAAGGGGCTTTTGAGAGTCTCTTGTCAAGTAAATGCTCTTGCAAAAAGTTCAGTATTGAATTGGCAAAGAAATAATCTTCCAAGAGATGAAGTGAAGCTGTAGATGATCATCACTGGGGGAAGAAATGATGCCTGATGGGAAGGAAGAAGAAAGAAGCTGGTTAGTAAGACTGGTTAGTTCATCTAGGTAGTTAACCTCAAAGGCACACAAATATTATTTGTTTTTATTACTGTTACAAAACTGTAGCTGCTACTTTCGTTTTGATGTTGTAATATAACAGCAGATGAAGCTAGCCCTAAAGGGACCCGTTGACTGCTTTATTCCCGTTCATGGTAGTCATTCTATATGTTGTCTTATAGGGTGAGGGCTCAGTAATCTCTTCTGTTACACCATATGCTAATACAGTGCTGATAAGCAAGTGTGAAAAATGAAAGGGAGGAATACATTAATTGTATTTGTGCAATAAGGTGTGCTATCAAAGGTAATTATTTCATGACAGTTTTAGTTATAGCAGTTGTTTTATCATAGAATGAAAGATGGCTTTAGGAGCCTTTTATTGGAAAGACAATTGTATCAAATTAGTACCAAATTAGATTTTTGTCTTTATAAAGGTGAGCAAACCCATGAGCAGTTTTTAAATTGGTGTCTTCTACTCTACAAATGAATAAACCCCGTTTGAGGGTTAAAGAAGCTATTATTCTGTCCTTTATGCTGACAGCTTCATTACTGATTGGCCTACTGTTGGTATTAAAAAAATGTTTGGCTCCTTATGATCTTTGTGCATGCAACTATAATATTAATACAGACCACAGAATTGTTCATTAAGAAATGACTTTAAATGAGGTTGATGCTTGTAAATCTGGAGAGATACAGATGTTAAATGCTACGATTTTTTTTCATATACAGCCGTATGGCTAATAATTTCCAAGTGGCTAAAGCTCTTGTTAGCAAGAGTGCTGGTGTGTTAAGAATGGCCCTATAAATAACTTTAAGAACTGAAGTTGAAGGTGCTTCTTTTAAAGACTATTGTTAACTAAACATTATTGCCAAACAGATGGAAAACATTCACCAGCCTGATGTTTTTAGGTCTAATTATATTATCGCCAGTCCTGTACGGCTCAGTTGAAGAGGTGTATCCAGAGGCCAATTTATAATCATTTAGCCAACACCTGTTTGGGAGATATTGACAGTCAAAGGGCACATTTAAAAAAAAATCACATATGTTCTCGTATTTATTGCCTCAATGTGAACAGTGTCTAGTTACAAAGAAACTTGGGACAGGAAGGAGTAAAGTGGCTGTTAACTTATAGTTGTTTCTGAACTATTTTTACCTTCTTTTGGCACCTCTTGTAAGATGGCTTTTATTTTTCTTTTGTTCTTTTGGTGTCCTTTATTGCTTGATTGTTTGGGGTTTGGGTTTTTTTTTTTTGTTACTTTTAATTTTACGTATTTTGGTTAAGCAAGGAGAACAAAACCAATTTTGCAATTGTTATTAATTCAGCTGGTTTCTTCTGTTTCTGGAAGCTGCAGTTGAGGCTCGCAAAATTGTTCAGCAGACTCGGTGGCCTGGGGACATTTGCCTTTCCTTGTCGTGTCCCTGAAATGGAAACTGTGTGCCATTCTTTTGTCAGAAAAACTCAGTACCACCAACTTCCATTGATATTGATTTCACAAGAAGGTATGGGACACCTTTTAAAATTGGGTGCAATCCTAGTAAAAGAGGAGGCTGTTGAGATGGCGAGGTGCCTGTCACTTCACTTTTGGTGATATTTGATGAGAAGAATGATTAGGAAAGGCCCAATTTTTCCTCTTCTTGTGTGAGATACTCATGGGTGTGATAGGGAGAAACGGAGGGCAATGTTTTGAATGTGGCTGTCCCAAAGAGCAAAGGTTGCTTTGCTGCAGCTGCTGCCTCGAGGAAGCCAGCACAACCCTACCCTGAGACCTCTCCTCCTGGCCCAGCCACCTGGACATTTTGCATGTCTCCACCTCACTTCTCTGTAGGTGCTGCATTGGGTGGCTCTTTCCACAGTTGCCTTCATGTGGGGCAGGTCACCATGCCATCCTGGTAGACTTCACCCTTTCAGAGACAGCAGACATGACTGCATCACTGGCCCACACAGCAGGGAGATAAGGGAGACTGCTGTGGTGTTCTTCTGTCACCTGATGAATCTAACACAATATTACACCTGATGAATCTAACACAATATTACACCTGATGAATCTAACACAATATTACACCTGATGAATCGAACACAATATTACTCCTGATGTGTTGTTCCTCTGCAAGAAGTCGTTTGGTGCGAGTTGGCTTGATCTTCACTGCGTCTTGCCTGTTGATTTGGAGTTGCTGCATCTTGTCTATTGGACTCAAAGTTTTTTTTTAACTCCAGTACTGACTATAGGTGTTTGATTTTGCAGCCTAAATATTTTGGTATAACTGAATATTTATACTGGAAGTTTACAATGTCTATTGTAAATAAACAGTGAGTGCACACACTTCTTGTTGCTGGAGGAGGGTTGATCTTGTGCTTGTACTGTTTATGTGGCTGTCTTGCAGCTGGCACTTTTCAAGTATATCTGTGTTCTTTGAGTTTAAGAACTGTTCATTTCTGAGCAGAGTGAGTTGGAGATGGAGATGTGGAGGGTTCCAACTCTCTAAAGACACATTTTCCCCAATATATATACACATATATATGTTTTTTTTAATTTTATTTTCAACATATAAATAAAGTGAGCTTAGTAAGAGGGAAGACATTATTTAGCACTCCTCTCGTTGCTGTGCTGTGTTTGAAGTGCTTTCAGTAGAGGTGAAGCACTCCTAACACAGATGCTCTTGGCAGTTGTAAGTATTCTCTCTGCAGCGAGCCCACTCTTTTCTGCCTAAATAAATCCCTTTTTTGTTTCTTTATTTTTTCCTTAATGCTAGTTTACAGTGGCACAAAGGGACTTCCTTACAGCCGCTTCTGTTGTGGCTCGTGATTGCTGCAAAGCAGAAATGACAGTGGAGGAAGGAGATAGCAGTGAATATACAGTTGGTAAACCAATTTTTTCTTGTCCTGGGCATGTGTGCGGCCATTCTTTAGTTTAGCTTCCCAGAAAGAAGCTATTTAGCCACCCTGCAAAAAAGCCTCTCTGGTAACCCACTGGTAGGCAACACGTTTGATGTGTAGAAAGTCTGATGCAGAAAAGTATTGCAGTAGGAAGGTGGGTTCAGTGAGAATTTAAATGAAGTGACATAGGAAGGTAATGCTATATGAGGGTTACTTTTTGTGCTTCGTTGTGTTGCTACTATTTTATTTCTTTAAATTGGGTTATTCTAGATTATCTTTGTAATTATACAGTATTATTTCTGTTACCAAGTTAGGATTCTTTTTTTTAAGTTAGCTGGAATCAGGTAACATTCTGTTAGTTCTCGAGAGATCTATATCCTCAATCACATTTCTTTCAAAAAAAAGACTTGTTATCAAATGTATGCTGCAGGGCTTCAATTTTTTTTTAATCGTTCACTTATATCACTTCCTTTGTAAGAATATTCAACATTAGATTTAAGAACCGTGCCATGTTAACGTAGTCCTGTGAATCTTAAATATTTCTGTGGATATTTTTTGCATAGGTTTTGCTTGTAATGGACACTAGAACACAGCAGACCTTTATACTGAAGGTGAGTAAAGTCTTTCATTACTTCTCTAAACATTTTGGCCTCCTATATTACACCACCACACAGAGATCAATTTGCATCTAGTGTACAGAGTTATCTCTGCGATATATAATGTTATGTTAATACAAATATTCCCATTAAGTGCACTGGAATTCTTTTTGTTGATATTCAGTTGCTTTCCCTTCCCTTCTCTGTAACGTCTCTTATCCTCAGATGTGATTGTTTACTCACTTGAGTAGCCACCAGTTATTGAAGCTAACACCTTAGCAGGTTCGGTAAAGAATCACAGTTTCAATGTGCTGCTTAAAACATCTGTAAAACCCTGGTGACTCAGGACACGTGCTGGCTGCTGCTGAAGGTGAAAATACTCCTTAGTCCAAGTACATCCACAACACTTTGTGTCTGATCTTCCCTTAGCTGAAGAAGATATTGGCCAGTTCTGGATGAATTAGATGACTGATCTTATTCAAAATTGTTTTCATATGTTTTACATCAATAGGCTGTGAAAATTGAGTTTAATGTTATTGATTTAACAAATTAATATTTTTTTCCCCTGTTACTCTTTTGTGTTTCAGAAAGTGCTCAGGTCAAGATCCCGATATCCTATGATGCTGAGAATTAGTTTAGTATGAGTATTGTTATTATGGCCATTATTTCAGACTCTCCTTGTTATGAATTCCACTGCTGATGGGAGGAAGGGCTGAAAAACTGTTACCAAACATGGAGTTCTAATTAGTTGTTAACGTTTTGTTACTTCGTTTCAGGTCTGGCTTGCAACTCTGCCTTAGCTTTGTGCATCTGGCCCTTGAAATTATTTGTCTTGAGTATGTCCAGGGTGCAGAAAACCTGTTTGTTCCTCAGGAAGGATTATTTGTGAATATTGTATATTAGAACCTCATTTTATCTACTGGCAGATAGGGTAACATTGAATTTCCCATTTAACTGCTTATGTTTATCAATATTGTAATAGGTCACACTATTGACATAATTTTTTTTCTCTCTTTCTCTCCCCTTTCTTTCTCCCTCCCACATCAATTTTTTCACTTCTGGCAACTTCATCTCTGTGCTACCTCCCAAAAATCATTACCTCTCAAGGAGACTAATCCTTTCGTTTCCTTTTTGCTGTGGTGGTTGTTATCTTTAGTAAAGTACAATGGAAATGTGAGGATTACCTGTGAGGCTAAGACATTCTTTTGTCTTTAGAACTCAAATTGAATTTTTTTAATAGTGTCTTTTGGTCACACACAAAAATAAAATTTTAAAAAAAGGTCACAGGGAAATAACTGAGTGTCATCCTGATGACTTAGTTTGAGAGAGATTCTAATAAAAACATTGACCCATGTAATTGATTTTAATGGCAGCTTTGTGCCATCTTCTGTTCTCTGGAAGTGCGCCAGATGCCATCAGCACAGCCTCGGGGGACTGAGGGGCATAGAGCAGCAGATGAGTGGTTTCTCTGAAGCCCAGAGTAACTCGGATAGATTAGTTTGGTTGATAAACACAGAGCACAGCAGGCTCCAAAGGCAACTGAGGGTACAACTGACCTTTTTGTTCTCTGTCAGGGTCTAAGGAAAAGTAGTGAGTACAGCAGGAGCAGAACGACCATCATCCCCCGCTGTGTGCCCAACATGGTGTGTCTGCACAAGTACATCATCTCCGAGGAGTCTGTCTTTCTCGTGTTACAGCATGCAGAAGGTTTGTCTCTTGTTTAAGTATATTGCTGAAAAGAGGTAAAGGTTTAAGTTTTAATCAATGGTACATTTCATTGTTAAATTAATCTTTTTTACATCTAATTAAAATATTTTTAGTGTGCCTAAGAGATGTCATGTAAGACACCCCATTCCCATCCTCCAGCCCTCCCTCTTTTTCCCCATCATTCTGCGGTGGATCTGATTTCTATTTCAGATGGCCTCAAATCCTGATGGGTTACTTGAATTGTAGCAATATTGAAAGCTTCCAACTGTTTATTTTCTACAGGAGAGTGAATGCTTTGACTGCAACTATCTGCAGTATTTACAGTCATCTCTGAGGTGTTTTTGGCTAGTAAAATCTTTTTAGCATCTTACAGTTAAAATGACAAGTATTTACACAAGAATTTAATAACTCTCTGCTAAAAAAACATGAACATTTGCTATTGGTTAATATTGCATAGTTATCTTTTGTTTAAGAAAATAGCTAGTGGCATCACACAGGAGTTCAAAGCAGAACTACAGAGTTGTGCCTTCAAACTATTTATAAAATTCCTGTTAAATGTACAGGGAACAGGTGGCATAAAATAATTACATTTTTGTTTTTTCGTCTAACACCTGGATTTAAATATTCCCTAAATGTAATTGCCCGTATTTGTGTAGAATGAGTTCAGAATATAAATTTTGAGATTGCTAATAGTTCTCTTTTTAGGAAATGTTACTAATTCAGTCAGAATGGATGATGTAAAGAAACTAAGCTAACCGATAGAGAAGATAATTTTATTACAGTGAATATTATCTTTTTATCCTAATAACTTAGATTTTGGCTTTTTCATGAACAGTTTGTCACATGAGGCCAGTTAACTTTAACTTTACGACATGAATAACTGTTTCTGAAATTTGTGACTTAGTTTTGCCATGAGCAGTGATGCTTGAAGAAAGGCCTCATAATACAGTTGCTGATGGTGATGTTGAGGGTTTACAGTGCTTCTCTGTACAATGCTACTTTTCTTTAAGTGTGTGTAATTCAGTAGAAAAACTTAGAGACTGTCACCTAACTGTAATCTCCACATAAGCTGGTACATTTTGCTTGGAAAAATAATATTTAAAAATATCCAAACCAAATCCCAACCCAAACAAAAACCAACCCTTGTCAGATACCAACTTCCTTTAAAGCTAATGTAATCAAAGGATTAGAGACAGCATAAAATAATCATTCAAAAAAACCCTTCCTAATATTTCTGCTGTTTCTGAAGACCTACAGATTTTCTCTTCCAAGAACAACATTCTTTCTCAAGACAGATGGAAAACTGGTTGAAGAAGTAGTGGTGTCTGGGGGGAGCAGTGGTTGCAGAATAGCAGAATTGTTTAGGTTGGAAAAAACCTTTAAGATCATTGAGTCCAAAAATTTTAAGGATGGCTTAATATGACCAGTTGACAAAGATAAAATCCTTGAAGTGATAATTTTATTGTGATAACAGAGAGAAAAATGGAGACATTGCATGATCAGAGCTCTGTCATTTAAGAATGGAAATCTCAGCTTAACATTTGGGATGGATGGGCATTGTCTTTACAAAGGAATTACTCTCTTGGTCATCTTTGGCATGGTCACAAATCCAGTGAAATGTGCTTGGCCTGAATGTCTTGCCAACATAGGCTGCAACGTTTTGAGTTGTGTAGGGTAAGGATTTTTAATTTACTAAGTGGCTTCTAAATCAGGTTTGCACAGCACACAGTCTTGTGCGGAACCTCATGTCATTTGTTTGATCTGCTGTCACTGGAGGTGGTGAGTCAGGCAGCAAATACATACTCAGAGGCAGCCATGGCTCATGTTGCCTTTCTCCCAGCTGTGGGTCAAAGCTGTGCAAGTAGAAGACGTGGGAGGAGAAGGATTATTTTGAGGTGGGATGGGGAGAGGAGGTGCTGATGAAATAGGAGTGCTTTCTACAGGGAGAGCTTTGAGAGTGTGGGAAGAACTGTGGAGCATTGAGGAGAGGATGAAGGACTGGCAGGTTATGCTTGGGAGGAGAGAGAGAGCTACAAGAAGCTTAAGGGATTTCAATGTGGGTGGGGGGTGTTGTTGGTAATTCATAATCAGTGAATTCATTTGACTTGGACACTTGTGGGTATAAGTTATAAACCGCATAGGGTTCCCCCTAATTTTCTGATAAAGTAGCAAGTAGGTTGGAAATGGATTCAGCTCTGTTCTTGTTTGCAAACCATTTGAAAAAGGTGATGTACTATAAGGACTTTTCCCCGATTTTCAGGGAATTAATAAGATTAATGTCTTTAACAATAGTCACCTGCTTTCATGAACTTACTCACTGGGCTTGGAACAGGCAAAGGGGGAGGAAAAGGAATGATCTATTCCGTTGTAAAAAGGGATAACTGGGGTGCAAAGTCATGACTAAGTTGTCTGAGAATGCGTACAAAACCCCCATATTGCAGCTGTAGGGCCTAATCCCAAATACATAACTAAGGTAATAATTTTTTGTTGCTTCTAGAACTTCATGACCTTTGCATAGAATCATAGAATGACTAGGTTGGAAGGGACCCACTGGATCATCGAGTCCAACCATTCCTAACAGTCCCTAAACCATAACCCCTCAGCACCTCATCCACCCATCCCTTGGACACCTTCAGGGAAGGTGTCTCAACCATCTCCCTGGGCAGCCTTTTCCAGTACCCAATGACCCTTTCCGTGAAAAACTTCTTCCTGATGTCCAGCCTGAACCTCCCGTGGCACAGCTTGAGGCAATTCCCCCTTGTCCTGTCCCCTGTCACTTGGGAGAAGAGGCCAGCACCCTCCTCCCCACAACCTCCTTTCAGGTAGTTGTAGAGAGCAATAAGGTCTCCCCTCAACCTCCTCTTCTCCAGGCTAAACAACTCCAGCTCTCTCAGCCGCTCCTCATAAGACTTGTTCTCCAGCCCCCTCACCAGCTTCGTTGCTCTTCTCTGGACACAATCCAGAGCCTCAACATCCTTCTTGTGGTGAGGGGCCCAGAACTGAACACAGTACTCAAGGTGCGGTCTCACCAGTGCCGAGTACAGAGGGAGAATAACCTCCCTGGACCTGCTGGTCACGCCGTTTCTGATACAAGCCAAGATGCCATTGGCCTTCTTGGCCACCTGGGCACACTGCTGGCTCATGTACAGTTGGCTGTCAATCAACACCCCCAGGTCCTTCTCCTCTAGGCATCTTTCTAGCCACTCTTCCCCTAGTCTGTAGTACTGCACAGGGCTGTTGTGCCCCAAGTGCAGGACCTGGCATTTGGCCTTGTTAAACCTCATGCCACTGGTCTCAGCCCAGCAGTCCAGCCTGTTCAGATCCCTTTGCAGAGCCTCCCTACCCTCCAGCAGATCCACACTTCCACCCAGCTTAGTGTCATCTGCAGACTTGCTAAGGGTGCACTATTCAATGCCTTCATCCAGGTCATTGATAAAGACATTGAACAGGGCTGGACCCAGTACCGAGCCATGGGGAACCCCAGAATGTCACTTGTCCTGTAAGACTAGTGCTGGAAAGTGATTCAAGAGGAAGGCTTAATTTTCAAGCCTTGGAATCTCGATAGATAAAGCTATATTAAAATTTTGTCTGTCTCAGAGCAAATAGAAATGGAGAAGTTACTTGTTTATTTTGGGAAAGGATAGAAATTTCTAGGACAATGCTTTTTATGTGATAGGTACTGACATTTTACTCTGTTAACTTCATGACTGCTCTTAACATTCGTACTCCAAGTAGTTCTGTTCCAGTAAGAAAGTAGGTACTGCCAGTCACATTTACAAATATATTACTTTGTGGTGATTTATTATGTTAGGTATGTTACCTGCACCGTTGGGAAATTCAAGAATAAAATATTAATTTAAGTGGGCAATGACTTCAATTATAGCAAATTCAGAGGAGGTTTTAGTGTTATACACAGACATATATTTGCTAACAGCTTGCTATTTCCTGTTTGTAGTTATTAGGTTTTGTATGAAATTCTGAAAACTTGACCCCTGATTCTTGCTCAAGATGAAGTCTTTTTTTTGGTGTAAATCATGAAACCATTGCCTGCTCAGAATTGGTGAGTAAAGTCTTGGGTTCTCCTACAGGCTTTTCTCATAGCCACAGTTGGAGGCTTCAAGGGTTTCTCAGAAGCACAAAAGTCCATAAAGTTATCTTGTAGCTTTGTTGGAAAGCACTTGGCAAGTTCTAGTGTGTTGGAGAGCCAATCTGATGTTAATAAGGCCTCACTTCTTCTTGGCAGTACTAAATCCAGAAATTTTAGAAACAGATGCTTCAAAAAGAGACTGGGGGGCTTCCATGGGACATCAAAGTTTAAGTGGCTGTTAGAAGCTGTCAAATCTCTTTAAGCACAAACAAGCTGGAGTTCTATCAATCTGGAGAGCACTCAAGAAACTTCATGCTGAAGTGGCTTGTTGCACGCAGGAGTTGATAGACAACAAGGCAGTAGCATTCTGGCTTGCAAAGCTGAAGATTTGTTGTTAGGAAAGGAGATAGTACTAGCTGTAAAGATTTGACAGTGATTGGAAAATGTAGGAAAGGTGATATGGTCCTTGGCAAGTGACATTTTCAGGAGGCTGCTTTGAAAAAACAGCTTTTGCTTAAAATGCATCAGGAAGTGGGAACTTTGCCTAAACTAGCAAACTTTGTAGCAGAGATTCACCACGGCAGTGGAAGCAGCCCTGTATATAAGGCTCTGGTGTTTGTAACTACTGTCATGTTAGAGATTACGTTGGAGATTAGCTTCCGATTCATGTGTACGCTGCAGCCCCACTGTGGCTGCCACAGGGATGCTGTGAAACACTATTATTGTTTTGTAGCAGTGCCTACACGCCTGGTTCTCTTTTGGCTTAAAAACTATACAATCATAGTTTTGTGTAGTCATTGTATATTAACATGGTGAAGTTCACCAGTAGCCATATCTTTACTGAAAAGAACAGTGAGTGTAAGAAAACCATTAGGCTATTATTTTTACAGTAAAGAATGATGAGGTGCATGACTTATGATTTGTACTCATAGCCATAAACAAATTCTTATGCCATGATGTAGAGAGTTTGGCCAGGTTGTGGAGAATAATTTAAGCAAATGTCTTTCAGTACTCTGTTTTTTTCTTCCCTATCCTATCACAATTATTTGGAAGCCTGGATTGCTCACTTTGAGATTGTTTGGGATTTCCTGAAAAGAGTGAGTGCTGCATTCTTAGCTGCATTCCAGTTCTTCAGAGTAAACCAATGGGCCAAGCTACCAAAAGCCATTGATTTGTTTTGGAATGTGTCTCCTTAGTCAGCCAGTCTTTCAGGTTGTGAAGCTGGAATGGTAAGTGTCTGAGCACTGGGTGAGGAAAAATCGAACAGGCCATGAATTTTTCTTGTTAGCTAAAACAAAAGCGTATTTAGGAGAATAAATTTACTGATTTGTTAGGTTTCATTTTATCCTATGATACATACTATGTAGTCTCTATGTCTTCTTCTCTTTGATGTTCCTGCGTCATGTGCTGTTAATAACAAAAACCTGCAGAAAAGTTTGAAAGAATATAAAAAAAAATATGGAACTAAAAAGATTCCTAGCCAGCTTAATCACTTGGTCACTTTATGCTGAAATTTCCTATTGATTATTTTTGGACACCACCTTTTTGTATTCTGCCTCTTGAAGCAGAAGTATAACCTCCAATGTGGTTAAGTAAGGCGATTCTAATAAGTAATTTTACACTGAATGTAGACGTTGGTGATTTTCATGGGCTAATAAAACCAGAAAGAGTGAGATGGACTGATTGTAGTCAATGTGTGGCAGAAGAAAATCATCTTAATAATTAGATATGTTAATAAGGTACTTCTGAAATTGTATTAAACACTAATAAACTTTAACTTAAAATGGTAGCCTTTATAGTTATTTAGTATGTTAGACTATTTGACAGTGACTGAAGCTCACTTGTTTGGATTGATTTCTGTAATTTTAGTTTTTATAGATTCCTGATACTATATTAGCATGGCTTGCTAATGGGTTTTCTTGATCTTGCACAACACATGGGGAGAGGGGGGAAGATTATTAATATGTCATTCATAAAGGCATAATTATATACCCAGAAACAAATATCACTCTTGTTTGACCCTGGATTGGACATTTTCAGAACAGAATAAAATTGTTGTTTTTCACTATAGAACACAATTATTGAATAGCATTTATTTACGTATTTCCACTTGACCAAGAGGCCAGTCTTGAAATATTTGTTCGTAAACAGATTTGGACATAAATATTTTTTTATGTAGTTACTTGCATTTAACTCTAAATTGGAGTGTCAGTAAATAGTCATCTCCAATGTGACTTCTAAGTCCAAGTGATTGTTAATGAGCAACTTCTTTATTAAAAGGTAAGATAGTAACACCTTTACTAGTAGAAGTCATTGTTGCAGTTCTGTTTTCACAGGTGAACAGTGGTGAATTCCTGAATTCTGTGAGGGGAAAGAGATATTTTTTTGTCTTTTGCAAATTTTAGGTTTGCTGAAAGCATTTGAAATTAAACATTTTAAAAAATGTAGTCTGAACCTCTTGACTCTTGCAGTGCTTTTTCTGTAGGGTTTTGAAGGATTGATCTCAACACATCTGTTTTCCTTCCTTAATCCATCTTGTGCCTCCTCCTTTCTTAAGCTGCTCTAAGACTTTGAGTAGAGGCCAAAATCTAGCGGAGGCTCCGTGAAATCTTGCATGAAGTGAGGTGGAGCGAGCAGAAGACAGGAGTTATCCTGAGACATCTTGACCTGTCAGTGTGTGAAAAGCAAAATTGTGTGAGGATAATTCTTGCACTTTTCATACTGCCGGGAAGCCCATCCCCTTTCTACCTTAATACAGGGCTGTGAAGCATTTAGGTCAGTGAGAGCCCTTCAGGTGTCACGAGTAAGAGTACACTTGGTATCCGGTAGTGACAACTGTGGTAGTAGACCACAGAAATAAGGCTTTGAGCTTTCTGTATCCCTGATTCCAAAGCTTAACACAGGCCTCCATTAGAAAGACCATTTCTTACTTCTTGCATCTAATGGTGCTAATATTTGCATTAAAGCTGTGCCTGGAGGCTGAGGTGCTGTTGTACCAGGCACTGGCCCGAGCTACAGAAAAGTAATGTGGGTTTTCAGGGGCTGTGTTCTGTCCATACTCTTTGGAACCTGAGATTTGTGTTTTTGTAAGGAATTTTTGAAGCACAAATAATAAACACTAGTAATATGAAGACAGAAATATTTAGCATTTGCTTGTAGTAATTAATGTAATGGTGGTGGGGTGGGGAGACTTTATCTTTTATTAAATGCAGCAGTGGCTTGGTTGTCAAATGAGGTTGTATTGTTTGGTATAAAATAACCCTGAATAATTCCATGCCTAGTTAATAAACTGTGGAAAGTTATTTTGCGAGCACTATTTACTTAAAGTAATTTAATTGAAATTTGTAAGCTTAGCAATTGCTATAAAAATATTGTTCCGTCAGAATCTTGGGGTAAAATGAAACTTTTGTCTTTCTGCTTTTGTCATGGATGAAAGTGTGGAAAAGAGGAGGTGGTCTTTCACACATCTATAAATATATGTATGTTCTCACTCTCTCATTCTCTTTTCTGTTCTTTTCCCTCTCTGCCATTCCATAGGAAAAGCATGAATAAGTGTAAAAATGTAGTATTAGAAAAAGAATTATTGGTGATTATGGGATGAACAACTTTTATTTTTAGAAAATAAAACCAGTAATTCTGAAGTCCTATGCAAGCTGCAGGGCTCAGAAGGCATGGCAGTGCCCTGACTCTAATATGTCTTATTTAAGGCAAGTGGCTTCATCTAAGATTTTGCATGGACTCCCTGCTTCTCACAGAGGTAAGATCCTGCTTGTCAAACGCTCGTCAGGGCCCTTGGTCTTACCCTTGCAGGGTGCTTATGTCCAGGCAAGCTCATAGTCAGTAGCTGCCCAGGGAGGCAACCTGCTCTGCTGGGCTGAGGGCTGTGGCTGCTGCTGCTGCTCTCGTGGGACTGATCGATGAGCCAGGTCGTGCTACTGTAGCATGGCACGCTTTTAGGTATTTGGAGTGCATCCTTGGGTAAGTATTTAAAGTGCTTATGCAATACAGTGGTCGATATAACAGTTCTTGTTCCCTTCTCTATGAGCATTCTTTCCATTTGCTCCTGTTTGATTACCTGGCATCCTTTCTCATCGTCTTCTAGAAGGTGGCAAGGGTCATTCTGACCTACTAAAGTCAGTTTGTATCTTATGACAGAAACCATGTGGATTAATGGATCTAAGTTGTCATTTTTACCATTGGACTCAAGCTATTCCCTCTTAATATTTCTGATATACTTAGTTTCACCGCAACCAATGAGACTTTTTTTCTTCCTCTTAAAAACAAGTCTTGTCTTAGCCAGGGGGATGGAGGGCAAGAAAACCCCACATTATATTATTCAAAATTCATTTTCTAAGTATAAAGGGTTTTCTGCCTTTGATAAGTTATTTTTGAAATACCTGAAATATAGAAAACCTGTTCCTAGGCAGTGAAAAATACTTTCTTCTTTTATTGTACTTGCTAAAGGAATTTTGCTTGATATGGAGAGTGTTTAAAAATAACCATTGAAGACTGTATTTGGGAAAAATATAAAACTCTGTTTTAGCCGAATAAGTTAAAATAAAAAGAGAGAGAAAACTGAAAAAAAAAAACAATGAAAACTTTGCAGATGCCCAGTGGGCTGGATACTTATTTTTCCCTTCTACAAAGAATTTGTTAGATCTCCTGCATTTTCCAGAATTTCTACGCAGTCTTTTAAACTGACATGTCTCGACTTTGGATTTTCCCATAAGTTATCAAAGGTGGCCTTCTAGTGTTAAGCCGAATTCTATGGCGTGTGCAAGAGTTGCAGTAATTTCTTGTTTGTTTTGTGCAAATTATGTTTTGTAGTCTGTAAGGTTTTTTTTTTTGTATATACGATGTTTGGAAACATAGTCCTATCTTGTATTTTTTAAATGTAACTATTACTTTTGGAGCTGTAACTTTCTTGGAGCCTTTGATGTAAGGGAACTGGTTTGTCAGTGTAACTTAGAGTACTGATGAATCCTTGTGTAAAGCAGCAAGGCGTAAAAACTTTTTTTGAGTTAAAGGGAGAAAAAGATCCATATTTAACTAAACACGCACTTCTTCAAAGAGAGAAACAGATCCTTAAAATATCCTTCTAGTATAAGGTAATTCCCTTCCCCTTACTGGAATTGCTAATTAGTTTTTAATCCATCTCCCCTAATGTTGCTCAGGAGCTTGGAGCTGTGATACTGAAGTATTTAGTACAGGCAGAACTGGTGATGGGCACTAAACCATTTGATCTTCCTTAGTTTTTGCTTTCTTTTGAGACAGCAGATGGAGAGTAGTCACCACTGTGCAACTTGAGACAGACTCTGAAATGAGACTTTACTGAAGTTTAAAAAAAAAAAAAAAGATTAATATGAGATGCAGCTCTTTAAATATTTATGTATTAATACAAATCTGCATGAAAAGCAAGTTGTGGTCCCTGTAATTATTTCCTCCTGAGGTAGCGGATCCAACTTGCTCTGTGGGCGTAAGAACACAGCACATTGTGTCAATGAAGCGTATTTTCTTCTTTCATAATGAAACTGTTTCTTTTTTGAGAGACATTAAGAGATTTCCCCCCCTTCTTTTCTTGCAGGAGGAAAACTGTGGTCTTACGTCAGTAAGTTCTTAAACAGGAGTCCTGAAGAGAGTTTTGAAATTCCTGAACCCAGAACATGCAGTTCGACTAAAATTTACCTGGAGCAGCCAACACCTAGTCCTAAAGAAACTGGGAGCAGCACTGATTCCAGAGAAAGTTACGGGGAGAGCATGCTGAAGGTGATCCCACTGAAGAGCAGCCTGACGCCGAGCTCTCAAGATGACAGCAGCAATCAGGAAGATGGCCAAGAGAGTTCACAGTGGATGGACTCAGGATCCAGTTCAGAAGAAGAGTGCACTACTAGTTATTTAACATTATGCAATGAATATGGGCAGGAAAAAATTGATCCTGGCTCTCTAAATGAGGAACCAGTGGTTAAATTGGAGAGTGAAGGTCTAAATACCAAACAGAGAAGTTGCTTACAGAAATGCAGTGTAGTTGGAAGCGATAGCTTCACCTCTCAGGTTGCATCTCAGGAACGACAGCTTTTCATTGATGATGTTGAGTTGGAAATGGGTAGTCCTACTAGGATACTGGACTCCTTAACTAAATCAAAGAATAGCCCTATGGAACTCTTCAGGATAGACAGCAAAGATAGCGCTAGTGAGCTCCTGGGGCTTGATTTTGGAGAAAAGCTATATAACCTGAAATCAGAGCCTTTGAAGCCATTGTTTTCTGTCCCAAATCATGACAGAAGCTTGGATGCTCTAGAGAGCAAAATGGATGTGAGAGCTCACGACACTGTAAGCCGGGGTTCCAATGACTCTGTGCCAGTTATCTCCTTTAAGGATGCCGCTCTTGATGATGTAAATAGCATTGATGAAGGAAGGCCTGATCTCTTAATAAACTTACCTGGTATGTCTGATGAGACAGAAGAGGCAGTGTTGTCAAAGCAAACAAAGTTTACAAAAACTGATAGGAACATGTTGGAAGTAAAGTTATTAGAAACACCTGATGTCTTGCAATTAAATAATTCTTCAGAGCCATGCGAAGCATTTGATCAAGAGCCAAATCATGTGGCACCAGAAGTGGGTGATCTTTCCCACGCAGAAGCAAGTGGGCAAAGTTGTGTCACTCAGGGAGGTCTTGGGACTCTCTTTACATCTGACCAAGAGGTAGGTAGTTTAGAAGACGGGGCTCTGTTTCAAGGGCTTGAAGCCTGCACCTTAAATGTGACAAGCAAGGAAGAAAGTTCATTTGGTTCCAACCAGCTCTCAGGTGCTCGAGATGTTAGCTTGGATGGAGACATGTTAAGAAATGAAGCAGTGTTGCTGTTTTCCGATCAAACCGAAGACTTTATGAAAGAGGAAACAAGTTTGGCTTTGTTACCAGCAGCTGAAAGTAAAACGACAGCACCAAAAAGGGAAGACAAAATAGCAGTAGCAGGAGAGAAGGAAATACATCAAATTTTTCAGGACCTCGACGAAAGATTAGCGATAACCTCCAGGTTTTATATCCCAGAGGATTGCATTCAAAGATGGGCAGCTGAAATGGTTGTAGCCCTTGATGCTTTACATAGAGAAGGAATTGTGTGCCGCGATTTGAACCCAAACAACATCTTATTGAATGATAGAGGTCAGGAACTTTTGCAAATGCATTTCTTTTTATTCGCTGTTGCTTCCAATTAACTGAGTAGGCGTTTTATCTTGTAATTAGTATCTTCATTTCCTGTCTAGAGCTTCATTATCAGTGCAGCAAATTCACCCCCAGTAATAGCTTCTAGTACTTAATGATGCCATTATTCTTAATGATACTGTTTTTAGCTACAAAAGGAGTAATTACAGTTCACTTCTGCAGAAAATGGAAGGGAAAAATGTTTTGATTTCTCCTGTCGTTTTGTTTTTAGGACACATTCAGCTAACGTATTTTAGCAGGTGGAGGGAGGTTGAAGATTCCTGTGACAACGATGCCATAGAGAGAATGTACTGTGCCCCAGGTTAGAACAATCACCTACAATGTTTCACTTGGAAAGCGGATTAGCAGTTTTCATTTTCTCACAGAGCCTTTATAGCAAAGAGCTTGAGATCATGCAATATCTGAATTTTCTTTGCTTTTTCCTGAATGTCTTAAAAAGCTAGAGGGCTCATAACTGCGTTATTGTTGAACTGTGGTGGTGTTTGTTACATCATTTCCATAAAGTGTAATTGTACTGAACATCTTGTTTAAGCAAATTTAAGGAACGTTTTGTTCTCTTGTAGTTATCTGCTATGTTGAGTACATCCTGATAACTAAAAAGAGCAAATAATGGAAAAGGCAGATTGAAAAGATGACTTTAAGACCCTTAAAAATACAAAAACTTGTACATGCAAAGAATATGGGAGGGGAGCGGGGAAGGAAACATAGGAGTTTGAAAAATACAACCCTAATAGGCTCAGAGTTGCTTCTGACATTTTTGATGAGCTACAGTGGGCTTTGAAATAGTTTAGAGTGCTCTTTTCTTAGAACTGCTTTCATCAATCATAACGGTGATAAAATCAATATCTCTTGGGTCTTTATAGCAAGGATGACACTTGAAACCGAGTCCTCCCTCTTTTAAGAATTTATTTTCTGCTAATACAGTGGTCAAATGGTAGTGACAGATGAAAATCAGGTGTTTTACTTATAACTTCATATTTAAAAAAATTCATAGCTAACTTTAAACCCCTTACATTTAGAGTTGAAATGACTAGTGGGAGGCTATTCAGATTTTGTGTTTTTCCTTTCTATTCTGATTTTGAAATGCCAGCATACCCTTTCTGCTGAGTGCATGGTCTAGGTGGGCTTTTCAACTCAGCACGCAGGTAGTCCTCAAGCTCGGAGTCTCCAAATGTGCTCAGAAAAAATTAGATAAGAGTTATCAGCAATGGAAGTTCTGAACTTAGTTTGACATCAGATATTTATTCTCTGACTTACTTCTGCAACTGAAATACAGTAAGAAACTGCCCTCTGTGAATAAAGGTGGTGAGATCTCAACAAAAATTTGAATGCCAGCCTTTTGAGATAAATAGTAAATAAAATCTTCTATCCAGGTGCAAGTGAAGAGGGCAAGTGTTACAAAAAATAATTCTTTTGACCTACCAAAGCAAACCCAACACTGGGGAATTGGGGAAAATTTGGGGAATTTTGGGGAATCCTGGCAGTTATTGTCATTGTTAAATAGAAATGTGTCCTGGTTGCCAACGTAGATGACGTCCAGTTAGAAAGAGGTGTTTTCCTGCCTCCCTAACCCAGCCTCATAGAAAGCAGTCCGTAGTTGAGTAGTAGCAAAGATGGAAGTGCAGCTTTTTTCCACCCTGTCATCATTAATGAGCTGTGAAAGTCAAAGCTTAATTTTTCTGTATTTTAATGAGGATCCAAAGAGAGGCTTTTTTGCCCCCTAAGCCCCAACCAGCCAACTCCTGCAGTAATTAAGTGTTTAGGGAGCAGTTGAAATAATATTTAGAAGTCCCCAAATGCAAGAATAAAGTTTTCTGCACCATCGTTATTTCCACCTCACAGCACAGGTGTGGTATCCATTCATGCTTTTCTTGGTTAAGTTGCCCTCTCGGCTTTGCCCTCTCTGCCCTACCCCAAGCTGCAGCTTACTTTGTGTGTCTGTAACTGGTGAGGTGCAAGATGAATATTTGCAAATGCAAATATGAGATATGTGCAAGATGGCTGAATTGATACCGCTCTGTGATTCTTACCTTTCATGTTTCTTGATTGTAATGTTATCTGCCCAAAGCATACTCTTATTGTAGTGTATTCTTTTTTTCACACTAATTCTTGCATAGGAGCATAATACTTGGTATAACTTAGCAGTACAAAATGTATTTTGGAGCTAAGTGCCATTCTATCCTGACTGATGATATAATACTGTTACCTTCAATAATAGTGTCTAGCTGAGTCCAAAGCAGCTTTCTTAGGGCTACTGCCACGGGTAAATCTTCCTCTAGAATTTTGATCAATATTAAAAAAAATAGTCACGTTAGTGAGCTTTCTTTAGGCTCTGATGGTGCAGGAAAATAAACCTTATTTGAATGATTATTTTTCATTTTGAAGAGTGTACCATGTCCCTGGAACCCATGTCTCTCCTTTATCATGATAGCATTGCTCCTCAAGGTGATTCTTGGAATAAGGATTTTGAAATTATACTTGAGCTTCAGTTCAGTACGCTAAGAGAAACTGGCAAGTTTGGACTTTTCTATTCTTTTTAATTTGCCTTTTAAAACTGATGATAACTGTTTTTCACAGCTTACTTTTTTCTTTTTTTCCTGCTGAAGGAAGGGTTGTGTAGAGATGAGCAAGTGATCTTCAGAAAATTTAATCAAGTCTTAACGATTTCTTATTATACTAAAACATAGTGATTGCGTGAAGTGGCTCAAAGTGAGTCTTTATCTTGTTTTGAAATTTCCCAGTGTTTCCAGTATTGTGTGCTGTCTTGCTTTATCCTTGGATATTCTCCTTTTTTTCTCTCTGAACTGAAGGATGCAGTGAAACTTGGCTGTAAAATTTTCTCTCCATGTGCATAGCTCTGTGAGAGTTGAGGATAGAATATGATATGGATATGCTATCTTACATGTTACATGATTGCAACGTTTTGTTATTTAAAAGTATGCAAGAAAAGGAGGGTGTCTTTATCAAAACATCAACTTTTAGAGCCTGGTGTTAAAGACTGAGAGCAGATGATGAGTCTTGGGACACAATCCTTTTTTTGTATTGATTTTTGAGGAGCGAATTTTGTAGGCAGAAAAATGAGAGGAGGAATGCGGAATTTAAACCAATTGCAGGATATTTTCAGTTTAAAATAGTTAAGAAATCGTATTGCAAGATTTTTTAAAGATATGAAAGTGTATTTGAAACCATTTTATCTTTTTAATTGATAAGGTTTCAAGTGTTATTTTCATGCAGCAGAAGTTATCAAGTGCTTAGAAGTGAAGTGCCTGATGACTTTTAAATTTTAATTTGCTTTATTGGGTCAAGGAAAATATAGAATCTAAATTTTACAATTTATATATCAGAATCTAATTCTTGGAGGGGTTGGGGATAATAGTATATTAATATTGAAGCTTTTCAGACTCAAGAGAATAGAGGTCCAACTAAATGGAGCTTGTTTGCAGGATCTAGGATTTTGTGTTTAAGGCTTTCAGAGTACTCTTCAGGGGTAACCTTGTCTTAAAGAAAAGCCAAGGTAGTATTGGTACAGAAACAGTGATCAGATCCTTTCCCATGGTGAATAGCAAGGACTTGCTCTGCTCTTGTTATCCTTTGAAACACAGAGAGGCAATATGATTGAATACGTAGGAAAGAGATTATGCAGTGTCTATGTAAAATAATAGAGTAAATACAAACATTATAAATGGAGAATTGTCAGGAAGATGGGGGAAGAGATAGCTTATAAAGCTGCATACCATTTCCTGCTACCAAAATAATTATTTCTGAGTGAAATAACAATTGTCTTTTTTTATCGTGCATAAACTAGAAGCAGAGCTCGGTCTGTTGCAAGAAGTGGCACATCTCCGCTATTGACGGCAGGTGGCATTATACCATTAATGGATTTTGCTGTTACACTTGCTGGCTCTAATTTGGTTAACTTCACATAAGAGCTGGAGACAGAAGATGTTGTTTATTTGTAATGATTTGCGTATCCAGAACTGAATCTGTTGGTAAAGCTGGATCGCTCTCCACTCCTGCATAGTTCTACTCAATAAGAAAAAGTTCATGCTGATCCAACTACTGTAACAACAAAGCAATCTGCAGATGCTTAAAAGTAGCGCCTGTGCTATACTTTGATTAATGGCCAAACTAAATCTTTGCTGTTCACCTATGATAAGTCAAATGTTGTTTCTCTAACCCACAAGGGAAATGATGGATTATAAATCATCCGCTATAAACTCAACACCACTTCAAGTAAAACTGTGGGGGTTTTGGCCAAGAATAACTTATTTACTTTTAAGGAAGAAATTAAGCACTTGTAACTCAGAGTTTCTGCTGCGTTAATATGGTTAAGGTGACTAATGTGAGGCTTATGTGTTTTTTTTCTTTAACTTTCCTTGTCTTTATAGTAATTTTTTTTCTGAATGTTGTAAAGGGTGCTAAGCAGCTGATGTCTGAATACAAAGTTATTAGCAGATCAGATGAGAATGATTCACTTCTGTTTAAACAGCCCTTTGCTCTCCATGCCCCCTGAGAACTCTTATCACATATTTGTCCAAAAACCCCCACAAAAACTAACAAAAAATCCCTTGCATTATCCACCTGCCTGGTGGCTGTTAGTATCAGCAATGTATCTCTTTATCTCTTGGTTAATGTGCCTTGGTATTCTGAAGGGGGGAAAATTCCAGTAACAGATTCAATTTACACAGACAGAAACTTGAGCAAATGCCAGCTTAGCAGGGGGGCCATTATTCTGCTCTATAAATAAGTTTAAAAAAGAAACAAACACACATACAAACCTGTGAATCAACATGTTTTGGTCTAATTGAGGGGAAAGCAAGATAGATGAATTTTGAAATGCAAATGATCACCTTCTGTTATTTAAGTATAATTTTTGCCAACTTTGTAATCTTAAATATAAGGAGCTGTTACCTGGTAAATGAAGTAATAATTCTATTCCATCCTTGATAGTAATGAGTTTTAAAATCAAATTGGTAACTTTTTAAAAAATGCTCCTTCGTAGTATGCTTAATACCTGTGAGAAATAAAAGAAGTGCTTACAGCTGCAGCCTAGTCGAGGCTGTCTTCAAATAAAACAGATTAAGTTGAGAATTTACTCATAAAGAGAAATCTTTTAGGTACTTTTTCTGCCAAACCTGTGAAGTGTCATGTTGTAGAAGTGGTTTGCTGTTCTAATGTCATGTGTAAATGCGATGCGTGAATGAGGTGTTTTATTTACCCTCTCCGAGTTCTTGTTTCAGCAGTGGGGATATGTTCTGTTACTATCCCTGTAGTGCTATCGGAGGACAACATTTCAGAACTGAGCAGTCTTTGGAATCTTTTTTCTTTCTTGTCCAAACAACGGGTTTTCACCAGACTGTGCTTTCTGAAAACTGGAGAATGCTTCTTTGAGACCATAAAGCCAAAGGGAGCTTAGCTTCATGGAAAGTACAAGTCAGAAACTGGCCATCAGTAATGCATCATATTGTTCTGATGCTTTCATATGCCGTGTGCTATAATCAAAGCTTATTTACACAAACTAGCCTTCACAGAAAACCACACATAAATATATGTTATATTGGGGTTTATCTAACCTGCTACTAATTGTACACAATGCAAAACCCAAGCAACAAGCATGCTGTTTCAGTAAATGATTTTGTCCCCTTGAAAACCTGACATGTTTCAGTGTGCAGCCTGATTTTTGTACTTGCAAATGAAGATGTCACTTCTGGTCTTAGACAGTTGAAAATACCAATGTGAAGTGCAGCTGATAGCCTAAAACATATGACATGAAGATAAAAATTGGTAGGTTGCTATTGTTAGCTTGTATGCTATAATTTTTATTTACTGAAAACCCCAAAAAATAGTCTTTCTCTGTTTACCAAATAGATATTTGATGCTGGAAAACCTGCTTGTTATTTGTGTATGTGTTTTTCAGTAGGAGTTCGCAGGCACTCATTACATCTCCTATTCTGTATTATAGTAATTTAATTTGAGTAGATTGTTTAAGAAGCAAAATAACTGTGGTAGATTAAAGTGCCATTGACCCTGAGAGGTATCGAGGGGAGGGCTGGTCTCATGGCTATAGTATGGGACTGGACTTCCTAGATTTTATCTCTGACTCTGTCCTAGCTTTGTGTGTGACGTTAATATCTCGGGCTAATCCTAAAAAGGAAAGGACAAAACAAGGCAGGTGAATGAGCTTTAGGCAGCAAAGACAGAAGGATGGGCTACCTTTATTTGAAAAGCCTTGGCAATAGGAAACAGGACTAAACATTAACATGAAAAATACATGGCTGGTGTTGAATAGCAAGGAAAGGTCTGGAGCTGCAGAGAAAGTACTGATTATTGTGAAGCTGGGAATAGCAACTTTACAGCAACCATTTGGAGTGGTACAGCTCTCCAAAGACACCTGAGTGTCCCACAGAAAACCATAACACCTGACTACTCCCAAAATAGTAAGATGTCTTGAACATGGAGTAAGTAATTGAAAGCCTAGGTTTGGGGAGAGAATCAGGTTTTTTTTAGAAAATAATGCTGATGTGGTTTGTCACTCAGGCTTACTGTATGTACACTACAGGTTTCAGGTGAAGTACTTGCCCTTGTGGTTTTTCGTAGACTCTAACTAGAGTATGAAGTAAGATGTACCTAAGCTGTTGATTTGTAACTGTCTGGTATTTCAGTCTGGCTGACATAAAATCCAATTAATAACTCTAGAAGAAACTGTGATTTAGCTCTGTGGTCAGTTTCATTTTTTATTTCTTTTCTTTTTTTTAATTTTGAAATTATTATTACAGTTAAAGCTAAAATGTGAAGATAATATAGAAGATGCCTTTTGAAAATAAACGGAACTAGCTGATGGGTTAATTCATGTTTGCTTTGTTTTTTAATAACAGAGCAGTAAAACGTTTCTTTGGCTCTTTGGTCACCTGAATATTTTAGAGGAAGTTTTAATTCCATCTTGGGCTGCTAAAAGGAAGAAAAAACACAGTTCCCTCTATTAATTTGTGTTTTTTTAGTGATGCGTGGAAATTTCTTCCAAAGAAGAACATAGATGCTTATAGGATTTTGCATACCTTTAAGATGAAACTTCCTATTTTCATACTCCATTTGATCTCAGCAGATGTTCGTTGGTCTTGCCTCACTACTTGATTGTTTAAAGACCATGATGAACTTTTTATATTTAGCTCTACATGGTTCAATACTGTCTTTTATAAATTGCTAAAGCATTTTAGGCAAAGTATTATGGCCAGATTGCTTGTGTGATGTGTTATTTAGTGACTATATCTTACAATATCTTGACTGACTGAGTCTGTGTGGAGAAAATTAGCTTGGACTCATTTTACGTGGTTCTCTGCAAATGCTTCATTACATACATAGATAGTAAAATATGATAAAATAGTAAGCTTTTAAAATTAAATGAGTGTAAGGTAAACAGAATTTCTGGAGCAACTCTAATGGTTTTTCGTGCAATACTGTTTATCTTAATGACATCTAGAGGAGGGGAAAACATTGTGTTTAGTGTTTTCAGAATGTTGGAAAAGTCTGTTTCCTCCTGACAGTTTCAGACCCATGATGGTAATTCAGATGGGTCTCCTTGTTTTCTTATCAGTGCAGAAATGATACTTGAAGCTATGGTGTTTCTGCCTGAAACACGGCAGAAGGGAAAGGGCCCCCTCAGGTTTTGAAAGTCTTATCAAATTCTTCTTTGACAAGGAGTCAAATGGTTCCCTTCTTAACTGCAGGAAAAACGGGTCAATGCAAAGCCCTTCCTGCCTCTTAGGTGTTTGAAGGAGCAGAACCTCTACCTAGAGCCTGCTTTCTTGTGAGCTGACTTCAGGTGAATTTGTTTGGATATTACAGTTTATCCTGTAAAGTTTTTGATTGAGTTTTTGTTCTTGGTGATTTGCAAGTCTGGCCTGAATTGCAGAGTGATTATCCAAGTCTACCTTTATGTCTGGCTTCTTTTATGTTAACTAGTCTTTGTACCTTCTGTTAAGGAGGCCCTGTTGTTATCCCAGAAGGAAATTGTATTTGCTAGAAAATGTTTGAGCCGTGGTAGTAAAAGCCTCTGAAATCCTTCAGCACAAGGGGTGTATTTCAGGTTAAGATGCTATAGAAAGAATAAGAAAATCAGCCTTGGTGTTACTGTTAATACCTTTATCGAGGATTTGTTTTCAAGAGAGGTGAAATTCTGCTTTTTTCACTTTAGTACTGGCACTTCTGTTTAAAAACACAGATCATTGTCAGCTATGTATGCCTTATCAGGAAGTAAGGTGTTACTGTGTATAATGCAAATATTGAGATAAGTAGGGAAACCATAAAGAAATGGCCTTTCAGTTGAGACCAGCTGCTCTGGAAGGAGGACAGTGCTAGGTAGCGAAGGTGTTTACCTGTACCACCTGTCTCTATCTGAACCTGATAGCATTTTACAAATCTCCTTCTCTTTGATTACCCAAACGGCTGCAGTTGAAATTGCTTCTGTGCAGGAATTTAGCGTTGCTGTTGCCATGTGCTGCTTTATGTCATATAGGTGTGCATTGGGATGGGAGAAAGAAGAAAGCTCTCCTGTTGAACGAAGTTGCAGTAAAGTTGGAAGAGCTACTGATTTTATTTTTTTTTTCTACCCAACTTTTTTTATTTCTCTGGTTTAAAAGGATTTTGTATTTGAGAATAATATGCATATTTTTTCTGCAAATTGTGTACTGCTAGTCCTAGAAACACTAACACTTTGCACATGCGCACACAGTTATGTTTGTACAAATGTGGATAAGGTCCTTGATTTCAAGGTTCATGAAATAAAGAATTGGCACAAATATCCCCATGTTATTCACTTAAGCTTATGGGTTGCTACCATTTATTGTCTAAATTACTTTGCTGATGGATTGAGATGAAAATGTTTTCTTAGTGAAGGCAGATATTGTAGTTCAGATTTATTGCAATATTAAAGCTTTAAAAAACCCATATGCCCTATGTGGTATATTACATTAGCTAGCTGCTCTGTATCACTTGAAAGCACTTCAGAATCTATAGTTTCTACATCTTCCCATGATGTGTAGTCAAGATAAAATGCAGTAATATTGATGTGATATCCTGAACTTATTATGATCAATGTATTGCATCAGAGCAATGTGACCTGTTTGAAGTAAGGGAATGTAAACAACTCATGTTTATTTATAGTAGTCACAATAATTTATTTTTTTTATTTTTTTTTTAAGGAAAACAGTTATTTTAAGCTGAGGTAAGGAACCTTTGGGACCTAGGGGAAGCAACATGAAAGCAGACATTGGGTAATAGGAGAAAAGTGAAGCTAAAATTCAGTTCTTGTAAAAAGGATACCCAGGTGGTCCTCTCCACTGAGTTTTCCGTTTTCTGCTCTGTGTTGGTTCAGATGACTCAATGTGCAGTTTCCACTGTGTGCATGAGAACTCAGCCAGCACCCTTCAGTCCAGGGAGAAATCTATATTACTTGATTGTGCTCAGTTTATCTCACTTATGTCGTGGTCAAAAGTAGATGGAATAGTTCAGTGCTGTTCTCTTAAGAGATCTGCAGTGGCATTTGTTTTGACTTGGCATATATTGAGCATGTTCTCGCAGTTGAAAATAGAGGCCTAGATTTTGGAGAAACCGAGTCTGGTTTACTTTTTGACTCTTATTCTGTGTCCGTTTTCTTCATCAGAGAAATAAGTGAGGTTACAACAACATCCCATAATGAATAGTGTATGTAAATGAAACCAGTGTAACTTGGATGATTCAAAGAACTGGATTATCACCTGTGATTGCCAACATAAAAGGAAATAACACCAAAACTCAGAAATTACCTTTTTTGTAATATTTCTTTTCCCTGTCCTCAGAATGATTCCTTTTTTCAACTTTAGAATATTTTTTAATATTGGGCTATAACTCAAGAGGCCCATGCCCACTGAACGTCTTTGGGGAAAAATTAATTAACTCCTTTTGTAGCATTATTCTAAAATTTAAGCTGTGTCAATATGGAGAATTAAATGGTAGTATAGGAACTGAGAATGTACTAGTGAATCTTAATTAACTTTTGGCTTTACTGTCCTTATTCTGCAATAAAAATATTTAAAAATAAAAAAAACTTCACTTGTTTGGAAGAAAGCTCTCTTAGTCTACAATATCCACAGGATTAAAGCTACATGGGAAAGAAAACTCTGCTCTAAACAAGCCTAAAGTATTTGCTTTTAGTTTTTACTTTCCATTCATGTTATCTTGTTTTTGAATGTACGTTATTGGAATGTACAACACTAGAAAATCACAATCAGACTGAAAAGGCATTTCCATTCTGTAGGTTTCAGTGAGATATGCTATGAAAACCTTTTGCCAGCTGGTTCATGTGGAAAGGCTTGAGCTTGGTTTTTTTTTTCTTTTTTTTAAAGGACAGTTTCCTAGAAGGTCTGCCTTTCTAAAGGGATGTAAACTTAAATTGCAAGAATAGATTTTGATTTTTACACAAATTTTCTCAATTTACCATAATTTCCACTTCATCTGGATGCTTGCCTGGGATCTTAAAACATCTTTAAAATGCATGTAGTTATGCTGATACAGTTCCCATATGGGTGTTATTATATCTTCGTAAAAGTTTTTCAGTGCTGATTGAAGGATTAATCTGTAAGGAATGGAATAAATTCTAATGTGTGGTACCCTTATAGTGAGGTATTGGGCATTCAAGTGCCATTGACTGTAATAAACTTTTTTAATGTGAGGGATGTCCTACCTCAAGAAACAATCTCTGAGCCTTTCTTCCTTCTTGTTCTTGCAATAGCAACCTCAGCCTAATCCTATAAGGTGCTGAGCATCTTCCAGCTTGTGTGGCAGCTGCCCGAGGGGGCAGCCCTCTGCACATCCCTGTGCTCAGCGTGTGTGTGCATCTCTGCATCTGGGGAGGTCTGGGGCTACCACCTTCCTTTCTCTGACCCTGGAGTGTGACTCATCTGTAGTTCTCCTTGGCCATGCTCATGATAAGCTCCATAAAATGATGAGCAAGATTTTTCAAGCATACCACAATGCTTTTCACAGCAATGACTGTGTGACTATATGCTAATTATTGTCCTCTGCTGGGAAGCTGCCGTAGCTTTTGCCACCAAAGCTATTTTAGTGCAGCTCCTGCATTTTTTGACAGTCAAAATGAAGATTTCATCTTCATTGCAATCTGATTTTCTGCCTGTTTTAGAGCAGACAGTGTGATGTCTTCGTATTTAATAATTTTTATAGTTTAAAGCCTGAGTCAGTGAAGACCAGGTTTTCTGCATGCATCATGCTGTTGAATATATGAATTTTTATGGGTAGGGACTCTATAACTCCTATCTCAACTTTCCACTATTTCTTGTGCATGAACAGCAATAACAGAGTGTTTGGTGATGGCTGGATGCTAGGGAAAACACCTTTTCATACCTTGGTACAATTTGGACTGAGCTGAAGTGATACACAGTTGCTGACTGTGGTTAGGCAATGTGAAATAGATTTAGCATCTCTGTCTGGTTCCCAGTATACAAGAGAGGCTATCATGGAGAGCCTTCCATGGTGATCCCAGAAAAAGAGTGTGTGGGTTAGTTATGAATCCTAGCCTTTAAGAAAAAAATAAGGAATGCAGTAGAATATTCAAACTTCCCTTGCTCTGCTTTTATGGAAGCTTCAGGCCACTCTGGTCAGTCCAACTCTTCTGAGCAGGGTAAATTCTCTCTAGAAGTATTTTGCTTTACTGTCTGTCACGGTCCACTTTTAGTCGAGTATAGAAGAATCCTAACTGTAATCCCTACAAGTCATGAAAATGCCTATGTATGCAGAGAAAAGGCAAATTATGCATGAAATATATAGTGTTGCTGTGTTTGAACAATGCAGTCTGTAGGTGGCTAAAGGGCTAACTAAATTGCAGGCATAATGAAAGCTCTGTGGTGTTTAGTATATGTTCTGTCAGCATTAAACAGTCACCTTGTAAATATATGTTAATTTTGAAGGTGTAACTGACCTTTTAAATATTAATTGAAATGTCTTGTTTTTAGAGGTTGGTGCTATCCTAGAAGAGACAGAAGCCTGTGACTGGTGGAGTCTGGGTGCCATTCTTTTTGAACTCCTCACTGGGAAGGTAAGGCTGGGGGCAAGTTACTCAATAAAAATGACCTCTTGGCTAGTAGTTTCTCACAGGTAGTGTGTCCAGTTGTGATTTCCTTGCTTGTCTTTTTCGATCTGCTTTGCTAACCTGAGTACCCCCAGTTTGCTTGGTCTGCATTGAACCAGAGAAACCAAACGTGTTTTAGCTTCAGCAGAACAACCAGGTAAAGCTGTATCAAACTCAGAACTGAAAAATATAGCCAAAACACAGGCTGCCCTCTTAACCACAGTGGATTCAAAGTTCTCAAACATTCCTTCTCTACATTTATAAAATGTTTGCCTTAATAGTTTCAGTATTATTTCCTGGGACAGCGTAGAAGCTGTATGCTGCTGTTACACATTAATTCGCTATTTTGAGACAAAGAGTGCTCAGCCAAATCAAAGGGTGATTAGTTGACAGTTCTGAATGAAGAAAGCAAAGTCCACCAAATTCCCAGACTTCAAGTTTGGGCAATAGAACACAAGCACTAAGATATAAATGTTCTAAAACTGTATCTTCAGGGAGACATCAGTGCCTGTAGACTTTCCTCCCAGGATCAGTACTTCATACTAGGAAGCACTGAAATTTTAGTTGTATGTGTTAATTTGCGTGTGTATTAGGAGATAATCCAACGTGACAATCTTTTAATTGATAAATGTATCTGCCTGCTTTGTTTTTTTTTTTTTATTTTTTAATTTTTTTTTCCTTCTCCAGTCTCTGGTTGAATGCCATCCATCAGGAATAAACACTCACACTTCTTTGAGTATACCAGACCATGTATCAAAGGAGGCCAGATCACTGATCCAGCAGGTAATTTAGGGAAAATTTGCTTTCTATAGGTACGCATATAGACTGTACAAATACTTACCTACTTAAGTAGTTCTGGTGAAGTAAATATAAAAACAGAAAGCTGCTGGTAGGAATGTGTATAGTTTTTGTTTTGTCAGCATTGATGAATTTTCTCCAGCTGTCTTGTTGCATCTGAAAACTTTGACTTCTGCTGCCAGGTGTCTCCCTAGAAAACCGGAATGCTTTGCCATTTCTTCAAAGAACAAGTTTGGTCAATGTTGAGTGGTTTGGAAACACCTGCTGGTGATGCGTGAACATTTTAGGAATTCTACCCTAAACGCTCATGAAAACATTTGTAATGAGTTAAACTAAAAAATGTTGATGCCAGTTCAGCAAGGTAGCTTTAAGTGTTATGAAACATATAACACAATGATTAGAATTTATGACCTTGCTGTAGCTGTCCTCCAGGAAACTTTTGGATGGCATTTGTTAAGAAAAGTACTTTAAATTGTGAATACAATTACTCTTGTAATAAAAAGATAGCTAGTAGGTTGGACAAAAGGCAGAGTAGGAAACTAAAATATAGACACCCTTCCAGACTGATAGCACCATTTTCAAACTAATAGGAATAGTGTTAACTGCTAGTTTTAGTTTACTCTTAGCTTGAGTCACAAAACTGAGAGAATCAACTAGTAGTACAGGCTCTTTAATTTCAGGTGAGGCTATCTTCCGCCTTGTTAATTTTGACCCAGCTTAGGAAGCGGAGCCTAGATCTGATCTATTATGCTGGAGTAGAATAAGTGGTAGATGTGAACTGTGTTGTTTGGCTTTGGAGAGTATCTTACTACTGGATGCATGAATAATGACATCACATAGATGTAGATTTAAACAGATCAGAGTGGAAAAAATAGTTCTTAAAGAAAACGAGGAAAAGGTATTCTGAAAATTCCATGAGTCAAAAGACCCAGTGACAGATTGATTTCTGTGCCACTACTGTGAAACGATTAAGGGAAATTAAAGTAAGGCCTTCTATTTTGACTAGGCTATGTGAAATTACAGAAGGTGAAAGCATGTGTTTGTGTGTTTCTGGCAAAGGTAGAAAGGGAAATGGCTAAAGAAAAATCCCATCTTTGTATAATCTGCATTTATATTGTTAGAATGTAGCAAATTGTTGCACTCACCCACAGATGCTATAGAACACAAATGGCTAAGGGAAAGCAAATCCACACTTCATGAAGAAGATTCCTCCCAATAAGACTAGAAGTCAAGACAAATGAAGTTATCCAGTCCACCTCTCTCTGCCAATGTCAGATTATTCTTTGCTGCAGACTAATGTATTGCCTGTTTTCAAATATGCCAAACACTGGCTGTTTTGCCACTTACACTTAAAGTGGCAAATATATCTCTGCCACTTGCAGATATATTACAAGGCCATAACAGTCCAGAGAACAGTCACCTCAGTGCCTGTTAGGTTAAGCTTTCTAGTGTTGGATGGTGACTTGTCTGGTGGAGGTTCAGCTATATGAGCTAGTAAATCACATTTTTGTTGTGTGACTGTCCAAGGAAGCTGCCATTCATTGCTGAGGAAGCCTTGTCAGGAAAAGGAAGAAAGCTTTCTTGGCATGGATAGCAATTTGTCATTGCGACTTTCCTTCCCCCCACTGCCAAGGGTACACAGGTCAAAGCATCACAGAATAACTCTCTGGGATCAATGCTCAGCTATATAGAAAACTCTGTCAGATGTTGTCTCCTGCTGTGGCTTCCAGTGCAGGTGACTTTTTTTGTAAACACCTTCTTCATTTAGCCAGCTTTTATGAAAACAGGGATGTGTTTATTTCTGGTGAAAGATGAAGTTGGTTTTTTTATGTTGGTTTGGTATTTGACACCTGGTATTTTTTTTCAGGCACCTCCAGACTTTACTACCAACAAAATATGAAACATGACTTTTCAATAGGTATCTGTTGCAGTTGTGTTGCATCTGCTTTCTAAGATTAAAGTTTTTCTGAAAGTACAAACTCCACAAAATCAGCGTCCATGCTTTACTTTCCCCCTGCTGGTGCTGGTTGTATTTTGACAGATGGCAGGGAGACTGACTGCATCTGTATCTGCTGGCTTGTGGAAAATACCAGGGCAAGACTATTCACTGTCACCGAGCTACCTTTGCTATCTGACATTATGACTACAAATAGCAGAGCCATCTTAAAATGTGTAAATTCCTATGTTTATGGATGTAGACTCGCTTAGATGTTGAGTGCATTAAGATATGAATACACATTGTTGCAAGTGACAACTGGGAGAAGTTATCCTATTAGCTGTTGCAGAAAAAGCAAGCAAGAAATCATGCCTTTGTACTGGCTGTAATTGAACAGAGTATAAACAGTTCTCTAAGACTTCAAAATATGTTTGTGTGTCTTTATTAGTCTCTTTGGAGTATTACCTCTGAATTCCCTTTTATATGGATTGGTAACTTTTAACAGAGGTAAATATTGTGATTTCCTTTTCACATGAATTCAGCACGTGATCTGCAACTGAAAACCAAATGAGGTGCTGAATTTTAGGAAATTTCCATGAAGCCCTGACACTGTTTTGTTTCTTTCACTGGGGTTTTGATTTTTCAGTTTTAGTCCCATTTGTAGGATTAAACTTCTTTTTTTTTTTTAAGGAAATAGAGAACTGTCTGTAATATCCTGGTACTTTAGGACCAACTCACAGTTTATGAAACAGAAAGTTACAGACCACTATCCCTGATGTAGCCATAAGGCAGTGGTGCAAGTAAAGGTTAACATAAAGCAAACACAGTGTCCAGGCTTTTACGGATGCAGACTCTGGCTGCTGCTCTCTTTTTTTTAAAATGAGGTTACACTTAAAATGAAGTCCCAATGTGCAGTGTTTCAGGGAATTGCATGCTGTGATCAGTAGTCTCTGAAGACTGTAACACTGAGACTCAAGGAAAGGAGAGTCTTCTTCCATTTACTAGATTTTAGGAATTTCAAGTGTGCTTTTGCACTCTTGAAAGTAATTCATAGAGCAGGAAAACGGTAGGATGTCTCTTACCTTACACCTTTCTGGAACTTTTAAGCAGTTGGTTTTGTTCTTACACTCACTGAATCATATATATATATTTTTCTTCTTGTATCAAGCTTTTGCAGTTCAATCCCGCAGAGCGTCTTGGTGCTGGTGTTGCTGGTGTTGAAGACATCAAATCTCATCCATTTTTTGCCCTTATAGAATGGGCAGATCTGTTGAGATGAGAGGTACGTGCCCTCTGAACAAACTCAGGTCAAGTGGAGAAGTTTCTCTGGCACAGAAGCACCCTGACTTGCTTCCTTTGGATGTCACAAACCATTTGGATGTAATGGCTGAAGGACACTGGATTCAGGCCAGAAGTGAACACTTTTAACAAGAATCACTTATTGTACAGGGTGCTAGCTTGTTTTTGTGGCAAGTTGCTACGTATGTGTGAGTCTTTTCACCGAAGGGTGGTTTGTGATGAAAATCCTGGGCAGCATGTGTAGCACTGCCAGCTTATCGATTGTGTAAAATCAGGAATGCACTCGTGCTTTGTCTGATGGTGGAAGTCTCTATAGGCTGTGCCAATTGAAAGTATCTTTTATAGTGTCAACAGACCATTTCCCTATGCTAAGTGCAGCTTGGGGGTGGGGGGAGGAAGGAGCAAATAATTTATTAATAGTATATGCTGAATAAAATACTAAAATGCTTTATGCGGAAGTTGACACGTTAAAAAATATCTATTAAAAATTAAGAAAGCTGTTGCATAATACTATGGAATGTGTCTGGAAAATGGCATATCATTTCCCACTGTGGAAAGAGCATATAAAAGGCAAATAATGCTGTCAAATGTTGTACTTTGTTGGCTGGCAATATCTGTTTAAAACTCTTGATTCCATTGTATTTGATGAGCTACATGTTCAAGTCACTACAGAAAGGGAAATCTTCTTTTCCTCGGCTGGATAAACACTGCTTTACCACTCTAATAAGGAGCAAGAAAACATAATGCTAAATATATGTATAGATTATAAAAGGAAAAGCTCTTCTTTCATCACTGCAGCTACCACTTTATCACTTAATGAACTTTACTTCCTCTAAGTGTCCTATTTTTAGCTGCTACTTCAGGAAAAAACCTTTCTGCTCGTGCTCTTCTGCTTGAGGAAGCTTCCGAACTCTCCTGTTTGTTAATAGTCTTAATAAATCAAAGAAAGCCTTCACCCACTCTGCTGCTCCGACAGGAAGAAGCCTGGGATTTGCTCATGCCAAATGACTAAGTGACATCTCTGTGCAAACCCTAGTGGGTAAGACTTGGGCGGGAGCCAATTAGCTGACCTGTTTGTTTGTTAGAAAGGTCTGGAGAATGCAAGAAGAATATAAGACATGCAGAATATTTTGCTGTGCGCTGCTGTTGCTGCTAAGCAGTCGTGCTTGTATGGATTCCTGACGTACAAATGCTGTGATGCTTGTACAGATTATGGATCTGTGGGTTTTTTCCTAAACGCTCCCTGTGCTCTTGCTCTTTTTTTTTTTTCCTTTTTCTTCTTCTTCCCAGCTTTATCCGGAGAACAAAGGGCAAATTCCTTTGGGAAAGTGAGGTGACAGCAATGCTTATTGAATTTACAACTCAAAAAAAAAAAAGTATCCCTCCATTTGTATTTTAGCAGTGTATTTTATGGGCACTCCCAAAAGTGCATCTGCACAGTCTCCATCTGTTAGACACCAGGTCGGTGCATTCAAATAAAGTGGAAAAGGAAAATGCTTCACTTAAACAAAGGAAATCTGGAAACTTTTTTTTTTCCTTTTTAAATTATTCCACTCCCCTCTTTTTTTCTTTCTTCCCTTTCTTGTGATCACCAGGCCAGCAGAGAGGGACTGTAACAACACCGCAGGTTGTAACCAGGTCACTAGTATCACTGCCTAGGGAGTGCTGTCCAAGATTACATCACTCTCAGAAACTGTGTTTCAACCTACCACCCTCTGGCTTCATAACAGGAACTCCCTCAGGTGAGCCACAGGAACAACTTCCTGCGCTGAGCGGGTCGGAAATCTCTAATGTGGAGACCAAGCTGATCCAGAGCTTCCTTCCAGCACTGCCCTGACTGTGACTTTGGAGAGGGCTTGTTGCTCAAGGGAGGCTTCCCCTCCCTTGGCCACCTAACTCCATCCCTGGGACTCTTTAGCCCGGCCACCAGATAATGTTGTTACGTGTGTTGATCAGTCCCATTGCATTTGCCTGGCGATAACTGTAAGAAAAAATATTTTCCATGTTACTGGAAAGTGCTTTCTTGTTCAAGTTGTGCCCATGTGCCAGCTGCAAGCAAAGGCAGGATAAGATAGCACAGGAGCACAAGCTGGTTTCTCTGAGCAGCAGAATGAAAACGCTGTTCTAGCAGAAACCAGATGACCAGTCACTCTCACTGCAGAGCATTTGTTTTCGTTCATGACACAGAAATGTTTCTTTTCCAAGTATGTTAGTAGTGAGGAAATCTGGATCACGGAAACTAGAAGGAATGGGGTACTTGGCAAAACGGCTTGCCAGAAACGAGCCTTTAAGATGCTACACATTTTTGTAACCTTACCACTGACTCAGATAATGGTTTTGCTAAAGGAAGTGCAGTCTGGAGTTAATTGCACAAAAAAATCCTGCTTCTATCTTTTTTTTTTTTCCCCCTTTAACATGTATTATGTTGTGTTGGTGTTTACATTTATTCCTTTAATAAACAAAACCTTCTAAGCCTGATTCGGACCTTGAGTTTCTGAACTTTATGTTTAGTTCTTGAAGACAATCCTTCCTTCCTAATCAATGCTTTTTTGTCCTTGGCTTTTACAACTTGAAGTGGTCTATGTATCATCTTTTTGGTCCCTCTTATGAAGCCCTGTGGAGCACATCTCTAATTTACTGACTGTTAAGTAGTACAAAGTCCATTCCCCCTCCCTTGTGTTACACCTAATGGCTGATAGCAAAACAAATCGGTGCCACTTTGTTCACAGGACTTAGTGAGAGTCTATGTAAAGCACAGTAAAACAAACCTATGGATTTTCCTATTCTCCTGTGGGTGTTCATGTAAGGCAGATAACACACATCGGACATCTCAAAGCAGTAATTCATTGCACCCTGGTGAACCACTCTGTAATGTGGTTTGTGTTCTACTGAGAAAAAACAGGAGACAAAATGAAGGCTCGCACTGGGCAGAATTGCTGTGAGGTGAGCCAGGGCACTTGCCCGGACCTACGGAAGAAATTGCATCTCATGAAATACAAGGGGCATAACTTTGTTCGTTTTTAATGGCTGCATTCACAGCTTCTGTGCTTGTAGTACAGCTCCTATATCTTCTGTGAAAATCACCTCTCAGACAGCAGTCACTGTCACGCTGACTCTCTGCACACCTTTGGGATGCTGAGTTGGCAGGGTTACCTGCGCTGGGACATCCACCCGGCTCTTCTCTCCAGTGCTAAACCTGTTCCTTGGCGTGTCCCGCAGCGAAGGGCACTGGGATGAAGAAGGCTGG
This sequence comes from Cuculus canorus, assembly GCF_017976375.1. Taxonomy (NCBI): domain Eukaryota; kingdom Metazoa; phylum Chordata; class Aves; order Cuculiformes; family Cuculidae; genus Cuculus; species Cuculus canorus. Next base: position 95,429,589 of record NC_071403.1, on the reverse strand, counting down.
GGAGGTCAGCCTTCTCTAAATGAAGTACTCAGCATAACAAGGTACAGGGAAGTGCGAAGTAAACCACTATGGGACTTTTTTTTTTTTTTAGTGTGGTGTCATTTGTTTTCTCAAGGACACTGAGTAGGAAGCTGGAGAAACAGAAGCTTCCTCTCTGGTGAGATTTATGGTAGGGAATTTAGCAATAAAATGAAAAAGTACATTTGTTGATTTCTTCGGGTTTGTGCTTTCTGCCTGGGCTTTGCTATAAGCTGAACTCTGTGGTTACCAGCTGCTGCCTGGCCCTATGCTTTGCATGGGGTTCCCAGTGCGTACTGGTGAGCCAGCCCGCAGCCCTGTCTGCCCATGGCTAAAGCACCCCAAAGCCCTCTTCGAGTTAGCAGTCAGTGTGTACCCACCAACAAGCTGCAGGCTGGGGCGCAGCAAGGACCAGATCGGTCATGGGGCTTTGGCCATCCTGAGCGCCAAAGGACTTTCCATTTGACTTCACCTCCTGGGCTGGAACCTGAGGGTGCTGCACCATGTTATTGTGGGAGAACAGCTGCCTCGGCGAGGTCATAAGGTTGGGGCATAGCTCCGGCTTACGGGAACACGTGTGGGGCAAGACGGCGGAGAGAGGGACTTGGCTGAACAGCTCCAGGAATGCTGACAGCCGCGGCGGGACATGGGGCGTGCATGAAGGGCTCAGGCAGCCCCCAGGGCAGGGTGCCTTGTGTAGCTCCAGCTGTAGTTTGGGAAGGGGTGGCAGAGCCAACTCCCAGAGGGGAAATGGGACTTGCTTAAAAGGTGCCGAGCAGCTGCTGCTGGCAGCAGTGGTTTGGACTGGCAGCACATTGCTGTCTCCTGTGCCGCGGGGATGGTGGAGGGCTGCTTGCTGCCTGAGCCATCTGCAGGAGCAGAGCCGGGGAGCCCTAGCCCAAAGGTGAAGGGTCTTCAAGAGAATCCAAACTTCTGGGTGGCATAGCGGTGGAAGTGGTCTTACCTCCTAGTGGGGCCGTGTGGTGAAATCTCCTGTGCCCCTGCAACTGGACAGATGGACAGAGGAGGCTAATTGGGGCATAGCAGAGAGGATGCTTCAGACTCCCAGCAGCAAGTGACGGCTTAGCATTGCTGCCCTAACCGGACCTCACTGCCTCTTGGCAGACCAGAAGCACTCCTTCTCCAAAGTCAGCTCTGTCTCCATCTTTTTGGCCCAGAGACTCATCAGGAAGGATTAGAGCTGCTGCTGGAGGGCTGCAATAGGACTGTGATGGGAAGGAAGGCTGGGGAAATGTTCAATGCCGGGCAGCGGGGAATTAGCATCCTCCTGAGAAGGCTGCAGGCAGTCACCTTGATGCTTCACTGCTGAGATACTAAGGTTGGCAAGTTTGGGAAAAGTCCTTCTGGGGGCAATAAGCTAAATGAGCCATTTGGCAAGGAGTGGAGCTGGATAAAGATGGGCCAGTCAGGGAAAGAGCAGATGTTGTGAGGGTCAGGAGTCCTTCTCAGTGAAGCCTTGCTAACCTCTTTTTGCTTTGCCTTGGAGTCAGAGACGTTTTGCCTTGGTAAAACTTCACCTCTACCAGTTTCTTCCATGAGCTGGGCCATTTATCCTCAGGGTGTTTTTCTAGGTTTGCTCAGCTGTCTCCGTCCTTGTCCTGCATTACATCCTTCAGCCCCAGTCACAGATTTTCTTGCCCTTTCTGTGCCTTTGGTTCTAAAACATTGCCCCAAAATGCTGGGACCTTGGACTGGATTATTAGGCACAGCTGTTATCCCCACATATGGATAAAAACAGAGAGAGAGGATTACTCCCACAAAATGAAAGCGCAAGGGTTGTAAAAGCGTTAGGAAATTGCTTACCCTGGCAGCATGCTAGTAACGAGAGTTTTATGGTACTGTGCGCAGCAGTGGGATAACGAGGAAAGAGCCTCCACAAGATGGGCTGGTGCTGCGCCATGATTTAGAGCATGGCACTGGCCAGCTACCCTCCAGTGGCGGTCGTGCTTGTGCACTGTGGTCTGACATTTGCCAGCTCACAATCTTCCTTGTGAACCAGGCATGGAAAATAGCTACTTCAACAGGGTGCACCATGAGCCAAATGGAATATATCCTTTCTCCTGATTTCTAATTTTTTGTTGTTGTTGTTTTTTTTTTACATCCTTTCCCATTATCCTGCCTCCCTGGGCTCCTTCCTTTCCAGCTCTGTGCCTGCTTTGGCCTCAGAGAAGTCTCCCATGACCAGTCCCTGGTATCTCTTGGTGTCCTGCCAGGACCACCAAAGCTGACACCCAGGAAGGTGAGGCAAGAGGTGATCTCCTGTGAGAAGGCACTTGGCTTCTCTGACTCCTTGCAGGCACCTCAGCAGGTGCTCTTTAATACTGCAGAGAGTCCTGAGCTAGTCAGCCTTCTCAGCCTTCTAGGGTAACGTAAGCACACATTGTGAAGTCCCAGCCCCATTAACATCACTGGGAGTTTTCCCATTGACTTTGCTGAGGTCAGGAGCTTACCCTTCAATTACAGAGAGAAGCCAAGTTCATGAAAACAGGTATAGAGAGCTTATTTGCTTTCCTACTTTAAGCATACCCATGTAGTTTCAACCTCAATGTTAGAAAAATAAGCTATTTTTATGTTAATTTCTTTGTCCTTCTGGTGGGTGCAGTTAACGTGACTGTCCAGTTACCGTTCCTGGCTGGGGCAAAGTCTGCAACTCTTCTCCCTCAGCGTTTGCTGTGCCACTGACTGACTGCTCCCTTTAACGCGTAGAGGGCATTTTGCTAAATGGCAGAGATGGGAAGAGTTAGTTAGCGCCTGCCCTGTGTTTAAGGCTGAGAAGTCTTTGATAAGCAGTGCTGCACATGCCCTGTTGGGGTGACTGGAGTGCAGAGGGCTGAGAAAGGCAGGCGTCTGGTTTCCTCATTATTTCTCCTCATAAATAATCCCTTGTCCTTGCACCCTGGGCTCTGACAACATTTAGAACATGCCGAGTGTGGCTTTCCCCCCAGCCCCCCTGAAACTTACTCATTTGGAGGATGGTTAAACAATAGGTTTTTGTCTAAATCTTTACCAGTGAAATCGTCAGGAGAGATTTCCACCCCCTCTCTCCCATCTATCCTCCTTTTGTCTCCTTCAGTTGTTGGGGTCAGGATCTGCCGCCAAACGGAGACCACGGTTGCTTTTCCAGGCCCCAGATGCCAATATGTGGCAGCATCTGGCTGGTTGGCAGGCGCCGGGGCAGTGGTGCTGGCTGCGTCGCAGCCTGTCATGCGGCGGCAGCGCTTGATGGGCGCCCTGCTTCTTTGAGAATATGGTCCCAACCAAGGAAACGGATAATAATTAAATCTACTGAAGGAGGTGAATTATCGGGTAGGGCGGCTGCCATCGGATGCTGTGCTGGCTCCTGGCCCTGGTTTTTTATGTCCTCTTCGGCAGCATCCCGTGTAACCTTACCTTCTTGTGCTGTGAGCATTTCAGGTGCCTTAAGGCATGGAGCTCCTTGAAAGAGAAATACAAATCACTAAAAATGTAGAGATAAAACCCTCTCCTTAGAGGCCATGTGTTTGGCATGGGAAACACATGATAACAGCTTGCTTTAGAAAGGTGACATTTCCACTGAAGGCTGAATAATAAAAAATGCATTCTAAAAGCCCAGCTTTTCTCTTTTCTGATATATTAGACTCTTGTAATGAAGACAGCTTGTGGGACCGGGGAATCTACTGCTTCCTTGAAATATATGCGTGGGAGCTCTCTCTGGCCCTAATGGGTGTCACATGTGGCTCTGGCTACATTAATGTTGCAAGCTCTATTGAAAGGGATTGTCGGTAGCCCTTCACGTGCTGTAAATCAAAGCTGTCTTTCCCTAACTTTGCCTTAGCTTAGGCTCATGCATGCAGACTGACTTGCCCAGGGTTAAATCACTTTTAATACTAAGATGGATAGAAAAGATTCTGATATGTGGGTTGTTTTTTTTTCTCCCTTTTAATTCAAAGCTTGCTGGTGAAGGACTCTGGAGGGATGGGGAAGGAGGAGACAGCCAGGCAGCTTAAAGAGGCCTCTGAGGGTCATGTTGAGTCTATGCTATTATGTTCCAGCGAGGAGAATAGCTTTATTGACAGACAGCTGTTTGACTCCTGCAGTCATACAGTATTTGCTGTGGTTCCACATAAATACTGAGCCCATGTTGACAAATTCCTCATCAGTGCAAGACAGTCAAACCTGCTTGTTAATCATTTGTGTGCTTTTACCTCTGCAGCTCTGAAAAGAACGGGCTGCTGTTTTACAGTACAATGCATGAGAAACCTGTAAATGCTCAAGCTGTTTCACATGAAATTTTCAGGGTGTTTTTTTTTTATTCAGGCTCTCGTAGAAACATAAAATCTATTTTTATAATTATGGTTAATTAATTTTTAAATTAATTTATTTTTTTTTCCATTTAAATTCTTCCCCCTTTTTCTCTTAAAATGATTTAATTTTTGTTTTTCAGATACAGAAGTCTGGCAAGCTGGCTTTACAATACAGGTTGCAGATCTCTTGGCAGAACTTAGGTCATGCCTGTGATATGCCACCAGCACAGCCCCTTCAGCAGTCCCACACCTTGGTTTGCAGCACGTGTGTGGAGGCACGTGAGGATGTGTGTTTTGCTTTGGCTTTTCTGGCATGGGAGTATGGAACCTGTGCTACTAGTTGTCTCCTGTCCATGGCTCAGGGGTGACTTTTTGACCTCCCTCCTGTTTCACAATAATATCCGCCTTCATACCAGGTACTACCTTGTCACATTGTTGGCCTCGTCTCTGGAAATATAGTATCTAAATTTAAAGATTTGTTTCCATTTTGGAAATTTTAAATTGACCTTTGTCACTTAAATAGGGAGTGGTGCAAGTCAGAGGTTCTGACACACAGTCAATAGGCAAAAAGAGAGATGTCTCTCGAGACTTTTTGTCAGACACTCTTTACAGTGCAGTGTCTGTAGTGCTTTCAAAATCCTTCATGTGTGTGTTTAAGTTTCTAATCAAAAGGTATATTATTCAAGGGTCACCAAAAGAGGACCCTATTGTTAAGTCAGACAAAAACTTAAAAATAAAATGTCAAATCAGTATTTAGAGAGAATAGGCACTGTATGTTTACAGGGCAGCTAGGGAGTTGGACATTTCTTTCAGGATCGTATATAAAGCTGTGGATGCTTGAAGTCACTGGCAAGTGACAAGCTATCTATCCTATGGTTGTGACTACTGATGGAGCTGAACCTAACGGTGCTACTGGGTTTTTAGACTTTTTATCAGTTTCGTAGTAAGTATGGGGAAAGCCAATGTTATTTGTCATTTTTATTTTTTAAGCGCTGGTGTCAGAGTAAGACATTTGCTTTAATAAAGATTTACACTTGTGTGATGCATACTTGTGAAAATCCCCTGTGTTCTGTGGAAGGACACTTAGCCTGGTCATCTCTCTCTGATGTGGCTGCAGAGATCAACATACAGAAGAAATCAACTTTCCGTTGATTTCAGAGCATACAGGTACTTTTTTTTTTGCATTGAGTTAACTAAAAAACCCAGTGTAGGTGTACAGTCTTATGAGTAGGACACAACTTTGCCTATAGACCAGGCCAGGCAGCCCTATTCAAAGCCTTTGGAGCCTGGACAGCTCCTGCTTTACCTCCTAGGGAATTACCCACTCCTCTTTCCATACATGTGCTTCTTGGGGGTTTTCCAATTATTAACCAAATAATTTATTTAATGTTGGTTTTATCATTCGTGTGATTACAGTTTTGACTCTCATTTTTCTAGTCTTTTTCCAAGGGGACTTGGTTCTGACTTGCCTCCTAGCCACTGAAAGGGTGGTTTGTTGCAGAAATTTTAGCTTTCATTCTATTCAAGCATTTTCAAAGCATATTCCCTTTTTTTTTTTTTTTTCCATACTTCCCCATAGCTTGTATGTTGAGGCCCAAGAGCTGCACAAGATGATGTGGCTAATGAAAAGATTTCCAGATGAAGATGTTAAAAAAACCCAAATATCCTGAACATAATTAGGAGCTTTGGAAGCTCCTTTGGTTCAGGGCATAAGCCAATCTTCAGCTAGAGGTCTTTTAAAATAAATATTTTCCTTCTGTCCTTCATCTTTCATCATTATAAGAGGAATAGCAACCTATCTTTCCATATAATAAATAAAATAGCTCAATTGGCCATTTAAATAATTTTTAAGTGCATGACAACCGTGAAGACCAACAGGTAACAGCCATTTGGAGGGACTGAGGAAAGGTAGCCACAGAGATCTGTTGGAGTCAGTTGAATTTGGAGTCCACCTTCAGAGAAGAGTGAGTAGAGCTTCCAGAAGATGGCTGGGAGCAGGTCAGGTTTCTTTGGGTTTTGACCTTTCACCCCTGCTGGTGGTACTATGGCTGTTGTCCACACTGTTTTTTAAACAAAATTTTTGGCTGTGTGGCAATTTTTTTGTATAAAAGCTGAGACACTAATGATTCCTTTCAGTAGTGGTGCTGGTGCGACCCTGAAGCATGAAATGGACCTGCTAGAGAAGGACATCAAGCCAAAAGGCTGGTGGATGAGAGAAAGAATCCTGTTCTGTGTTCAGTGGGATACCACAGTTTTGTTGTGGTCTTGAACAATCCTTGTGCAAAGGAAGGAGCATTCCCAACCTCAGAGAACTGACAGTTCAAATAGCCTCACGTCAGAGGGCCTAAAAGAAAGGGGCTGAAGCCATGGTGGTTTCTGCTATTGATCATGCTGCGACTGGGCTCTTTAGGTGCTTGATATTTACCAAATGCTTCCCGACCCAGCTCTCCCTAATTAGCACCCCTTAATAAGAAAAGTCTAGATGATTGATATCCACTACAGTTTTCTCACTTGTTTTCCTTGTTCCTGAATGATGAAAAAACCCAGTGTGCTGGTGTCTGGGGGTCTTTGTGGTGGGAGTCTCAGAGGACAACGTACAGCAGATCTACTTGAGCAGTGAGTCACTACAACCACAAGCACCCTGGGGAGGCCACTGAGATTGCTGCCACACACCTCTGCTTCCAGGAAGCCTGAGAGGTTTTCTAGTATGGGATACAACAGGGTTCTTCTGCATTCATCAGGGAGTGAGCATTTCCCTTGAATGTGTGCAGCTTGTTTGTTACGAAGCAAGCTGTATTCCTGCTGTGCAAGTGTTGTGTATGCACAACGCTTATTCATTACAGCTCTTAATCAGAGCTGGGTCAAATCCATCTAAGGAAAACATAAATGTGTTACAATAGATTTTTTAGTAATTAAAATTGCAACTCCTTCTCTGAAGTCTTGATTAAACAGCATTAAATGTCACAATGCTGTGAGAAATAGCCATTATCAACAAAAATCAAACCAGGTACAGATTGCTAAAGGAATTTTGCCTGGAGCGGTCAAATTTAAGTGCAAACAGAAAGGGTCAGCTTGTGACACTTGGCTCCTGTATTCTGCTCGTAAGCATCCCGGTGTATTTGCTTTGCTCTCTCTGTCTTTTTCCTCCTCTGTTCCCCTCTCCATATATCAGTGTCGGGGAGTTCAGACATCACAAGGGCCGGTGGGTTTTTTATTATTATTGTAGTGCCTAATGTGGAATTTCGCATGAGCAACACTCCTTCCTGTCGGTACTTGGAAACTCTTTTGTGTTACGTCCGTCCTTTCTCTGAAGTAATCGCTCAACTATTTCTAGCAATAAAATATTCCTCTCTAGCCCCATCGGATATGTTAGAAAGATTAGTGCAAGATCTGAAGGCCCTGTCTGGCTAAGTTCAACAAAACATCCCTGGGCTTTAATGTTCTCCTTTCATTTTACTGCAGATATCGCCTGAGGACACAGTATAGGAAAAAGGCACCCAGATACTGCCTGATAGGCACAAGCAATATACTCTATAGTTACAGCTGCACACTGTCTGAGTGGCACAACTCACGTGAGTGACTTGTCAAGGGACAGGGACATGATGAACAGGAGTCTGTGTGTTGTTTTTATTAACTCTAAAAACACTACCCTGAAGATTTGTCTAAAATGTGTTACGGTACTGGGAATGAGACCTGCCTCTCCTGGGGTCTGAAAAGGCAGTGTGGTTCTTGCCTCTCCACATCTGGGGAGGTGAAGAGAGAAACCATTCTCAGTAAGGCAGTTTAAAACCCTTACTTGGCACCTAAGATGCACATTGAGGGAGGGGAACGTTTCCCTAAGATATTTAAACATACCTGACAAATGATGGCAGAATTTGCTTCCTTTGCTCCCGACTCGAGGACTGACACTCGTTGAAGTGGTGCTGAAACTCCCAACAATTGTTAAGAAAACCTTAAAGAATGGAGAATTGATGCCCTGTCACTGATCACCAGTTGCACCAGCTGGAAGTAAATGGGCAAACTGTACTCATTTTCAGTTGTTGCTTTGACTTGACTTTAGCACGCAGGGAGTGGATCTGTTGGCACTTTCTTGTGATAAAAAACAATTTGATCTTCCACAGAAGAACCATCTCCTCCATGAGATGAAGTGCTAGGGGTGAAACTGCTCATTCCTTGGCTTTTCTTCAGTCTTTCTTCAGCTGGATGGTGGCCGTCTTTGGGGATGCTTCCCCCCATATGGCAAAGTCTCCGCTCCCCAGGAATGGGCTGTGCATGAGCAGCTGCCTGTGGCATCCCTGTCTGCCTGTCCCAATCACTGCCTTGCTCCACACTGCCGTCTCCTGTGGCTTGGACTCTAAAAAAAAAAGTTTACTTCAGTTTGAGGGTATTTTTGTGCACTACCTTTTTTTTTTTGTTTTGTTTTTGTTTGACAGCCATGACAGCCTCTCCTCATTATTATGGAAAATATAGGGTTGGTGGTAATTACTATCTGAGTATGAATGGGAGCAGAAGTGGGCATAGCCTGCACTGGCCTTTCTTTGACAAGGTATAACTTTCTTCTGAATTTCTGTGTTAATTAATGCTTATTTAAAAACCACTTTAATTGGCAGTAAACACCTCAACTTTTTGTACTCATTAAAATGCATCCATTGATGTGTGATGGATTTTTTAAAGCTTAATTAACTTTCTTCCTGTATATATAACCTATAATAATGACAAATACTGGAAATGGCTTTTTTGCTTTTTTTCCCCCCCCACCATTTTGGGCCCCCTCTCCTCCCTCATATTGCTATCACTTGAAGAAAGGTTATAGAAATGTATCCTGACTTGGCCAGGATGGGAAGGTGCTCTGGGGATGGTACTTCAGCTCCTCTCAGAGCCCCAACCGGGGCTGGGACAGTGACTGGAAGCTAAGGACAGCTGTCCTGTCCTGTGATTTTGTTTGCAGCCTGGGATGCCCACTCTTCCCTCACCTTTCTACCTTGTGGGCAGAAATCGGATCCTTCTCCCCTCTTCATTGCATGTCACGTTTTCTTTGTTTCTATAGAAAACGCTATGTGAAACTTTTTCTCAGGGAAGCTTGCACACCTGGTCTTCTCTCCAAAAAAATCAACATCTTTCAGTGAAAACTGAAGTGAAAATTGACTTTTTGATTATTTTGCTGTTTTTATTTTTTATTTGGTTTGTTGTTTTTTTTTTAAAGCATCAGATGGGTTTATCCACACACATGCGCAAGTGCCAACTCAAAGTAACGAAGGAGGGTCTAAAAGCGCTTTTCTCTTTCTCCAATTTTCAGTCCACGTATAAGCAACGGAGCAGGATTTAGTGTAAAACTTTCTAAGGTGCTGAAGTAAGCGATGATTTCAAGCTGTACTTTTTAAGTGTCTCAGCATTTTAGACTTATGAAACTAGACTCCTGAATCACTTTTGAATGTGGGATGTTGGTACTTTTTGCAACTGTGATCCTTCATATACAACAGAGATTACTAACAAGAAGAACCCATTACAGTAATTCATGCGAAACATGAAATTTGCTTATTTCCACTGTTACACACAGATCATTTCCCGGTTTTCCTTTGCAGTTTCTGGAATATTCTTGTTTAAGGTAAATAAATCAGAAGTTTTAAAATGGGGAATCTGGTTTGTGAAGGCATCTATACAGAATAAATTTTAAATGCATGAAGCAATAATGTTGTTTCCAAAAGTGCTTTGTTTCCAAAAATGTCTACAATCTCCTGTGAAATGTAAACTTGTTTAAAATACTTTTCAAAATTATCTTCGTTCTCCTTTACTCTATGCATTTTGTCTAATCCGGTCAATAACATTAATGCTGTCCAGTTCCTTTCTCTTTACCTGTCTCAAGGAGCGATTAGTCTAACTGTCTGAATTCCCCAGCAAGATAATAAATATACTGAGATATTCCCTCCTGCTTTGTAAACTGTTGCGTGACTGAATATGTAATGACCACTACCTCTTGTCTGCTTTACAGGAATCTGCCACTCTGTGGTGACGGATACAAATCTTTATAGCCGCAGCTTATCATTCAGTAAAGCATCTGCTTTTTGGAACTATAAAAAAGTGTGTTATCCCTCTGGGGCAAGCCATCTTGTTCACCAACTTGTGGGCACTTTTCAGATACTCCCCCGGCTGTCGGTGTTCAGATAAAGACTATTTATTACTCACATTCTCACTCCCACTTGCCCGAATTTGCCCGTTCCAGCAGGCAGGGATCAAGTTTGTGGCTGTGCACAAACCTGTGAAGCTTGCTTAGTGTCTGCTGCTGGGTAGTTTTTCTGTACAGCTTGGGAACAGAATGGACAAGATTAAGAACTTGAATTCTCTTACCTGCTTAAGGTAGCTTAATTAGGGTTACAATATTTAATTATTATTTTAAAATATATGTCTATGTGGCTAAATTTGAAATATATGTCTATGTGGCTAAATTTGGATGCCATGCAGTATCTGAACATTAATGCTAACTTTCTTCCTAGGCTGATTTCAAGGCTATCATTAAAATAAAATGCTGCTGCCTGTTAATTTGACTGTGTCAATAAATAAAAATGTCCATAACAAGTGTATGAGGCTAATTAGGATTTTATGGCTGTGTTGTTCTGGTTGATAGTTGTGCTGCTGGCTTGCTGGGTCTTTATGTTTCAGTGATGTACACCTCATTGATGCATAACATGTAACACCTGTTGATGCGTTAAATGTTTCGTTCTGGCAATTGGCCCTTACATCATTTCTGGGTACAAGAGCTCTGTGTAGCAGACTGCAGGTCTCATAATTAGGCTTCCTCATTTTAGGAGAGCTTTCCCTTTTTCCATTGAAGCTTCTGTAGTCCTGTAGTCCTCCTTCAGAAGCTTCCTGAAGTTTGTGAAAAAGGCCATCACTATTTTCTGTTGCAAAGGGGCAAGTTTAGAACCATGGGCTGATTTGGTCCTTGCCTCTGAGGTAGGGCCACCCCTGCAATAGCACGTTGAGGCTCCAGGCACAGCCGCTCTTTTTCTCCCAGAATGTGCCAGCAAATGCACAGCATTAACAACATTGCTGCTTCTTCAGCTTGAGGTGTCAAGCAGTGGCATAGGTATTCTGAAATAAAATCAGTATTCACTGAATTGAGCATCTGTTCTTCACTGTTTTTCAGCACCAGGCCTGCCTGAGAATCACATCTGTATAATTAAGAGCTATGAAATAATTTTCTTGTAGGTGGAGTTCCCTGAGAAGTCCAATTAGTTTCAGACTTTGCTTTGAAATGTAAAAGATTATAAACATCTTACCTCTGTCTAATTGAATGGCTTTAACTAGATCTGCTTGAATGGTTGTTAAAAATAATTGTTTTTTAAAATATTTATGTATTGTTTATAAAATCCTGTCAGTGTGTTAGCTTTAACAGGATTTTGTGAATGTGGATTGCACAAACCCATTTAACACTGCTCTTAAGTAGAAACACTATCTTCCGCCTGGAGCGCTGGCTCCCAGGCTAAGCTCCACAGCAGTTCCCATCTGCTGTGGCCCTGGATGTTAGGAAAACCACCTTCTGCTAACAAAGGGGGCAGACACCTCCCAGTGAAGTGAGGCTAACAGGGATTCAGGCCAATTGTAGCAACACCCCTTGGGGTTTCTGATTTGTGAAAGTTCAGAACAAGTGAACAGATTTCTCTGCCACCGCATTAGAAATATATTTTTTTAACCTTGTTTTTAAAATTACTGCTATGTTAATGGGACATCAGTGTTACTCCTCAAAAAGAAAAAGCAGGTAAGAAACCCAGCTTGGTACCAAATCCAATAAATGAACACAATAAAAAAATCCAGCAGTTTATTTTCCCCACCTCACTCTTGTCATTCTGCAACACTTCAAAACTTTGTTTTCAGAGAAGAGCATGGCTGTCAAATGGAAACAAAGCTGTTACAGAAAGATTCTCCCATTGTATTGCTATGCGGTACAATGGCAGTAATGTTTAAGAGAGTGAAGACTAAAGCAGAGAAGAGGGATAAACACCTAAATAATCAGTTTCAACAAAAGGTAGGCATATTCTGATGGGGAATTCAGACCTTGCTTGTTTTATGGGAAAAGTTGTATCCTAAAGGAAAGGCCACATTTTTGACTGCAAAATGATCTGAAGGGAGAAAAATGGGGTTAGAATTTTGACAGTGGCTCCTGAAATGGTAGTTTTGGATGAGCTTGTCCCTGACTTCTGTTTGCCATGGGTCACTGAGAGCCTCTTATAGAAGCTTGCCATTGACCCTGGGATGATTTGTTGGTAGGACCACTGCCATGCCAAAGTCATCTTACTTCTTAAAAGGGTGCCTTCCCATCTTCCTACTTATCTGCACACATTACACAAAGTAAGTTTGTTTGCCTGTGATTTACTTGTTACCAAGACGTTTATGACTCGACTTGAGAGATTAGTTGTGTTGACGACCATGATAATATCATAGCTCCAGACAGAAAGTGATACACAAGAAACCAACCAAACCCAAATGCCTGGTTTTATGGTTCAAAATTTGAGATCCGTATCATTTCTTCTGCAAACTGAGTGGTGAATGCATGATGAGAATAATTACTGTGTTGAATGCATCAGGGTTGGTCAGGAACCCGATTTGGAAATCTTGGGGTAACCCGAGTCACCAGTGTTTCAGATTTTTGCCAAAGCAAACTGTTAAAAAGTTTGATTTTTGAAAACTGGAACACAGTGGCTTCCAGATTATTTAAATACTCTCCTTAAAAAAAATCCTACACACCAGACTAGGAAAACTAGAGGAGAGAAAGTTAAAAGCAAAAGAACTTGGATTTTTTACCAAGTAACATCTACCAAAATGAAAAATTTTTATAAAAATTGATTTTGTTTAACAGGCTATTTTGATTTGATTATTGTTTTTATTTTTTCAATGGCAAGTTATTTACTGTTTTCTTTTCTTCTCATTGTGTGGTCCCAGGCCTTCCTAAATGTGTTCTATTCAAACCCTGCTCTGAAGACAGAAATATTAATTTCCACATGGGCTTTTCTATAGAACTCATCACTATGGTAACTGAATGTTTCATAAACATTAATGAACTTATTTTCACTGCACCGCAGTGAGGCATTGGGTGGTAGTATTATCCCCATTTCATGATGAAGAACTGAGGCAGAAAGAGATTAAATACAAAAGTATTCACTAATTTTAAGTTCCCAATCTGAGATGCACGGTTTGATTTTTCAGAAGACTTAACTTGTTATCTGTTCAAAGCACAGCTCCCATTGCCTTCAGTTGTAGCTGTGAGTTCGAATTTCTTTGCGCTTTCTTTGCTTGAGTAGAGACTGCTTTAATCCCCTTCATACATAGCCTTTTTAATTTCTTTCCTCCAGGATAATCAGAAAGAACTTAAACTTACTAGGTACTGGCCATATATTCTTTCTACATATTAACTGAAATGACAATAGTTGATCTAATTTTATCCAAGCACCTATTTGTAGCTTTGGTATTATAGCTAGAATAAGAAATGGCCTTGTCCTAACTTCTCAAAGATTAAACAAGCATTTACTCTGGTACCATTTATTTTGAGTTTTCATGAAAAAGAGCAAACCCCTGGGAGCCACTTATTTTAAGGATAACCTGGAGGCTGCTGATGTAGCTCCAAAGAGTTAAATTGGTGTTTGGAATGATGGATATGTATCCAGAATCATTCACTTAAAAAATTAATCCTGCCCTTTATGAATACGAAGTTATCAGACAGGCTAAATGTATTATATATGTTTTGTTATATAGGATTTTTCAAACAGGTAAATCAAATATCTAGTTTCAAACACATCTGGGCTTCAGTAAATTCAGATTCGCAGTTGTTGACCTGCAGACATCCCCCTGCACAGGAGAGAGGGTCTATTAAGGTTGCTTTCTGCCTTTAGGCTGCAGGGCTTTATAGTGGCTTAGGACATCTCAAAGAGCCAGGCCTTAATTTGCATCAGAATAAGTCACTTGGATTCATGACTCCCCTTATTCAGAAGAATTTTGCAGTCTCTTGTCCCATTCTTTCCTTACACCTACAAGTTACAGAAGTTTACAACTGCAAAGTTTACTCTCAGATCTTCCCTGAGAGATTTACTTCTGGAGCAAATTTTTGTAGATGTTTTTCTGAAGCAGTGGTTTAGAAAGCAAGCTCTGACCCCATCTTAACCACAGAGGTGCGAACAGGCTGCTGTAATATTGTGTTGTTGAATTTTCCTTCCAGTGCGGAATGAAAGAGAGCTTGCCCTTTCCCTCAAATCTCTCCCCGATCGAGAGATGAGTGAGCTGGTAACTACAATATCCAATGGCTTCACCAAGTCGAGAATGTGATGCCTGTGTAATAACGCTCAATTTTGCACACTTCAAATCCATTAGTAGCAATTACCTTTCCTGAGGTGTTTTGAGTTAGTTTTAGCACAGCATTCTTGCAGTTGGTAGATAATGAGCATAATAACATACACAGCATTTTCAAGTCTCTGTTTTTAGCTACAATAATGCCATTAGGATTCTATTTAGTAAATATGTGCTTCACGCAAAAAGTTAAGACTTTTTTGTTCATGTTTCCCCCCCCACTTTTTCTGTTGCAATTCATGTCGTATTCTATGCAGTGTTGGTCTTCCTGAAAGAGCAGCGAAGTGTTTTAACTACTGCACTTGTGAAAAGTCGGTGGAGCCTAGTACATCAAGCACAAAAACAGTATGCTGGAGAGCGGGGTTTTGCTTTAGCCCTGCTGCACCTTGCCGGGCACCCTTGCTAAGCTTTGTGTTTGTGCTCTGCTGTGTCCTGTTAGCTCAACGGATGGGGATGCTTACACCCTTGGAGCACACCACAGCAGCAGTCCTGCTCACACCCGGATGGGCTACGACACTGCTGAAGCCCCTGGTGGATTGCGTGGTGGTAAGAGATTCAGGTGGGCTGTGAGGTGGTGAGAGATGCAGATGTTGCAGCACCTTTCGCAAAGGATGTGGCTCAATCATCTGTACTGGGGGTCCTGGGGCTCTGCAGATGTGCCACGTTTCGCCTGCCCCACTGGGATTTTTCTTCCTTTAGAAAGAGAATTAATAGCCTATACGGGGAGTTACGGCGGAGAGGAGCCCACCTTGGGCCTGAGAGGTAATAAGAGGTGGATGGCAAAGTAAAAGTAGCTGCAGTGCATGCTGCCTCATGCCCATTTTTTCCCCCAGAAGTCAATGGTGTCATACAGCTCTGGTTTGGGTATGATAGCCCTGCCCTCACTCTGGGCTGTGGAGCCACCCCAGTACACCACAGGATTCTTCTTCATCAGGTAGGCCCTGCTGTCCTTGTAGCAATGTAACTATTCCAGGAAAGCTTTGGGCTGGTACTCCACCCAATTTTCCTTCCCTCTGCCCACTGAATGGGAAAAACAAGGGTTCTGATTTTCGGCTGTCATCTGAACCAAAGGATACTGCTAAGTTAACCCCCTAAGTTTTCTAAGAAATGAGGTTTCTTCAGTTTTGTCTTTCCTAAGAATTCCTTACCAGAGAATGAATAAAGGGCTGGGGAGATATAACTGATGCCTTTGTAGATGTCACTACTAAGGACTCTGGCACAGGTTGTATCAGCACATTAAAAATAGCTCTAAAATGTTGCAGTGTTCTTGTATTCAAATGACCAAACTCAAGAAGCAGGAAGTATTTGGGCACACACACAAAACGTTTTGAGAAACTGTTTTGTATTTACAGTTGATGTGTTTAGAAACAAGGTAAGAGCTTGGAGAGCCTTCTCTGTTTTAAAAGGGAACATGTGAACCTGCCTTTGGCAAACATGCACCTTCTCTCCATCTCTTTTTGTGCTTAGATTATAGAATCATAGAAGCACTAGGTTGGAAAAGACCTCTTAGATGTTCTTTTGAAAAAGCAAACTGATTCTTCTGGCATTGAATTGGTTTTTCTCACCTTTTAGATGTTTCTGCCACACTGACTGCGTGCCCATCCAACGCTTCTTCCGGCTCTGTGAGCACATGTTCCCAACATACAGAATACGCTAGCTATCCCATGCTTTGGAGCGTGGTGGAGAGCTGTCCTGATCGTTCTCAATTGGGAAAGCTAAGCTGAATTTAGCACCCCCTGACAAGGACAAAATGATGGAAAAGCAGCAGGTTGCATGAAGATAACAAAGTGCCTCTGGCTGGGGAGTAAGTGGGACGAAGGGGAGTATAGCCTCTTCCCCCTCTCTGCTGCTGCCCCTTCTCCTCGCTTGCAGAGCTGCCACACAGCCATTCGGGCTGTGACTGCCTGTTCCTGGGGCTGAGGTGTTTGCTCAGCACCTCCTGGCCCCTTCAGCTGTGACTGTCACCTCCATCCATCGGCCGCCCCGGATGACTGCTGACTTGACAGCAGAGCCCAAAAGCTGACCCCATCCACAGCCTGCAAACTGAAGGGGAACCGGGGGAGGCAGATATCACCTCTCAGTCAAAACGTGCCCAGGCTGCTCCGGGGGCAGCACAGCAAAGCGCTGGCCCTGATCTGCTTGCATTGCCATCACCTACCCTGAAATTAGTAACAGCACGTCCAAGGTTAGTGGCAAATTCAGATACCCAAGCTACAGAGAAGGAGGGTGAATAAAGGACAGTGGTTGTGTACAGTATAAGCGGTTGTCTTAGACAATGCGTGACCTCTGAATTAAACCGGCCAGGATTAGCGAAGAGCTTTTTGCATTATTGGGCCCATTTACAAAAAGCTTTAGTCCTAATTGTATGGTACCACAGAGCTTTAACTCAAGCACATATTGGTTTTGTAACCTGATCCCCACATAAATCATAGTTGGTGAAAGCAGAACAATTAGTGCCTTAATCTACTGGAACTACACCATATCTGTAAATCTGAATTTTCCTGATCGTTATGGATATTACAAGAGTCAATTAATTTATATTTCACACAAAATGTAATTAAATCCCATGATAACCTGACTGTGAAATGAAGGTGGGGGGAGAGGAACAGGGAGGGGCAGGCTTTTCCTTGCGGACCTACCATCAGACATTGCAGCGTGCCATCGACGGAGGCAAACTTCCTCCTCTTCAACTTTACAAAGTACAGAAATCTTGAGGAGAGGGATTGTTGGTTTTTAATTTTGTACTGAGCAGCTGTGTGGTCACAAATAGAGTTGGCCACCGTGTGTTTCCAACGCAGCCTGCAAGAAAAGCATACGGTGTTTGCTAACCCATTTAAGTGCTTGGAAAAGAGAAAGGCCTTGATGTTGCAAAGAGCCCAATGCCTGTAGTTGGTCACCTAAGGGAATCCACTTATGACTCTATTACCCAGTAAATTAGCAGAGTGGTTCAGTCAGGTATATTTATCATGAAGAGAACTGAAGATAATTAATACACTGCATTGAATGCAAATTGCACCCACAGCACTTATCTCATTTTCAATTAGCACAAATGTTACAGCACTGCAGGCTTGTTATGGTTTTACCATGGGCTGGGTAATTAATTTCTGTGAGCTACATATCAGACACCTGATAATGCCGTTTATTAATAAATGTCACCCCAGGTATCTGTTAGGAGAGGTAAATAAATTAAATGTTCAGTTGTCTGCCCTGTGCAAATCTATTCTTACACCTCATTGCATCTTTTCACTTATTTGTTTATCAAGGAGAATGACAACGGAGATTACAATAGCAAACAAAGGAATAAGAGGAACAATAATCTGTACCCAAAAGTGGTGTTTCTGTTGGAGGCAGCCTCACCACTGGTGGCAGGAGCCGTGCTGCTGCCATGTGTCTCCCTGCTAACTGGGGGAACAGCCCGCTGAGGAAACCCTCCCACTGGGAGAAGAGAAAACCTGGAGCACCCCCAAAATCCTCCACTTCCAAGGAATTTGCCAACCACTTATCTGTATTTAGTGCTGCCAGTAACTCTGTCGCCCACAGGGTTTTAGCCACCCCTGTCAAAGTCCGTATTTAAAGCTGTAATGGCTGATGTCCACACTGCTCTGTGTGACTTTTTTCCTCATTGGCTCCTGAGGTGATTTCAAGTTTGCATTTTTCCTTTAAACTTCAGGAAAGGAAGGGTGGGTGTGGGTCAACCCAGTGGCTTGTCTCTACCCCATGGAGGATGCAGCCATGCTGTGCCAGCTGTTTGAAAACCTGTTTGAGGGCTCTCCCTGCCTCGGGAACAAAATAATAATGATTATAGCGAGAATGAAGCAGCCGTGTATTCTCTGATGTGTTCTAGGCTTTGGAAAAAGAGAGTAGTGGGAGGTGGTGTGATTTTGACAGCCTGATGCAGGAAGAATTCAAGTAAGGCCCATAAGCAGGAATCCAGAAATGTTGGGTATGGCCATTTCCCTCAAATCCTGCACTGCCTTATTTTGAGCGGGTACATCGTATCTGCCCAACTTTATGGCCAGGCCCTCCTTTCAAAAATTTCAACATTAGACTTTCATGAGGAAAGGTTGGTTTTTTCTCTTTGAAAGTTTCAGCGAGTCACACCAGTAAAAGTAGCTGAAAATGCTCCAGCTGACACCTTTAAAAAAAAAATCAGTTCACTAAAACCTTAGACAGGCTGTTAAGTTTGGAAAACGCGTGTGGCCAAACCAAACCTATTGTCTCTTCGCATCTTTGCCAACTTCTTTTGCTGGCTCTGTTTAAAGAGCTTCTTCCATTTATACAGTGCAGACCTTTGCCACAGGTGTCACGGTGGCTTTGGTGACCCCTCTCCCCAGAGAAGATCACAGGCAGGTAGCTGCAGTCAGTTTAAGCAAGCTTTGCTTTATCTAAGCCCATGCAGGCCTGGGTAACTCAACACAAGCCTTGCTGTATGGGTGCTGTTCTACTGACAGAAAGATACTCTGTGCTAGAAACTTCTTAATACAAGCATAGAATCAAGGCATGTAGGGCTATACTACATAAATGCTTTTATTCTGATGCAGATTAGGAACTGCAGTAGTTTCAATACACTGGAAAAAGAAATATATTTAACTGACTGTTAAAGATCTGAGTATGGGAAGAGTTTCAATCCTTCCTGAGGGTAAAGAGTACTTATAGCAAAAAAAAAAAAAAAAAAAAAAAAAAATGTATGTATAAAAAAATAGTTGCAATACAACACTCAGAGCCCCAGCGAAAGACATATTTAGTAATAGCTGCATTGTGAGCAACTAGTACATTAGCTATGGAGAAGGAAGTGTCTAACAAGTGATTCTTGCCACAATAATTTAATCAGTGTGAATTTCAGCGAACACTGCTCTTAAAAAGAGTGTTTCCATTCCTTATGCAGATCTTAATTATATTTCATGGTTTTTATACAGTAAATAATTTCCCTGTGCTTTCTGGTGGCGTGACCTAGCATCTTACCATCATCTGCTGTGATCTTTTCAGATTGAGGACTCAAAGATAGCTCAATATTTGAAGATGGGATTTACAATAATGCTTAAAAAATACTGTAGCTCTTGAAAAATCAATCAAAAAAATTTTCTTATTTGGATTAAGGTTCATACTCCAGAGAAGAATGTGTGATTTTAAAGGCCAAATGACCTGCCAACATCCTTTGAAACCACATTTACTACACTGAGAAAAATGTATAAACTCTCTGCTTTAACAATTATAATAATACTCATATAAGGAGATGGCAAGGTGTAGAACTTATGAAAATTCCTTATTTGAACAGGAACAATATATATAATAAAAATAGAGATGGTGAATATGCTTTAGTATCTGGGTGAGACAGATTTTGTTTCTTTCTGGTCAGATCTGGGTTAACTCCCAGACATCGCAGATGGATCCCCACCTCAAGTGTGTGTCCTGTATGCAGGCTCCCCCCACATAGCTACCTCGCCCCGAGAGGCAGAGTGCAGCCAGTGCCAGGGCCATGCCAACCCCTGTGGCTTATGCTCATAACAGTCAGCTCCTTGCACCCTATGATGAACCTTGTACCTGCACATCAGTCACACACTGATTCTCTCTCCCACCTTTCTGCCAAGGGACACATGGATGTAATGGAGCATCTTGTTTTTGTGTTACTGATGCTATAATTTATGCAAGCCAGAGCAATGTGACTTATGATGGAGGGGAAGTTTAGAGAAGGTTTCCATTCCCTGAAGATGTTCAGTCCATGGGCTGAAGGGTCTGCGTGGATGTGTATGATTCTTTCTGCAGAGTTCTCATAGGGCTTTTGGAGCAAATCTGTCAAATATTTTCTTCACTGCAGCTTTATAAAAAGTGTTAGATGTGACGAGGATGATAAGAACGAAGACCATGAACTCAATTAGGAATTCCATGGGAAGCTGGTCCCAGGCCCAATGCCAGACTTGATATGCCTTTGTCACTGAAGAGATGCATTGCAGCAGTAAATGAAGTTTTTGAAGCATGAATGCTGTGTGCTTGCATATTTCAAATTGCTACAGTCCAGCTGAGAAGTGACACAGCCATGAATAACGGAGACAAGGTCATCACCTGCCAGGGTAGCAGAGAGCCTCCTAGCCAATGGAAGAGAAGTGTTACTTGCAGAGGTTGCTATGGGAAAACTTAGCATCAGTAGCAAATTCAAGAGCACTCCTAAATTATGAAACAAGCACACAAATTCTGGAAATGCACCCTCATGCCAGGCATGGTGCACTCAAGTGACAAGCTCTTAAAGATGCTTTCCTATCTCCCATCTGTCTTACCTGTGTTTTGTTTGGATTTAACCAGCTACTTTTCATCCACTGCCATGTTGGTGGTTGTAGTGTGTGTACGTACACAGAAATTTAGGAATAGCTGTATTTCACCTGCCTGTTTCTGGCAATTCAGTCCACCTAACATAACCTAGACATTCTGCGTAGACACAGGGAAGCACTGCAAAGAATATCGATCAGGAATCCGCAGGAGAGGGGAGTGTAATATTGGAGATATTTTTTTGTTCACAAGTCACAGGGTGTATCCCAGCAGGAATGGTTCAAAATAATTTCAGTACCTCACCGTGGACTTCTGCCACCCACCAGGTGATACAGAAATATCTTACGGTTAATGCTGAAGTCAAGGATGGTGAGGATAGAGGTCCCCACTGACAAGAAGGTGTCATCTGTCAATGCCACTTGAATAGCTACAGTTCCACGTTCTGGTTTGAATCCAGGCCGTGCCAGATCTAAAAGATTCACTTCGAGTAGATTTAGTGCAAGCTGCCCTTTAGCTAGCAGCTGTAGGAGCTTTCTTGGGGACTGAGAAGCCTGTTGTCTATTACTTGGGAAGAACTCTTGTCTGCAGGATGGATTTCCTCAAGACTGGGCTCCATTAAATTCCCAACATGCTGGCAATTCTTGGTTGATGTCGCCCTAGCTTCCCTCTTTCAAGACTTCAGCCTTCTGGGTTGGACTCCAGAGCAATCCTGGACAGACAGCAGTGTAAGGAAGCCAGACAGTGTCTCTGGGTTAAATCCAGATCAAACAGATAGTAAAATAGAAGGAGATCTGTGGTGCAGCCACTACAGCCACAAGCCCTGTCCTGTCAACACATTGGTAAATGACTGTTCCTCCAATCGGCTGGGTGAGAACACTTTCTAGGATTTTAAGATGAAGATAAGTTTGGCCAGATGTAAAAGAGTGCTGTTTCCACAGTAATTACTGGAAATGCCATTTTCACAAGATGGGGTGGAGGGAATGGGAAGCATTTACAGAAGGTATAACTATTTGGTCTTTGGATCCCACAATGAAGCTGAGTGGAGTTCCACTTACAGAGAAGTGCCAGGTCCCTCCTGTTAATTAAGTTGTAGAAAAGGACTGTGAGAGAGGACAGAATTGCATCCATTCATTAGTATGATGTCTCTTGTGATGAATGAAACCCAGGTGTCCACTTGCAGTACGAGTACTGATGGCAATGTGCAGTGGTGGTCCTGTCCCCGGGGTGGTGCTGGTAACTGTGTGGGCACCCTGTTCTCAGGTCAGTGCTGCCAGTGCAGAGGTGAGTAGCGCTGGCTTGAATCGCACCGCCCATGCTAGCAGGACTCACTTGTCCATTGTGCTTTGCCCCAGCCTGCGGCAGACTCAACCAACTCCGGCTGTGCTCAGCTGATGTGGAGGCTGAGTGAGCCTAGAGCTGTCATGCCTCTGTGCAGATCAATGTATGCTGAAGTGCCTTGAGAAGAGAATTACAGAAAAGAAAAAAATCTATTAACTGCCTCAATTTAGCTCTCTGCAATTATTTATGCCTATGTGTAAGATACCTGTTGGTTCCTCAGTTACTTCTTTATGCTAGTACTGTAACGGAGGTCCAGGGTGGTGGTTACTATTTATTGCTAGGTTGGGACTGGAGGTTCCTGGTCCTGAAGGAAAATAAATCTGAATAGCCTGATTACGCAACAACCTCTTTCCTGCCTTGTGAACCTATGTCAAAGCCTTTAAGCCTTTACGTTCCAGTAAGTTTTCCATAGCTACATGTGAATTACACGTTTATAGTCTTTGAAATAGGGATTTACATTTACCTGTGTTTCAAGATGATTAGTGGGTAACAAGCAATGAATTACTCTTGCAACCAATCACATGCCATTAACAGTGAAAAATGGCAAACATTGTTTCAAATCTCTTTTGGTTTGGCAAGGGCACAATGGCAAAAAAATAACAGCTACATCAATTGCTCGTATATATAGTTTTTCTCACACTCAGGCGCAGTTTTGATTGGTATCTGTATACAGGCTGGCACATTCCTATTGCCATTGGAGAGAATTTAATAGGCTGTTCACCATTTTTCTTGATGGAGCAGATTTTAGAAAAAAGATTACCTAATATTTATGTATAGAGGAAGTCAATCTAAGTTGATGATCCTTATATTTGACCTACAATCTGAAGAATTATTTGCAAAGTTCTGTGAGCCATTTAGTTTTGCAAATTACAACAGTGACTCTGTTTATTTTTGTTTAACAAACAAAAACTCCACTGAAGCATTGTTTGCCCCACTACAAACAGGTCAGCATTCATAATAAGCATACATGTAATGAAGGTAAACTAATATTAGCAGGCAGAGGACAGGGTCAAATGTTTAGCCTGAAACAAAATTCTTGGTTAAAATATGCAGTTTTCTATCAAACAGAGTCATGAATTTATGCTCCTTTTAGTGAACTGTTTCAATTGGGAGATAAAGGTAAAAAAATGCCAAAAAAGCCTGTTTCATTTCAACATTTCCAAACATTCCAACTTGTTCTACACAGAAATACATTGTTTTCTCAGCTTAAAGTATTGTTTCATTTTCAAAATTACTTCTATTTTATTAAAAAAATAAATTAAACGATTTTTTTGAATGAATTTGAGTGAAAATTTGTGAATTTAGTGTTTCGTTGAAATTGTATCTTAATTTGCTGATTTTTTTCTTTTTTTGGGCTAAAGCTTTCTCTTTTTTTACAATGAAAACCTTCTGAAAACTCGTTTTCAGAGCAATGAAAACAGTAGCAATGAATGATTACACGCTAATTTTTGATTTGGTTTTGATTTGATTTGGCTGCTTATAGCCACTTAAAGAAATCTTGTAGAAAGGAATGTCAATGTCAAGTATCCCAGTTCCTAGAAACAGATAAAATGTCCTGATTGTTGGAATCAAGTAGAAGAGTCAATGGGATGGTGGGGACTTTACTTCCTCTGGGATAAGAAACTTTAGGGTTTAATTGTGGTACCCTGAAAGTCAGTGGAAACATAGGAGGGCAGGATCTGGCCTGTTGTAATTAATCCTGTGAATCCAGGTGCTTTACTGGTCTTATTGCTAATGAATCTATGGTGTAAGAAAATTAACTTGACCCTGTAGTGCAAGCACTTTTTTGCTATTGTTAACATCGTTAAGATCCTCACAATCCTGCTCAGTGCTGTAGATATCACACTTCACCATTCATTTGTTACCTAAGGACTTTTTTTTGGTAATCTTTGCTCCAACAAGGAAGCAAATGTTGTTGCGAGCAAAGACGAGGATGGGGGAGGGGAGGATTTTGATCAGCACGTGTTCTGAGAATAAAGAAAGGTTACCTGTTTGTTTGTCAACAGGATGAAGTAAATAAGAGTTAAAAAAAATCTGAGACACCAGTCAAAGGCAATCAAATATGTATTTAATTAAAGCAAACATAAAAATTAAAGTTACATGTTGAATCAATAAACAGCACTTTTTTCTACATGCATTTTGAACAAGACAGATCAGAATCTTGCATGATGAAGACATAATGTGTCATAATAATTAGGAACACAGACAAAAGAACAGCTAATCAACATGCAAATTTATGCAGTTCTGGCGATTCAGATGAGGCAGATTTCTACCTCTTTTTTTGCTTGATTCATCTTCATTGCTAATCATCTGAAGGCTGCCAAATGTTCACTGACACTAATGTATTATAGGTCAAGAGAGGCAGGTCTTCACCTATTACCCCCACAAACAATATGCTTTCCTTCCCTGTTTCCTCTTCAGGATTTTCAGCAATTACTGCCAGATGCAATCAGACTCCTTGAATAGGAGCAACTGGGGCTTGTTTGTGGCTTGGATTCATTAGAATCAGGAGGATGAAGAAAGGAATAAATTACTTAATTGCACAAAAAAGTTGCAGCCAAAGTGATGGTGAGAGAAGCTGATTGTGTAGTTGCGTATTAGGCCACTCTTGGAATGGAGGATCTTAGAATAGCTGGTAGTTTGGCCTTCCTGATTCAGACAGATTTGGGTGTCCTCCAAAACAGATGGCTCCACACACCATCTATTCTTCTCTTTGTCAGGTTTTACCATTTATTTGATCTTGTTCATCTATGATGCTAGTTGTATTAGATGTAAC
This sequence comes from Cuculus canorus, assembly GCF_017976375.1. NCBI lineage: Eukaryota > Metazoa > Chordata > Aves > Cuculiformes > Cuculidae > Cuculus > Cuculus canorus. The sequence goes on along the minus strand of NC_071403.1, from coordinate 95,404,557 downwards.
ACAAATATGCATTCAGATCATATCCATTTAGTCTTGCATCTCAACTTTTATTCTTTTAGCCTTGTTTGATGAGATGATCAAGTTGAACAAAGCCCTTGTTGTCCTATTCCCACACAACATCCATACATAAAACACCAAAACCCGTGACTAAAGACTTGCACAGACAAATAATCTTCATGTGTCACAGGTTTTAAAGGTTTATCTCTCCCTGTTTTACCAAGCAGCACCTAGCTCTGACAAATGGTAACAAATAGTTAATTTTTATTTGATCCGATAGAAACAAACATTTGCATATGCGCAAGCAAAACTGCCCACCTCCCATCCTTATACTGAGACCCCTGTTCAGATATTCTCTTCAGGTTCCAGACCATGTGTTATGCTTGTGGGTGGTCTTAAGATCTTAAAGAAAAGCTTTGCTCTGTGAAGTCATGCAGCACTGTATGTAATTAAGTGGCTTTTTTTTTTCTTTTTATTTCTAGTTTTTTCTTTCCTTGCAAAACCCCTCTATGTTTCCTAATTTCATTGCTGTTGTGAATGATCAACACGTTGTGGAAGAGCTGCCTTTCAGGTAATGGTTAACATTAACTTTCTAAAAAATGAAGTGTGTGGTTAGGGATTCACTTTCTGGGTGTCCCGCTGAGCACATGCTGCTTCACAGTACTACTCACTCACGGGGGCTGGAGCGGGGTCATGCATACTTTCTGATCACTGGGTCTGAAGTGTGTGTTGCTCTCTGTGTGTGTGTATATATAGGACAGCCGTGGCAGCTGCTATAGATCTTTCAGCTGGGGGAGTTGGGGTATTCCTTGTCTGCCCAATTATTGTGGGGAACTGTGGTCAGACAAGGGTAGGTCTTTATGTAACACGATGTGGTCCTGGATTACAATGAACTTTTAAGGTCTGTATTCATTTCTCTCTTGGCCCAACATATGTTGAAGCTTGACAGATGCCTAGGAATGCTGCTTTACTCTGTGATCATGTGTAGCTCTTGAGTGCACAATGCAGGCTTTTTGGGCACCTTTGAGGTAAAAACTGGGGTCTGTAATAGGTGTTAACATTTTTTTCAAAAGTAAAACAAAATACCATAGGTATGGCAGTGTGGCTGCAGCCCTGGAAGGAGTGCTCACAATTTCCAGCATCAGAGCTACAAACACTGAATGTCCTGGTTTCTTGGAGACACATGAGATGAGGAGACATGCTGGAAGCCCACCTCTTTCTGAGGCTGGCATCTAACAACTGTTTGCATTGTCCTTAGGGCAGCCATCTGAAGGAGCCCAAAATGCCTCCTGTAGTCTTTGTAGAGGCCATTTGTTGATATAAGTTCATGAGTATGGTGTGTCTTTCAGAAGTTATCTTTTCTTCTGGGACTGAAGCTGATGGAAATTTTTGGCCAGAAGTCCTGTTACACAGCCTCCAGTGGCTCTCTAGTCTTCCTTTCAGACACTCATGGCCCTTTCAGACATACCCATGGCCGGCTGCGGCTTTGGCCTCCAGGTTTTCCTACTCCTCTTCCCTGGATGGGAGAAGAAGGAGCATCACAAACCTGGGGAGCAGCAGGGCCCATCCAAGATATCCTCCTGCCCTAGGGTTGCAAATCCTACACTGAGAGTATCTCCTCCTTCCTCTCAGTGAAGAGAGAGGACGGCTGGGCCTACTGGAAAAGCAAAGTAATGCCAATGCCCTTCTTATGTACTACTTATATCCCTGTGAGCAAGCGTGATTTTTGCTTGGAGTATTTCATGGGGCACAAGTGAATGCATTTTATTGCAAATCTTGGAGACTTAATTTTACTGCTGTGTCACTAGGGGGAGATTTTTGAAGGCACAAATACATTGAAGTGCTTACTTCTTTTTTGAAAGTCAACAGAGTTACTCATCTAAATGGCCTTTGTGTCTAGGGAGAATATTCACTGTGAAATAGGGAGAGGCCACATATCTGCTGCAAGTGATAAAGATAGCCAGTGTGTGAGGCTATACTGAACCGGGCTTTTTTTTTTTTCTGTTTTTGTATTTTGATTTTTTTAAATTGCTCTCAGATCCTTCATTTCTCACAGGGTGGGTTTGTTTGTTGCAAAGCATTGCTATACCTCATCTCCTCAGTTAAAATCCTCCTCGATTGTTTTGTGATAAGAATACTGAGAAAATCCACACAAGGAACTTGTCTTTGTACAGACTATACCTGACTGCTTTTCTGTCTAAAGTTATAGAGATTCAAGAGCTGATGATGTCTTACAAAGGCTCCCTCTATCTGAGGGTCCCCTCAGGAAGGCGGGGGGAGCTTTGCTTTGACAGTCTTTAAAATCTGTGTAATCTCTTGCAGAATGGCCCTTGTTTTCACTGCTTCTCATGTTGCACCGTGTCCTGATTTCTACACTCATGTTTGTCACTGAAACATTGCCTGAGCAGCTTGGGGAGACAGCGCTCAGCCAGAGAGGTGCTCACTTTGGCTATTTACTGTTTTTTCATTCTCTTGTGAAGCTAACTATCCCAATACACGCAATATTATTGATAACATCTGAGTGAGTGACTAAACTGCTTAGAATTGAAACACAAGGGAAATGATTACTCTTTTCTGTCTGGAAACACAGATTTAGGCAACTAAAAGTCTATTTGTGCCAACATTGGTGAAAAGGCTATGTACACAGTTGGAGGAAAAAGTTCTCTACGATGTGTATGTTTGTGAACGATGCTTTAACTAGGTCTAAGCCCTTATGTTGGGCACCTATGGCTATAAGTATCTGCATTTGCCACTAGTGGTGTTCTTTAAATGCTGGTGTTTCCTATCACAATAAGGCACAGGCCTGGAAAAATCACTCTTCCTCATTGCTACTAGCATGTCTAAGGGTTGACCACCATACTCCACGTGTGTGCAAAATGGAGGTTAAAAAGGTTGCTCTCCTTTTGTGTCAGGGGTGGCATACGTCACCTTGTTGGTCTCTGAAGGCTCTTGAGGAACTTCTGCCGATTGGCGAACTCATTCATTCTGACAGTCTATTACCTCCTTTGTTTTGACATATTTTCACTCTCCTCTTAATGTTTCCTGTTTTCATGAATCTTCCCCTTCTGCTGCATTTTCCTGTGTGTGTTTTTTGTCTCCCAGATGTTATATGGCTAGCTATTTCAGTAACATTTTGCGTACTACAAAATTGAAAAAAAAATACAAGTGGAAAAAACCCACGTTGGAATGACAGTGTATTTTCCATGCACATGTCACACATTGGCTGAAAAATGTTCAACTAGTACTTTAAACATCTACCTAAAATATTGCAGTACGAAGTGCTTACTTAGTATATGCATTCAGTATATGAGTTGGTAGCTGTTATTTCAAAAAGCTAAAGGCTCCTTTAAAATAGCAAGGATTTTCTAGCAATGTAGGATTTGGTGTTAGTTCCATGCTTGAACCTGTTTAAGCACAGATTTATTTAATACAGATAATTTAGGACTATAGATTTCTGTAGAAAAACATGATGTACTTATTAAGTAGCCAAAATATGTGAGCCTAAGGCAGGATATTTGAAGATGCACACTGCAGTTCTTATTCTAACTTTCTGATATTCAGAACTTCTGAAAGCCAGGCTAACTGCACATTCCCTCACGTGAAAATATCAGCTTGCATTGTAAAACTCAGCCATGCCAACCCTTTTCTTACCAAAGTAATTCTGTCTATATCCATGCAGAGTTATCAGGGTTAGGATCTTTTCTTGTATGGCATAGTTAAAATGTATACCCTTTGCTAGTATGTGGTACTAGTAGTGCTGTGGGAGATGAAATGGGATGATCTACTTTAGTCTTATAGGTCTGTATTGCCTGTCTTTGACAGATTGTTGCTGAAAACTTTCTAAAGGTAAATATAGATAAACTTGGGTCCTAAGCTCCAGAGATTTTGTCCATTTACCTCTGAGATTTAGTTGCCATGTATATGTGTCAAGAAAAATTTCACATTGGAAATGGATAACTAATGTAAAATAAAGGTTACTTGGAACAGAGAGTACCTATCTTTATCACAGTAGCCTTCACCTCAGTTCTGCAAATGAATATTTTCTAAGTAAATATCCTTGAAGCATGTTTCTCCCTCGCTTCTCTTGCCTTATGAATGGGTGTCATTAGTGGAAGCAGTTGTAAAGGCTACAAGCACTCTTGGCAAGATTTCCCCCAAATCCTGACTGTTGGGGTAACCATTTAACTAGTACATAAATCCTTGGAAAATGTCTGTAGTGCATAGCCAACTGTTTTAAAAAGCCTAGGATCTGAAAAACACACCTCCTTTGAACAAGCTGACCACATGTAAATGGTGAGTTTGGTGCTGTTAGAATGCACTATTAGACTTGACATGCCCATAGGGCCAACAGGATTTGCTGAGAGGGTCCAATGTAGGGGAATTCTGACCTATAAAACAGGCAGAATCAAATTCCTCATTGGCATCTGGCCTGGCTGCAATCTGATAAATCTTGTACTTAGCTTTCAATGAACTCATATTTAATTCTGTTTTGTAAGAGATGTACTGAGTTTTCCTCAGCTCTGCTACTTTTCAGTGCATCTCCTTTTTGGAGAAACTGCCTCTGGCCTAACATCTCTGCACTTCAGTAGCTTGGTAATGTCCTCACTGGCAGATGATGATGGGCATAAATGAACCTTGAGAAAAACTTTGCCACAAGACAGGATCCCAGAATTTCTTCTAATTTTCTTTCTTCTTGAGTCACTACTGGATCAGTCCAGGATGCTGAGATCAGAGGAATTCAGTCTATGAATGCTACTAATTTCTTCAGAGTGGAAACTTCCCCTTCACACGTGTGGCCAACCAATGGTGGCATTGAGACCTTTGCTCACAGAGTTAAGAGCTGCATGCTAGGGCAAGGCATCGCAAGATGTGATATACTGGTAACTTGTGACATGCAAGGCATTTCAGAGTGGCAGGTAAAGTGCCAAATGCAACGGTGGAACCCTTGGCAAAAGGATTTGAAAGCTCTTGATTTAAAATCATGACACACTTGATTTTGGAGGATAGTCTCACCAATGACAGTCTTCCAAAATCCTTATTTACTTTTTGTATTTTGAAAGTGTCACCTGACACTGCCAAGTGATTGGGGTGCTACCATGCCATCTCCTGATTCCTTTAGCAAACAGGCTTGGTGGTAGATGAGGTAGGAAGTCCAGGAGTTTGGACCCTTGACGGCAGCAAAATCTTCTTCTCTTTAAATTTACAACATGCTTTCTATGCCCTCTTAAAAGACAATGGTACCTGGAACTTCTTTCAGATCCAGATGGAAAGCTTTTGTTAAAGGAAGTGGTAATGAGGCTTAGTAAGATTTGTTTTTTATTAAGAAAATATCATCTGGCGCTTGCTTCTGGAGCTGGTTGCTCATGAAGGTTTTTAATTCAGGGTCTTAATTTTTGTAAAGCGTGAATTACAAGAAGTCAGAAGAATGATGCGAAGAGCATTTAATAATGCACATTCACAAAGAAGTGGTGTAACTACATTAATTAGGCAAGTCTTGCGTAAAGATGCAATGTAATTATATATTTGAGACAGTTAATTAGGGAGCTACTTGGAAATTTCAGTGAATATTAAGGTAATTATACATAAATACTATAACCATTAAGACTGCACCCATAATGAAAGCAATAACTAATTACATAAATAACAGCATACTTATGTTTTTACATTACCAATACCTAACAATACTTCCTCTCTTTCCCTGCTCTCTTTGCCATGCAAATGACAAAACTTCCATTTTTAATTCAGATATTCTTGCAAATTCTTGGGGAAACAATGAACTTTCCTCTTGTTCTCTTTCTCTAGGGGAGACTGGGCAACTGGAGTTATGCATACTTAGCAGGAAGATAGTAAATCATACTGCAGAGGTCTGCAAGCCACATGCAGAGTTTTTGGTAACTGCCCTTGGATTTCATACAAGCCCAAGTTTGAGAAGTTTAGTAAAGATGTACTTGTATAAAGGCGTAAGTGTAGAGATAATGATTATGACTGCTTAGGCAGCTTTGAGTGAGTCAATACCAAGGGTTAGATGAGTGGCTCTCACAGAAAATGGACCCTGCATTACGTAGTGCTGCGCCCACAGGCAAATGCCTTATAATTGCTAGAACATTTCTTATGCTTTATTTCCATCAGGGTTTGGGGTAGCTGTCTGTTATCACCTTTGTGTTTGCCTAAATATACCAGCTTCCAATGACAAGTAAGTGTGACAACATTTCGTGTGCTGTGCACATTGCTTTACTTTTCTCATACTACCTCAACAAGACTGAAACTCAGGCTGTCTAACCCCATAAGAACTTCTAAGCTAAGAGCTTTATATGAAAAACAGCCCTATTGACTCAGCTGAAATAGAGAATTGTTTCCAAACATACTGAATCAACGATAATTTCTAACAACTCTCATCTAAGGATCTAAAAGCGTATCACAAGTTCTCTTAGGTAAGATCTCAAAATCAGTCAGTGATTTTGTGAGCTATCATGATTGAGACTCTACAGGTGGGGAAACGGAGGCACATAGAGCTCAAGTGACTTGTCCAATGTCATAAAGAACATCCACAGTCCCACTGTAAGTCTGTCTGCTCTGTTTTAGTTACAAAGTCACTCTCTCTCCTGCAAGAGGGATGTTGCACATGGTTTGGGGTCTAGCCTTGGTACTCTTCTCTCTCTGCTAATCTTCTCTGAATAATTAAATTGACCTAGTGAGACAGTAGAGTTCACAAAGAAATGTAATTTTCAGGTGGTTGTCCATGTTGTTATATTTCCATCAGACATCGTGACAAAGTATCTGAAAGGGCCTACAGCAGCATGGGCTCTCTGCAAATTTGCAATACTGAAGTCAGTGTCTTGCAGAACGAGGTCATAATTTGAGTTGGGCTGGCACCTAGAAATTCTGCAGGCTTGCATGCTCTGGCATGCTAAAGAAACAATAAAGGAAATTCTTTCCTTGCTAAGTCTCATTTCCATTAAGATGTGTACGCTAAGGTATAAATGCTGAGACAAAGCTAAGGATGATGTAGAACAACAGAGAAAATTTTACTATAATCTCATTGCAGACTCCAGGGCAAGTAGCTATGTGCAAATAAACTATAATTTCTTATCTCAATAACAGCAACCAATGATGCTTCCTGCCATAAACTTCAAAACCTGTCAGAGGCTGGTGGGACCTTTCAAATTATCTTGGTTCTACATAGATAGCGTCACAGTTTTGGGATGGCTAATTCTTTGCATCTCTATAAATGATCTTACTGTTATGAGTTTACACTGTCACTCATGTTCCAAGGCAGATTACGTTTTATATCTTTTTTGTACTGAAGTAATTCCACTAACATTTTAAGCTCTTCATTTCTAGCAGAGTGATATTGGGGGTAGCTGACCTTTGTTGTCATTGTAATACAGGCACTGAACTTTGTGTAGATCTGTTGGAAGAGAGATTAATTAGCAAATACTGTAGTAGTAGGTAGGCAACCAAAGGTACATTGTGTCAGATTGCTGTGATATCTTTGTGACCAAGAGAAATACAGTATCAAGATTTCTGCAAAATAATGCAGTGCTATTTGAAAGACAATAATATGGGCTGGAGAACACAGAGCTCAAGAAATGTAAAGAAATAGCTGCAAGAGGATTGCTGAGAACTGAGCTGATAGAACTGTCAAGGCACAGGAACAGTATCTAGTAGTGTTATTAATGATCAGTCTTGTGACCTATCTGAACATTTTTGTTTGTAGCCACAGCAGAAAAAGTGTGCAAACACGAAGTCTGTGAGAGACAGAAAGCTGAGAGGCCTTGACTATTCAGAGGACTGACCCTGACAACTGGAGAAATGGAAAACAGATAAAATTAAGTACTAATAAACCACAAGGTCATACAGATGTTTGTTTCTTTTTTTTTTTTTTCCTCTGAGCAGGAGGCTCATCAGCTGAAAGTAACAGAGATGTGTTTTGCTGAATCTCACGGTGACTGACAACTGCTGGAACTCCACAACAGCATGGAAGGGAAATATTCCCTGAGATGTTCCTCTGGATGTTGCATCAGGGGAAGCATATCCAGGAAACGTGGAATTCCTGACTACTTTTGTACAAGGCACTGGGGAGATCCAGAAAAAGACAGAGTCCAAAAAAAGGACTATTAAATTAAGATAGGAAATGAGGAATAAAAGACTCTGTCTTTAGTTTAGCAAAAACAAAACTGAGTAGGCGTGTATCACTCCCAATAAATATATTATCAGGGAAAGTGGTAAGAGAGAACTGATTAAATTGGAATGCCATAGGAAGAACTAATAGGAGCCAACTGGATAAATGATTTTTAGAAAGGGATGAAGACTTTCAGTAACATGAAGTTTTGGAGCAGCTTTCCAAAAGGAGTCACGGGGGCAAGAAAAAACTTGAGAAATTTATCAATGAGATTGTGATGTTGTGATATCAATGAGATATGATGTGTCAAACATAGCAGGGGGTGACCTGTGAAGACACTTCTAGTCTTATTTCCTATGTAAAACTATTCAATAGAGCCCCTGGTCTCTAGAGCATTTTTCTGTAAAAAGACTTCAATAGGAAGGTAGGGAAAGTGGCCTTTCCTTTGGATTCTTTGTTTGCTCTTATCTATACAGGAGACATAGATCCAATCAAAGTCCCAATCAATTTTGTGGTAGGTTGGATGCAGATCTCTATTATCTGTGTAACAATACCTCTCAGAGGTCCTGCTCATTATTAGGGCCCAGATACTTTCTGTGGCCTGACTCTATGATCCCAGTTCATCTCTTTGCTAAATCCATCTGAAGCTGTTTCCTTGATATCCCCTTTAATATTTTATAGTTTTCTTACAGTTTTTGTATTCTTGTAGTCTTCTGAGATCCCTGACAGCAAGCCAAACAATCTTCTGCCTTTCACAGTTCCATCAGCTAGCCAAAGCCATGAGTAGATCACTAATTCTCTGAGGAAAGATCAATAGCAAATTGATCTACCTACCCTGAAAAGATCTGACAACTCAGTCTAGTTGTAGCAACTGAAAGAACGGTTAATAATAGATGATGACTGACAAAATTCATAGGTGTGAAAGGGGGCTTTCCAGAGACATGGTATTCATGCATACTGCTTGTTGATTGACAGCCCCAACAGGTTAGAGGTTAGCCATGGAATACAGCCTTGATGGCCTAGGATGAAATGTTCCTTCTGACCCTTCTGTAAGTTTGTGATATACAGCACTGGCTAACATATCATTAACTTGCAGCACCATGATGATGGGATTAAGACCCAGAGGGCTTTATCTCTACCTTATTAATGGCAATTAAAAGCTGCGTGACAGTTTTAAAACTTATTGATGTAAAGAAAGTTAGTACCTGTCTTATAGTAGCACAGTAAATAATTGTCTGGTTGCTTGGCCTTTTGTAATCTGTCCATGCAGCTGTATATTATCATTATTTTGCTGCAAATACAGCTTTTCGATTTATCAACAAAAGAGTAGGTAAGGCTCTATGTAAATAATAATGAAGGACACTTCCAGGTTGGATTTTTTCCCATTTAGCCTGCTGAGCATGAAAGAAGCAGAGGATTTTCAAAACTAATGACAATACCTGTTAGAGCTGTTTTTCAGAGCGTAATTACCCCCTGACGGTTTCAAACCCATTTTTAGTCACTGTAAACTTCACCTGGACAATTCATAGGGCAGATATTAAAAGTTCTTCCTGCCCCGCTTTATAAGGAAGTGGATATCAATTCCTTCTTGGGAGCTAACCATTGGCAGACTTCTAGTTTCATGGCAAGAAGTGTCCTACCTGTTGTCCTTCTGAATTTCTGAGGAAATGAGACTACTGGCAGAGCATCACTGTGAGTGCTGTGAAGCAGAACAAGCTCTTTTATGTGCTGCTTCTGTCAAAATCTCAATCTACATTGGAAAGAAAGGATCAAACTCAAAGACGCATGCTGTCTGGAAAGTTCCTTCTCCCTCAAACAATTAGTGGCTGTGGTCCTACATATTCTAACTATTTAACTGCTTTGTCTGTGGCATCTCACTTTTGGGGCAATGTTTCTGATCCCCCTTCCTCAGTCCTGTTTGGATGTCCAAATGTGCCTTGGGTGCTGTTTCCTGGTAACTCACTGTCATGGGAAGCGCAGTCAGGCTTTGTGCTCCCCAGAGCCATTCGCATCTGTGCAGAGTGACAGAATGGAGCAAAAGTCATGTATACAGTCTCCAAAGAGACTTGTTCCCACTTGCTCCCCAAGGAAAAGGGGCAGACGCACTGAGCTGACCTTGCTCTATATTAAGAAGATTTTCTGTGTCTTTGCCTCAGGGCTATAGAGGATGGAGGACCTTTACGTGTCTGGTATTGCTCTATTGCTTTCTTATTAGAGAAAAGGGGAAAAGGGATCTTTTGCCACTGCTGTTATTTCAGAGGTGTCAGTGGCTGTGGAAGCCTGCAGTGGCCTGTGCCTGGCTGTGTAGTACCAGCTTCAGGATTCCTGCTGGGTGCTTTCTCCTCCTGGCTTCTCAAAAGCTGTGGGACTGGGAAATTACACCTGTCATTTTAGCCTCTTACCACTCCAAGGCAGAGATTGCCTTACGCTTATAGTTTATACAGCCCCAAGCACAATGTCAGCATTGCACATTAATTAATAATAGTGGCTTATAGTGCTAATCACTTAATTATAAATTATGTGTGCTGGCTATGCCTGCCATCACATATTACTTTGTAGTTACATAGATATATACATAGTGTATCTGGGCTTTTGTAAATCAGCTTGTAGTTGTTCAATGATACAAAGGCTATGCCAGCACATAAATCCAATGTAAACTGCTAATCATTTTTAAATGAAGACAAAGCAATCTGAGTTTTAAATCCATAATGCAAGAGAATTACAGTGCATGTGCCTGAAATTTAGGAAGAGAACTTGCTTTGCAGACGTTTCAATTGTAAGCAAAATTCTGACGTTATGCGCATTACATGGTATTTTACTGAAATCACACTCACTGGCAGATTTGCATAAATGAATGTATTGTATTTTTTATAACTGTGAAGGCTTTAATTACCTAAACTCTAATTAGGCTTGCATTTTTCAGAAAACACAAGATATTAGCTTATTTTGTATTTGGCTCAACTTTAATGTTTTCACACATTTGTAACTCATACGCAACAATATCCTATAAAAACACAGGGAAAACACAGAGATGAAGGCATCCCTGGAATTTCTGAAGCTGATTGGTTGTTTCTTCTTCTGGTGTATTTAAGCCTCAATGTATTGAAATTTTCTTCAATGCTGTCCCAAGGCCAAAATCATACCTGAGGGAAATTTGTCACTACTAAATTTAGTAGCATTGCATCAAGGGTGAGTATATTTTAATAATTTCTAGGAATAAAGGTGTTGTGTGAAAGGGTGTTATTGATGGTATTATTTTATAGTGGAATTTGTTGGGTGGTTTTGGAACCCTTGCAGAGTTCTACAGATAATTTTTGTACAGCAAGATAACAGTTCTGTCTGGATACTTGGCGTGCTGGGTTTGCAACAAAGATTTAGGTGCACAATACAGATTTTGAAAACACTCTCGCAATAGGACTCTCGCTTGGCACAGAGTGATTCACTGTGGTGCCTTTTATAATGTGGGAAAAATAAACCAGATAAATAAAACTACCATTAAACATTACTATCCCTTTTGCCAAATCTACAAAAGAATAAGTGCTAATGCATCTTGTGTTAATTCTGCTGAATTTTGCCATTTGCTTCCATATCAACATGACTTGTTGTGTCTGTGTTGGATTGTCTAGATTTTGCCCTTTCCTCTAACCTAAAGCTGTGACAATTATCAGTGTGTTTGTCACTGTGTGGCTAGGTCGCTGTAATATGCTCAGACAAGAGCTACTTTTAAAGGCAATTCAGAAGCCTGTGCTGGAGCAGAGCATCCTGCCTAGTGTTTGCTGAGGGCATGCTGCTGAGAACACGCTGCACTTGTGTTCTGCTCTTGCTGTTAATGCAGGTCTACGTGCTGTTGATGTGCTAGTTGTGGTATGTAGTCTTCCAGATGCTCAGGAGTTCTGCTTTTCTAATTCAAAGGGAGGTGAGGATGCCTTACCTCTTGAAGGATTGTGTTGAGAGAAATTGTACACATCTTCCAAGTTTATTCTAAGTGCTTTTTGCAATGTTTCTGTTGGGTGGAGCCAAATGGCACCACTGCATTTTCATCGCCTGAGCCGAAAAGAAAGATTGTTATTATTTCACTTTTTTTTATTACTGAGAGTTTCTCCTACCTTTTGTTGGGAGTAATGAAAAAGGGCAGAGGAGTATCATGTGTTTACATCTTTTCCTCCCTCACTGTTTTTAACCCTTGAATGTCTTGCAACAGGAAGAATTGAGGACTTCTGAAAGTGAAGTGTTTAAAAGCAAAGTAAGAGATGTAAGCAGTTAGCCTCTATAGGTTACATTTCTTATTTTCTTCTCTAACCTCAAGGCTCCCCTCTTATGATGTGCCTTTCATTTAATTAATCCTAGTGCTCTGAGAGGCATTCTCCTTTTCAGTGCAGGATTGGTGGGAATAAACTACAGCTTGTGGTATGTTGCTATATGTGTGCTAAGTAGCACCAACTAGAGTGATGGAGAGTATATTATTAAAAGTGCCTTTCTGCTCTTCTTCCACACCACAATATTGTCCTAAATATGTTATTTTGAACTCAAGCAGATACCTGAGATTGCAATATATCACTCAAACTTCTGTACCAGGGCAGACCTGTGAGCAGATTCAGTGACTATGTCAGGCCTGGTAAGAGAAACAGTCTTTAAGTGGGATATAAATCTAGAAACCTCTCTGTCCTGCTCCCAGCCACCTGCATCATATCTCTGGATATTCTGCAGGCTGTCTCTGTGTGTGCCTACTAGGTGGCCTAAACTGGCGATGTATTCCTGTGTAGACCCACATGTGCCCGAGTGTGAGCTCTAAAAAGTCCTGTCTTCAGATAGTGTAGATACAGCTATTGAGAAAGACGATCTTGGATGGCAGGAACCGCACAGGTATATCCCAGTGTTTTACCAAAGGCCTCCTAATGAACTGGGAATGTAGGCTTGGATCCACAAGAGGTGGTGTATCTGGCTGCTATGAACCTGAACAGGACTAATTCTCATCCACAGGGGGAAAATATCAGCAAAATCAGATGAGGAGTGGTAAGTAGCAGTCTGTCTTTGAGGGTCTTAGTCTCTCCTAGCAAATTAGTCTCTTTGTGGAATTGTCCTGGAATAAGGTACTAAGAAGCATGGGTAAAAGTGGGGGAAGGGAATTGGGCCTTATGGTATGTTGTTTGGAATTGATCCTGCATATGCTACTGTTTTCAGACATTTACAAATGGACATAAGGGAATGGGGAGCCCTTTTACTTCAGGATACATCAAACGTAAGTTTTGAAGAAGTAGAAGTAATATTGACATTTTGTGCTTGAGTGGAATCCTTATTTTATTAAAACAGAAATGAAAGCCAAACGGCACCACCAGCTTGAAATCCAACCAGAATAAGCAAATTAATTAAATCAGGTTCAGTTTGTAGACCTGCTTCTTAGGCTTCTCAGTAACTTACTGGTCATTCTGGTTGCCAGGCCCTCTCATTTTTAAGTAGTTTTCTTTTCACTGTTTTGTGAAAAGCACCTGGAAAAAGCAGTTATATAATAAGAAATCATTAAGTGGACCAGGAACTACTCCATCAAATGCAGAAAGTAGACACAGAGAAGAATGAATTAGTAATTTTCCACTCTTATGAGCAAAATCTTCTTTACAACCGTGTGTATAAAAGAAAGGAAGAAACTCCAGGAAGGAAAGATTGATCCAGTATTTAAATCTCAGCTATGGCACTGGGAAGTCTGAGTTCAGATTCCTCACCCGTTGGGCACATTTTCTATACTAGCTTTGGTAAGATCTTTTGTCCCCACTGCACAAATACGATAACACTGAGTGTCACAATACTTGGTGTCACAACGCCTGTCCTTAGTGAAATTAGCAGCCTGGAGGCCGATACATAGATTTGTTATGAAACCTATATGGAGTTCAGAAGTCGGTCAGTCAGAGACCATTGCAAGGTGCTTCCCTTCAGGCAGAGACTCTTTAATCAGGACTATTTGTTGCTTCTTTGTACTTCAGCTTTCCAGTCCCAAAGTCTCTTGTGAAGCTCAGTGTCTCACTTTTCTCTCAAGAATCAACAAGGAGGCAACAGTACTTTTATCTGATACTTTACTGGATAGCATGTTCATCCAAGACATACACGAGTTCACTTTCCTTTTTTCCTGCTTTAATTTCTGTGTCTCTTTTCTGGCAGGATTACATCCTACGCACCAAGCTATCAGCTAGTCTTAAGCAGGGTGAGGGGAGAAGACAGTCCTCGTGCTTCTTCTTAAAGCAAGTCCTGTAAAATTCAGGATTAACAGGGACAGAAAAAGGGTATAAGTATAGCCTGACTCTCTAGCACAGTAATTAGCACAGCCATTTGAGAAAGAAAGCTTGACTGACATAGACTGTGAAGAAGGTAATAGAAATCAAATGCTGCTGGAACTGCTAAGCACACCTTCCTCCTGTAGCTGTAGGGCATAGAGAATGGAGAGCAATGATGGTTTTGTATGGAGCCCCTTTCAGGAGACATATTCCAAAGTCTCTTGTAGGACAAGGCTGTTCTTCTGAGGCAGATGGGTGGGTGGATGCCTGCTGTGGAATAAGTACTTGAGCAACACCGAGTGATTGAGCCTTTTCAAGACAGCATTTTCTAGGCATGCACAGAAACAAAATTGTAGAAATTGAGGAAAATGTAATGCAATCGATTGATGTGCCAAAAGACTCCTGGGTGTTCTGAGGATTATATCTTTTCTGTGCAGGCTGGATATAGCTGCCCAAGCCCTGCTGTGCGGTTAGTCCAGAACCTTTGTGTATTGGAGTTTTCCACCAGTAAAATGCAGAGTATCCTTCTGTCCCAAAGGAGTTCATACGCCTCATTATCAGATAAATATCTAGCATAAAAAGGACAAAGAAAAGTTAACAGGGTCCCTTTCAGTCTGCAAGCTGGCAGAGAGGTAAAAGTCTAACTTTTCAAAATTGCAGGTAATTTGTAGGGAGACAAATTTGTGATTTTTCTGAATTTGGTTCTGAGTTTTCTTGAGAAGACAATAGGATCTATTGATTCCCAGGTTTTCTGAGACCAGACCCTAGGAGATGCACCCGAGTCCCCTAAAATTGGAAGCATGTGAGACCAGCGTGAGAAAAATTTTGGTGGAGTACCCTATGTCACACAGTAGGCTTGTGCCGAAGCCAGGGCGCAGCATCCTTTCTCCAAGTTCTCATAACAATAAGAACAACCTCCTCAGCAATTGCCTTACAAAAGGTTTGAACATCAGGTTACCCAGAGGCATGAGCAGATAGTAGAGCAGTGATGTACAAATGAAAGTCCTACACTTTGACCTCCAACCACATGAAGCCCCATTACAATAAATATCCAACAACACATCCCTTTCCACACCACATGGATGCTGCCTTAGGTACAAAGGTACTAAAATGACTGTTCCATGTAATAAAACATGGTGGGAGAAATTATGAAGTATAAAGTGAGGTTATTGCCTTCACTGCTAATTAAAGTTTACTGTATCTTCTTGCAGCTTTGTTTAATGGGCTCCAACATATCATGGGGTGTTTCTTTAAAGAATTAAAAGAAAGCTCTTTTTAAGGTCACTCACTTGACCTCAGTTCATTGTGTTGTGAATGTGGTATTGTAGTAGCACATATTGTATGGGGTACAACACCATGTGCTGCTCCAAGACTCCTGTGGTAACTAAGCACAAAGGGCTGCATTAACGATGGCGTGTCAGCCTTAGCTTTGAATTTCCTTGTTTGAGTGCTAGTTTTCATTACTGACATATAATATATGCTGTTAACCATTTCAGCACTGAATTGTGCACCAGGGACACATCACTGCTTGTGCTTGGAAAAGGCCATTTCTGAAGTGCCAATGATCTGAGGTACAATTATTATTTTATTCCTTAATGACATCAATTAGGGCAAGCATTGTCAACTAGCACACAATGATCTCAGCACCACAGTGTAATGTAACTATCAGTGAGCATTATAGCCTAGAAACTGATGCCGTATAGGGAATAAAAAGCTTTGCAGCTTCTTTTTTTTTCCTATTTGGGCAAAATTTCTGTGTTCTGATGTTTTTTCTTTGTTTCTTTGTACCTTCATTTCCTCCTCAGATAAATTCTACAAAGCTCTTTGAATATTACCAGTACTTTATGTAACATGTTTCCTCCCACAAAAATTTTCTTACTGGTACTCATGTGGCACTATTCTTTTAAATCCTTGCTTATTTTCAGTTTTGCTGTTCATCATTTTCCCAGTCTGCTAGCTGAGTCTAGGTCCATGTTTACATCATACATCTCAGGCTGCAGCTGCTGTAGACCCTCTTGTTTGGTGGAACTCTGTTACTTTGGTATCTTGGCGCTTTATCTGGCTCGGGTTGCTTCCTCCTCAATACATGTTCCACTCATGAGGCGAGTGATCCAAAGCCCATTGAAGTAAATGGAAAAATTGCTGTTGATTAAATTATTTCACATCTGCACTCCCTGGCTCTACCAGCTTCTTCCATTGTCCACACATCCTGATTCACAAATGTTTTAAATGACAGCTTTGGGAACATGAAAGCCTTTGGGGCAATGGCCTAAAGAGATAGCAGAGGGTAAAATTTGTAAGCATTATAGTGCTATATCTGTAGTGCTTCCATTAATCAGTACTGAGCATCTAACTGAAAAGCCTGCCTCAGTCGGGCAAGGAAGGTTTGTATTTCACACACTCAGACACATAGGCAGTCCCAGTCTCAGAATGTAGTTCATCAGGAGGATTATTTCCTTCCAAATGCAAACTGAGCTTTGACTTTGTTTTGCCGGAGGATTTGCTTTGCTTTGCCGTTCCCATTTCCATTTGCCTTTCATGTGAATGGAGGGCAGCAATAGCATCAACTGCCCAAGAACCTGATTAAGGGTGTTGCAGACTAGGAATATGTGATAAGCGCCTGATCTCAGGCGATGTCAGACTGAAGGAGTGTGGAGAAGCAATGATGAAACAGTTCTGTCACCCTCCTGAGCTCCTGCAGGGATTGTCACTGCTGGGGCCCAGCCCCACTGCTAGCAGATCTGTTTAAACTGTGGGACCTAGGAGTGTTGCCCAGCTGCATCCTGATGGCAAGTCTGGATGAAACCCAGAGGGCTTCATGCCCCCCCTGTCATCCCCAAATCTTGGCATTCACTAGGGGAAAATCTGGGAACACAGGGAGGGCGGAAGCCACATTCTGTACATGCTCTGCTCTTAGGATCAGAGATTCATGATGACAGGGTGTACAAACCCTTCATTTACACGCTGCCCCCAGTTGCTTCTTTAAGGTCACTTCTTGGCGGAACTCTTTACAGGATGGATTGTTATTTATACCTGGATTTCAATGGGTTCCCAGAAACAGCTAAAAACGGCAGAGAGAGGTATTAGTAGACCTTGTTTTCAAGTGTCAGTAATGGAAATTTGAGTGAGTTTTCAAAAAGAAAGGACCGTAAAGCTATTTGGACAGTCAGGATGCAATGTATGATTATGAGAACTGTGCACATATATGTGGTCCAGGTTACGTATTTACGTGTTCAACAGCTCAAATATTGTCCTCAAGATTTTATCATTTAATATTTTTCTCTTCTTTACTCCTATGCCTACTGTCTTTCCAAGATGGAGCCTTATTCCAGGTACAAAGATTATGAGGTAATTACGAACAGCAAAGAACAGATGTGGAGAGTAGAAATACTGCACTGTGAGCTCATGTCTCCATAGAAGGAAGTTTACAAACATTTAGAAGCAGTTTGAAAGCATTCACAAATCTTTTGAGGTTTGTCTTCTGTTAAGATTTGAATTCAGCTTGGAACAGATGCTGGTTTCTATGCTTGAATTATATAACTTTGTATCAAACCTTTCCGTTCGTTACTAAAAGAATAGCAACGTCATTACAGTTATAAATATAGTTACCAAGGAAACCAGTTTATCGTAATTGACTATTTATCCTTGTTTCATTCTTTATCCCAGTCTCTTTCTGTTCTCTGTCCCATTGCTACCGAGCCTTTTTTTTTTTTTCCCCAGTTAAAAGATATGGTTAACTGCCACAAAGCTGGCTAACTTGTTGATCCATATCTTAATAGAGATGTATATATATTGCTTGCATATTTCAAACCTAGATTTTCTTCTTTTTCCCTCTCTAGTTTTTGGGGCTAGCAGAAGATTCTGTCAGTTTATTGGCTGATACAATTGAAAAATTACTTGGATTTACGGCATTTCCTAATTTGTATGCTGCCACTGAAAACATAATTAAGGAAAGAGGAAGCAATCTTTGGCTAACCTTTGGAATTAGCTCCCCTGAAATATTTAAAACAATAAATGAAAAGATATTGTATCCTGTGTTAGAGTAAGGAAAGGACTTGCCTTTCTTTGCCAGGACCTTGAAGCATTTCTTTTCTACAGCAATTGTTTGGGGGTGATTTTGTAGGGTGTCTTTGCTCCTGATTTCTTACCTGCGTGGCATGCGTAAGTCAGGCCATTGATTGTTGAGATCAATGAAATTACTCTCACAAACTAAGTGGAAAACTTTGTTTTGTGAGTGATGACAGGAACAATCCCTTTCCTTTGATTCCCCTGCATTGCCATTTTAAGATAGGTGAAAGCTTTAGCTTTAACTGAATGTCACATCAATTTTATTATATCTGTAGGCATCTTTGTTTTTAAAATTCATGACAAGTTCCTTGCAATACGTTTTTACTACATTACAGCCACCTGTTGTATCTTGGTGGGTGGCTGTAAATCTGGATCTGTCCTTTTGTGAGCGTGTACATGAATGATTGTTTCTTTATACAGTGTATTAGGAGCTTCCAAAATTTATTCATAGCCTGGACCATCCTGGGGACACACATGCATGTTCTGTGGATCAGCTTTCCTTTGCTGCAACCATAAAAGGGTCACCTGAGGTCCGAAAGCAAAAATGTCTTGTCCTTCCCATATGGTGCTTTTTCCCTGGGCCCAAAATATGCATTTTATCCATTTCTAAACACAGTCAGTTCCCTTGTACTGTATACTGCCATTAAAAACACTTTTCTTGTAGGTCAGCTTGAAATAAATAATTTGGATTCGTGTGAATCTTGACATGCTTTTACATTTATTTGTCAATATCTGATCTACCTAAAGAATGTCAATTCTACATACTGTGTGTCAGGAAAACACACAAGAACCTGCCTAGGGTCCCTTTGGTGTTTCTATTGTTGGATTCAGCCTATCACATTTAGCCTGAGCCCTCATCTCCCATGGAGCTGCAGGCAGGCTGGGTCAGAAAGCCATTTCTGCTTCCTGGAGCAGAGCCCAACCCACCCTATGGTTCAGTGGTGTAACTGGCCTGTGGGGTGAAGTGTTGAGTGTGAATCCAGGAGGATCAACATTCATAAACTCATAGAATCATACAATTGTTTGGGTTGGAATGTACCTTAAAGATCATCCATTTCCAATCCCTCTGCCATGGTCAGGGACACTCTCCATTAGACCAGGTTTCTCAGCCTGGACTTGAACACTTCCAGGGATGGGGCATCCACAGCTTCTCTTGGTAATCTGTTCCAGTGCCTCACCACCATCAGAGTGTAGAATTTCTTCCTTATATGTAATCTAAACCTACACTTTTCCAATGTAAAGCCATTAACCCTTGTCCTATTACTACGTGCCCTTGTAAAAAGTCCCTCTCCAGCTTTAGGCCCCCTTTAGGTACTGGAAGGCTGCTGTAAGGCCTCCCTGGAGCATCCCTGCATCTCCAGGATGAGCAACCCCAGCTCTCTCAACCTTTCTTCATATGGGAATTTCTTCATTCCTCTGTTCAACAGGTCAATGTACTTATGTTGGGAGCCCGAGAGCTGGATGCATTGCTCCAGGCTGAGGTCTCACAAGAGCGGAGTAGAGGGGAAGAATCACCTCCTTCAACCTGCTGGTCGTATTTCTTTTGATGCAGCCCAGGATATGGTTGGCTTTCTGGGCTGCAAGAGCACATTGTCGGGTCAGGTTAAGCTTCTCATCAACCAACACCCCCAAGTCCTTCTCCTCAGTGCTGTTCTCAATCCATTCTCTGGCCAGCCTGTATTCATGTTTGAGATTGCCCCAATCTGCGTGCAGAATCTTGCACTGGGCCTTGTTGAACTTCATGAGTTTCACACAGGCCCACCTCTCAAGCCTGTCCAGGAACCTCTGGATGGCATCCCTTCCCTTCAGTGTGTCAACTGCACCACACAGCTTGGTGTTGTCAACAGACTTGCTGAGGATGCACTCAACCCGCTGTCCATGTCTGTGACAATGATATTAAATGGTACCAGTCCTGATACTGACCCCTGAGGGACTCTACTCGTCACTGGTCTCCTCTGGACACTGAGCTGTAGCCTGCAACTCTTTGAGTGTGACCATTCAGCCTATTACCTATCCACCAAGTGGTCCATCTGTAGAAACCATGTCTCTCCAATTTAGAGACAAGAATGTTGCGCGGGACAGCGCTAAATGCTTTGCACAAGTCCACTAGATGTTGCCAGTTGTTCCTTTATCCGCCAATGCTGCAATCCCATAGTAGAAGGCTACCAAATCAATCAGGTGCTATTTGCCCTTAGTGAAGTATGTTGGGTATCACCAATTATCTCCCTATTTTCCATGTGCCTTGGCATAGTTTCCAGGATGATGTACTCCATGATCTTGCTAGGCATAGAGGTGAGACTGGACTGTAGATCCTCAGCTCTTCTTTTATTTTTGTTTTTAAAAGTGGGGTTTATGTTTCCTCTTTTCCAGTCAGTGGGGACTACCATTACTTCTGAAATAAGATGGATAATGGCTTAGCAACTTCATCTGCCATCTCATCAGGTCCCATGGACTTGTGAACCTTCAGGTTTCTTAAATGGTCTCAAACCCTACCCTCTCCTATAGTGGGCAGTTCTTTGTTCTTCCAGTCTCTGTCTTTGCCTTCTGCGACTTGGTGGTGTGGCTAGAGCACATCCTGGTGAAGTCTGAGGTGAAAAATTCAGTGAGTACCTCAGCCTTTTCTATATCCCAGGTATCCAGGTCTCCCATTTCCTTCCAGAGAGGACCCACATTTTGCCTATTTTTCCTTTTTATCACAGACATAACTACGGAAGATTTTCTTGTTGTTCTTGATGTCCTTGGCTAGACATTCGTTTCCTGCCCTGCCCACCTTGCCTGGGCCAGGCTTGATCTACCTTCTCCTCTCTATGTGCCTCAGTTTCCTATTTAAAGAAAATGAAGATAATGATATTTGCTGTCTTGTTTCCTCCTGTCAGTCTACTTGCTGCTCTTCCTGGTGCTGCTACACCTGAAAAACTTTGTAAAGCTGTTTGTTTCACTACTGCAGCTTTTTAATGCCTGTTAAAGTGCCAGAGGCCTGGAAGATGGTGCATTAGTTTTATAGGGTGAATTCCAAATAAATTAACTGAATACATTATTAGAACCCTGGGATGACTTCAGGTGGAAGTTTATGGGCTTGCTTTGTTCATAGCCAGTGGAAGTTCCTGAGGATGGTCTTCTATCTCTTTATATATTTGCTTGTAAGAGCTGCAAAATAATATTATCATGCAGAGGCTGTCCAGTTCCTTGTGCAATATTGTAACCCAAACTCGTGAGCCACATAGAAGCCTTGTGATGATAGAAAGCGGTCTCAAGAGTCGATGCTGCAGGCTAGTCTTTTATTAATCTCCAGCAAAATGAGATCCCATAGCAGCAAATCACACAGCGCTGACACATTTAGTGCTCGTCTTCCCTAGTTCACATAAGGGGAAGAGCTCTCTATCCCCATTTCTGAGAGAATGAGGTGCAGCATGCACTGTGTCTAAGGAAGAGGCTGGGTTTGCCAAGAGCACCAGATGAGACATTGATGAAATCCTGGGACCGCCTGTGTACTTCTGGTGGTGTGGATTGTAAATCACAGTAAGGGATGTCGATGCTTTAATTATGTGTATGTGATGGTCTATGTGTTTGTGCTTGTGGGTTTTTTATAAGTGCGGTAAATGGAGAAGAGAATCTGGCCTGGCTCTGAGGCTGCTGTTACTGGCGAGGCAGGAGAACATTTTGGCAAAGCAATATATTTATTTTTTTAAACATCCCTCTACAGCCCCTCCTGCCTTACTAGATTTTTCTTTTTTTTTTTTTTTTTTTTTGGATTTTTTTTTTTGTGTTCTTTATCTGAGGTGCTGCTGGGACTGGCTGTGTGCTCCAGCTTACTGAGCTCTTTCCCATTTATCTGGTGTGGTTCCCAACCTATGATTTAACAGTGGTGTGTGCAACGGAAAGAGAAAAACAATGTTTGATCTGCTAAAACGTACCTTAAGAGAAAACACATACACATTGATGAAGGTATCAGCTGGGTACTGCCTACAGTTATGTCAAACAAAGTATGCTAGGAAGTGCCAACTTTCCTTTTGTGCTGTGACACCAAGCGCTGCCAAAAGATATTAAAAAGCTTGCGTGAACTAGGTGATGGCAGCTGTAACTATCTAAGTTATTGCCTGGCAGCTGTAATGCTTCTTCAGTGCTGCTGGCTGCTTTTTATATTTGGTTCCCCATTTGTTTGCCCTTATTCTAGCAACCGATACCACCAAAGCAAGCAATCAGTGTGTTACAGCACATGGCCACTTGCTACTGCAAAATAGGCAGCTTAGTAGTGGCAACTGAGAGACTCTCATGCAGCAGCTGATATAAGTCATATTTCTTTTGGAAGAGAACCAAACCGGTGGGTTTTTTTGTTACATGTCAGTGTGAATCCAAGAAACCTTAGATGAGTTGATGGCAAAAGGCAAACACACACACACGCACGTATACACACACGCTCACATGAGCACACAGAAAAAAATGCAGCTTTCCGTGTTCTTTCCGTGTTGGCTCTAAATGTGCTAGAACAATATAGCCAGCTCCCAGCCCCTGCCAATCCTACATCTGCTCTCTAAAACCTCCAGCAAATAAGAATTACTGTGGGGTTGTTTAACCAACGCTTACAATATACACACTTTTCATTTTTCCGTCACTTCTATCCGTACTCTGGTGGCAAAGGTTTGAGAGATAATGGAGAATGATACCCACTGGGCACTTGCTTTTTCAGTGCTGTGAGGTGGACAGTACCCACCTAGATTTCTCTGCTGGCAAATTTTGGGGCAATATAAAATGTTTTTTATTGCCATGAGCTTTGGGAAATTGTCTGCACTGTGGGGGCTGGGTTTCTGCTGGTTTTAGGGTGTTTATTTTTGTGAGGGGGAGGCTTTCTATTTTATGCTCTTCTATTGAGCTTCCTCTTTTCAGTCATTTCTTAAATAATTCCTACAGTACACAAATGTAATATTTTTGGTGGATGTTTCTTCTTTTCTCCTTTCTTTTCCTTATTTCTAACGAAACCTTGTTTTAAAAGTATATATGATAATTTTTTTGCACTGTGATGAGCCTCAGAATGATCTCTCCAGGATGGAAAACAGACTAAAGTAGTACCTGCTTCTTGCAGAAGACAGGACAGAAGATCTCAGTTGAGATTTTAGACGGTTTTTCCTTTAGAAGTTAGGCTCAGCTGTTACAGAGACCTGAGACAATTGCATGTTGTCTCACAGTAATAAGACACCATAATAATTCTTTCCACCAAAGAGTCCCAAAGCATTCATGAGTGTTTAATTACCTATTCCATTTCACAGATGAGGATGCTGAAATGCAGAGCAGTTAAGTGATGTGACAAAGGACACCTAGGTATTTGATAACGTAACTTGAAAAAGAAACAGCACGTTATTTATCTGTTTCCCATCACAGTGACTAGACTGTGCTTACCATCAATGTGACTAAAGAAATTTGCATGGCTTTGAAGCCTTGCCTCCAAATTTATTAATTAACTGTATTTTTTCCCTACTATGCTGTGAGTTTGAAAATCCCCAATTGCCTCTGAATCTCCTCGTCTGTGTATTTTTCAAGAAGACAAATGCATCATTATTATTTGAGAATGTTGGAGAGATTTACAAAAGGTGCTGTAAACAGTGCTTTGTTGGTAGGACTGGAGGCAAATTTTAATTCACCCATAGAAGGCTCACATCAGACAGTACAGATTATGTCAATCTTATGGTGAGTACTCTGGTGCTAGGAAGGGCCCATTCTGGCCCTCTAAATTGTCCGTGAATTTCTCTCTGTAAGAAAAGATTTCTGGAAAAATGTCATTCCTTCCTCCTGTTGCAGAACTCATAGCTCTCTGCAGTAGTGAAGCATACGGAGCAAGAGGGGGGTTGTTTTGAGAATTCAGATGAGTTATTCTAGTTGGAAGTTCTCTTGGATTAGGTGGAAACAATAATTTCATGTGCAAAGGCTGGCACAGCTTGAGGGGAGAAT